>NW_026562380.1:8560000-9067500 GCF_027474105.1 Poeciliopsis prolifica
AGATAGTAGAGTGAGAAAATACAGAGGGCAGATTCCTGGACAGAAAGAACTGACTGAGAGGCATGATGCAGTAGCTGCTGCTGTCTCCAGGGAACACAACGCTTTCTAGGTTGGTTCCCCTACACATAAAGCACACTATAAACCGCAATGCAGAACATAACAATAAGTGCACATAATCATTTGTAAAAATCCAACCCCTGAAAGCATATGTTCGACTGCTGTACCACTAATAGAAAAAAAATGTATGCCTGTATTCCAAATTATGTTTTATTTTCTTTCTAGAGTTAGGTCGTCCTTTATGTTCACAAAGCCACTTGAAGGGAAGTCAAAGCTGTTGTGAGATAAAACAAATGCCAAAGCAAAATGTCAAACAGGATCATCTCCTGCTGACTAAACTAACAAGAAAGAGACTGAACTCATGCAATGCTTTATACTTTACATGGGCATTTGGTTTTCAAAGGCTATCGAAAACACTGGTACTGATAATTATTGATTGACTGATAATTTAGTATTAGTATTTTTACATACAATTCCAAAAATGGAGTGAATGGTGGAAGTGTTTGAAAATGACCAAAGATTCAAGAGGCATAAAAAGTGTTAGGAACTGTATCTCATTTTATCTACTTTATTCACTCTAATCTGTGTTTTCAGGGGGAGCTGGAGAAAAGGATCGTAGTAACGCAGGTCATGAATCGTTCCTACTGATGGCCAACTCACAGAGTGACATGGAAGAATGGGTCAGAGCCATACGCAGAGCCATCTGGGCTCCACTTGGTGGAGGTGTGATTAAATCAACACACATTTCTATTAATCCAGTAAAGCACACTCTTTTGGAGTGCACATAAAAAAAAATATAAATCTATTATCTTAGATTTTTTTTGTGTTGTGTGACTGCAGGTGTTTTCGGTCAGCATCTACAGGCGACAATGTCATATGAGTCACAGTGTGGACCTCAGCGAGTGGTCCCCGTGCTAGTCGAACTGTGTGCGAGCTTTATACGTGAACAAGGACTCAAGGAGGAGGGTCTTTTCAGAGCACCTGGGCAGACCAATCATGTTCGAGAACTGCAGGATGTTTTTGACCGTGGCGAAATCCCTGTTTTCGACAGGTGAGAGAGCAGAAGGGATCATCTTACGCGTGCAACATGTTATTCCATTATTCATGTTGGTTGTTATTTGAAAATGTGCACCGTTGTTCCTCAACAGTTCCACAGACGTCCACACAGTGGCATCACTGTTGAAGTTGTACATACGAGAGTTGCCAGAGCCTATAATCCCATTCTCCAAATACACACAGTTTTTATCCTGTGCTCAGCTTCTTTGCAAGGACAAAGAAATGGTACAATTCTCATTTGAACTCTTTTCATCTTATTGTTTCAAAGTTTTCCTGGACATGAACATGTCATTTGGTTGTTTCTTTTGTTAAAGGCCATCACAGAACTAAGTAAACAGGTGAAATCCCTCCCTCAGGTCAACTACAACCTCTTGAAATACATCTGCAAGTAAGTTTGACTTATGCATCTGGGAAAGTATTTTGTTGTGATTGCTATAGTCTTGTTGCCACTTCATGATTTAGGAATCTGAGAAATTACTTTCATTCACACCCACACCATTGTCACCAGAGGACATCATTGACTTCATGATGTCTATTCTATCTTCTGAATCACTAAATAATAGGCTGAGCCCACACACATCAATCACATAACTCAATCCTTCTTTCAATAGATGTAGCAGAAACAATGACCTTAACATTTCTGAAATAATTTTGATACTGTCAGCCACTTAGTGTACAATACCAATCACAAAATACTTTTTTTTGTTGGTTTTTGTTGAAAAACTAAGTCCAGAATTCATAATTTTTAAGCTTTGAGCCACATAAAGGATCTATAAACTACATTTTAAAAATAAAATGCTAACATCAGCAAACATGCAAACAGAAACTAGCTTATTATACAAAAGTTAAGACATGTTACTCACCTTAGCTGTTGTGCTAGGTTTAAACTGAAAGCTTCAAACGGTACGTTAACTAACAGTATCTAATCACTGCGATCACCTTCTTTGTTATATGCAGCTTACATTCAAATGTGAGTTAAAATGGTAAAATTAGCATGCTAGCTTTCCTTATAAAACACTGGCGAGGTAATCTATAAATGTCTAGGTTGCTACTAAGACTAGCCAACTATGCAACAGCTGTTACAAACAGCTATGTTTCAAATAGAGGCCTATGCTAATTGTGGTTACTGTTGCAGCTATCTATACTCTGATGTAACGCACAATAGTGCACACAGTAAACATTAGCTAATGCTATCTGCTGCTGTTCTTGGGGTTATCTTCTCAGGTTTTTGGATGAGGTTCAGTTGCAGTCCATTGACAATAAGATGAGCGTTCAGAACCTGGCCACCGTTTTTGGGCCTAATATTCTTCGGCCTAGAGTGGAGGATCCTGTTACAATGATGGAAGGTTGGAGATTATTTAGCATAAGCTACACATTATGACCACTGACAGGTTATCTGTTCTTTAGGGCACCCGTTATTGGGTGAACACATATTTTGTACTCAAAGTTGATGTGCTTGCAACAAATGTTGTCCATGGGCAGCCAAACTACGTTATTGTAAGTAGTGATCAAAGACTACACTTGAGGTGTCAGAGCTGTTTTTGCAGCAAACGTTTAAGGCAGTTGGTCATAATGTGATGCCTGATATGTAAAAGCTAATTTGTATTTTTTAACACCTTCCATTTAATGCTCACTACATGTCTCAAGTATTGGTATTTTCTAATGTACCTAGGAAGTTCCCAAGTGCAACATTTGATGACTGTCCTGATCAGTGAACACTCTCGACTATACCCAAATGAGGATTCCGATACTGAGATCAAAACTCTCCCACCCCAACATGAGCTCAAACGATCCAAAGTAGAATGGGTTTCACAAGAAGAAGAAACGAACTCACTAAATACTACAAGTGTAAACTCTACAAATATCAAAGAAAACCACACACCTTCCAGTGTTTTGATGGATAGTGAGCTGCCTACATCAAATCCTCTTGCATGTGAAAAGGATGAGAACAGCCAAACTAAGGGCAATGATGTAAACAAACTGAATGAAAAAGTCATTGAAAAAGAAAATATCAAAACTGAAGGGGAAAGCGAAGTCGCTGTTAGCCCAAGCAAACAGGCCAAAGCTCTACCTTCATGGAGGTGCTCCTTCAAGGGCAATGTTGTCTCTGCAGGGTCAAAGGGGAAAATGGGAGGCTCAGCAGGGGATGTGTCAGCATCTGGTGGGAGCAATTGGCTGATGAATGGCCTGTCATCCCTCCGAGCACATAGACGCACGACCTCATCTGGTGAAAGAGTGAAAGACTCTACATTGTCTCTGAAGGATTCAACCCAGTCTCTTAAAGAAACCACTCTACAACTCAAGGACACCCAAAGAGACTATGACCTAGAATCCCCTCAAACATCCCACTCTCACAGAGTCCTCCACAAATCTCACAGACTTTCTGCCTATGACAATGTAGCTCCTTCCAGCCTAAGCCTGCCTGCTGACACTTCATCTATCTGGACACCCTTTGAGATTCCGCTGCCGGACACAGAAGGAAACAATAAGTCAACAAAGCTAGAACAAGATGAAGAGAGAAACACTGAAGTGGGGAATGGAACAAATGATGAGGAAGTTGCAGGAACAAGTGAAGAAATCCCAAACAAGCTGACCCAACTAAAGCAGGAGCTGAAAAAACAGAAAGTGAACTATGAAACGCGTATTCGCAAGTAAGACTAATCAATTTATATTGACTTACTCAAATAGCCAATTAAATCTGCTAAATTAATAATGCATCTTTCTCTTTCCTTTGAGGCTGGAGGAGTCCTGTTCGAAATACCAGTGCCAGGTTAGCCACCTCGAAGAGGACTTGGACCAGGAGAGGAAGAAGTGTCACATGTTGGAGATCCGACTCAGGAATTCAGAGCGGGCACATCAGGATGCAGAAAATCGAAACATTCTCCTCCAGAGAGAAATGGAGGAATTCTTTAAGACTTTTGGAGATCTAACAACAGGAGCAGCAAGGACCAAGTAGACCTGACCAAACTGCCTTTAATGGTCCTGAGGCACTCAGTCACTGGGAGGACCAACCAGTCCCAAAGCTTTTTAGAAAACATACCTCTAGTGCAATGCTGATAGCCATGTTTTCCACTTCAGTATGGCTGTCCTGTGCCTATGTGGACCAGTACTGGTGCCAAATAAGAACTTCCCTGGACCAAGAACGTATTTTGTCATTCCATAAAATACAGTATATCTCAAGAATACACTCTAAATGTCTGCCTGAATGACAAGAAATCCTGAAGTGCTGTAGCATAACCATCCATACAATTTTAAGTCCTGTTTCTTCTTGACTTCGAATGAAAGAAAAAATGTAAGACTTTAACAATAACTTTCTTAGTTGGGTTTAAAGGTGAAAAGCCACTCAGCTAACCTTTCAAAAAAATCACAACACTTAAGGATAATTTTGTGAACAATGTTTGTCCGACTCTAAGTAGACTGCTACATCATCCGAGAGGTACTAGATGGGATTTTGTTTTATTCTTTAAATTGTACCTGCACTAATGCTAAGAGAAGTTGTGAAAAACTGTTTTGGCAGCATTATTTTTTAAACAACATCCTAGTGCATCACAATAAATTTGAATATCACCAAAACGATTATTCTATTCAAACCTTTTAACTCATTAAACACAGACAAATATGCAGTATTTCAAGTGTTCATTTGTAATATATTTGATCATGGTTTAAAACTGATGCAAACCCAAAATTTGCATTCTCAAAAAATTAAAATGAAAAAATTAATGAAAGGCTGTCATCAGTCAGACAAAATGACAATTTCTCTATAAAAATCTTTTTAAAAAGAGTCAAAATAATTTAATGCATGGGAAATTTGCATTTTTAAATCTTTAAGCAGTTCAAGATGAACTGAAATGAATGCTTGAAACATATGACTTTGCGTAGTCACATTGGATTCACATTTTCAAATCAGTTACTCAAATAAGTTAACTTTTCAAAGTCAAAGTCAATTAATTTCTTGAGATGCACCCAAATGTGAGTAAAATCTTACTGAAGGTAGTGCCTGAATTGTAATGAAAGAACAAATGACTCAGGACAACTGTCACAATCTACAAAGTGCATTCAGGGTTAAAAGCTGGAGCCATTGAGAATCTGAGCCATGAAACATATCCAGAGCTCACCGTGGCAGAGATTGGAAAATAACCACTTTATGATGCTCGGAAAACGCATCTTCAGGCAACAACAGATCTCTGGCTACACTGATTCAAAAACTATATTACTTAAAACAGAAACAAAATGGATATGAATATCCCCAAATGCAATGTACATTACATACTAGATTTCTTCTAGCTTGAAATAAATAAGGTAAAAGAAGATAAAATCTTCTTAGCTTTTGTTTTCAGTCGATATGTACCATTATATTGTATATTTAAAAATTAAAGTGTCTGAGTGGTTAATAGTATGAAGGTGGAGTTATGGAACTGAGGAGAATCTGAGAATCACTGCACTGAGTAAGGGCACTTAATACGGAAAAAAGTGATTTATTTGGACTTAGTTTCTGGTGTCTTAAATTATAGTAACCTACTCTAGTCATTGAAGACATTACAGATTTTGACAAATGTATTGGTAACCCTGGTGACAATGTGCAGGTGGGATAGAAGCAGCCACCAACTAAATTAGTGTCAGAGCTGCACAATCTTAAAATTAGAGGGAAACACGAAATTAGTACTTCTGCCACTAAGAAATAATTGCTAACCAAATCACAAACGGACCATTTATATGTACCCTTAACAATGCCTTCAATATACACACACCTGAAGTTATTTTTTATGATGCTTTTCTTATTCAGGTTAATAAGCAAGAGCATCAAATTTGTCCTAGAGAACTGTGCTTCTGTTTAACCGACTTAGTAGAACAGCTCAGTCACCTGATGGTTCAGGAAATCTCTTTCCTTTAGATTTTCAAAAGATGAAACAGCAGGTACTAATATTGGTATCGATGCTATTAAAATGAATTATCCCCTGCCCTCACACATACAAAGTAATTGTCCTTGAAGTTGATTTTTTATCAAAGTTTCAAGTTAAGGGATCAAGTTTCTAAATTTTTCATGCGAGATCATGCAATTGATCCCTAATACCTTTATTAGGGTGCCAATGTACGTGGCCGATTCCGCACGTATATTAGCTTTTCATAGCACTTTCCTGCTCCTTATAAATCTAATTTTTTTGCTCTATATTCACCCCTTCTTCTCATCTAAAGAAGTTTCACCTAAAAATTACATTTATGTCTGCAAATAAGTAAAATCCTAATTATTCTATTTTATAGTAAAAAAATAAAGCCCTATCATTAGATTGTTCAGATACACACACTCAGACAGGTTTGGAAAAAGAAATATATTAACTTGGACACACCAAGATCTGTTTTCTACAAGAAAACTTAGTAACAGCTTGAAAATAAAATCATTTGCATCATTACAGTTCAAGATGAAATGTGCTATAAACTACTGTCTGAGAGAACTGATATATGTTCCTTCCAAAGTTCACAGAAAAGCAAAAAATATACTCAACATGATTTTGCAGTCAATACATTATGGTTTTTGACCACAGTAGTAAGTAAAAAAAACAGCAGTAAATAAAGTACACTCATATCCTTCCCATTACATACATCACAGTTTCACATCAAAACATTTTTGCATTTTGCCTCTTGCAGCAAAAATACAGTAATCATGATATCACCTTCTTCAAATCACAATAATTTACAGCAGAACAGGTCAGGTAGAGGGATGAGAGGGACAAAGAAACTGTACTTCAAATCCTCAACTCTATAAACTAACAATTACCTAAACAGTCTCCCATCACACATACACACACGCTGATGAGGAAAGGTTTGTTTTGAACATGTACAGTAGATGTGTGCTTGTGTAGTTATCTGCAGCAGGCCAGCGCACTGAGGGAGGTGTGGCTGTCCAAGCTGCTGTCTGTCTCTGAGCCCAAAGTGGGGTCACTGCTGGGATCGGTTGGCTCTGTGGACATGGAGGAGACGTCGTTGGCCGAGGAAGAGGAGGAGGAAGATGTGGGCTGAGGAGGACTGTCGATCACTGCTGCACCTGTGCTGCGAAAAACAGGCAAACGCATAGGTTTCACTGAAATATGAAGAGCACTGCCATTTTCTGATTTGCTCAGACTTTAGAGGGGGACCATAGCAGCTAAAGATCCAAATGTAAAATTGTAAATTTTACAAAATATAGAACATAAACAAAAGACAAAATCAACTTTAAAGTTTTGCCGTCTTTTAAAAATTCATACATACATTTATTTTACAAATATTTTTATTTCCAGCTATTTTCTCATAAGTAGGTTATGTTATTGTGAGCACTAACTGGTGAATTACTTTAATCATTCATAATTATACCACAATTTATTGCACTTATTTAACTGAACAAATCTTCAAAAATAAAAAGTGTGCCTTCATAAAATGCTGTAAAAACTAAAAAAAAACATTCTGCATCCCTCAGCACAACCATGAAACCATGCTTAACTCAGCTGCAGAGACTAATGTGACAAAATTCTGCAGCTTTCAGCAGAGCTGCATGTTCTTCTTTCAGAGTGGAAATTATGGCTCAAGCACGACTGGAAAGAATAAGAGCTCAAAATCCTGTTCTTAGAATACACCAAACAACTACCAATATTTATCAGCTGCGGCAGTTTGGCAAGTCAGTCCTGAAAAAGAAAGAATCCCTTACTTGTGTCGTATCAAAACTATTAGGTAGTGTCATTGTAACATTTTATATTTACCTTGGGGCTGCACAGCATATTATTCTTGGTTTGATCTAATTGCAAAATAAGGAATCTTTATCAAATATTTAATCTCAATTACATAAGTGTATATAATTAACTTATGTCATTAAGTTAATTACAACTTAACTTAATGACGTAAGTTAAGTCATTAACTTATGTCTTGACTTATGTCATTAGTAGGGATGACATAAGTCAGCATAACACCAACATTATGCTGTTGGTGGCAGCCTTATGCTGCATCTACTCTAATTCTCCCATATTTTAACTAACCCATGTTATAGTGATTACTCACCTAAAGCAGTGGGTTGACCTCTGATCACTCCATTTTTTGTTCGTTCCTCCCATTCGATCACTTCCTTATAAATTAGCTCTGGAAAACAAAAAGTGCATCAAAAGGTCAAGGTAAGCTCAGTGGTTTCATGGAAATTGTCGATAGGTATATTCAGGAACATCAAATCTTTTACCTAAGGTTGGGGTGCATAACATACTGCTCATCCCAAAACAACATCACAATTCTAATTTGGACTGGGCATGCTGGTGTGTGACCCTTCTAAAAATGAGTGAGAGGGTCATTATCACCTGACAGGCATTGAGATGAGCTCATCTTGCTGCACGACTGAAACTGATATTTAATCACAGTCTTTCCTATGCAGGACAGAATCATATTCCTCACAGTAGAAAAACATAAACCGGGCTTTTAAAATGCTTAGAACTCATAAGTCCAAATGTGAAAAAATAATCCAGTTATTCTTTTCCGTACATATAATACCTTGAAAATGTTTTCATACTCCTCAACTTTGTCACATCTTATCATGCTACAATCACATAATCACATGCTACAAATTCCAAAACTATATATATATTATTGGAATTTTTGTGATAAAATTAATGGTTAATTATACAATGGAAGTGAAATATTTTCAAATTATTTTATCAATAAAAATCTCGTAAGTGTGGCATACATTTGCGTTTAACTCCCTTTCCCCAAAACCACTAATCTCGTAAAACCATTTCCTCCAGAAGTCGTCTGACTTACTTGTACATTAACCTGTGTAACTTAATTTCAGCTAAACAGCAGTTATGTGAATATATGTGAGAGATTTGTTGGATAACTTTACAGAAACCCCCCTCCCCCCCAAAAAAAAACAAAAAGAAACAGTAGTGTGAATCAGGCTTTCAGTTTGCCATGGCAGCATTTGAAAGGGTAGTACACAAAATCAAGATAATATTTCAAATGTGCCCTTAAAAGGTTTTTTATTTTATTTTTCAGTTTTTTTTTTTATTCTATGCAACTCTTGTGTGTTGATTAGGATCCCATGCTTGCTGCTGAGAATGTGGATACTGGGTTACCTGCTCTCTGTGGGACTGTATTGCATTTTATCCTGCCCTGAAATCTCCAAAATCATTTTCACATCCAACTGTTTGTGGGACAGCAGAATGATGGGCTCCGCCAGGGTATATTTTACATGAGAGCCGCCACTGCCAAGGAGCAACCCAAGAGGTTGATAATAAAGTTCTGGCAAGGTTTAAAGAAGGGTTAAGTTAATGAATGCCAAACAGAAAAAAATGTTTAATCCACCATCCCAAAATAATTAACATTTTATAACTTTAAACCTATCAAGATGTGTCCATCCACCTAAACTAAGAGACTGACCAAGGGGAGGATTAACCAGAGAAGAAGCCAAGAGACTCATGGTAACTGGAGGAGTTACTACTCGATACTCTGAACACACAGTCCCCACAGTGACACATGTTGGTGGCAGCATTATGCTGCAGGGATGCTTTTCTTCAGTAGTAAAATGGAAGCTGGTGACAGTTGATGTTAATATAGATGGAGCTAAATATAAGACACATCTGGAAGAAAATCTGTTAGAATAGCATGTGTCCCAGTTAAAATCCAGACAGAAATCTGGGTAATTCAACTGAGAGAATCATTTGAAAATATGCTCTCTATCCCATTTCAGAGCTTAATATTCTATTCTTTTAGTAGCAAGAAGTGCTTCTTCTCTATCGAGTGAAATAAAGGCAAGCTACACTTTCTAATTCCTCCTATTTCTCAATTATTATCACTGCACTACTAAAAATGGGGAAAATATGTAATATACATTTAAGATTCAAAGATAGAAATCTATACTAATTATAACTAAATTATACTATTACTATCATTTTTAACTAAGTTTAAATGATAAAAGGCAAGAAAAAAATTTTTGTTGGGAGTATTTTCAGGGATAAAAACACTGATACATCTTTAGTGATGCGTTTCAAACTAAGTCAACGACAAGTGAACTTGTTAAGTGCAGAGGTAGGAAGATAACCAGGTTGTCTAACCTTTCCACTCCTCCACAGTGTGCTCTCTTTCATCCAGCGTCCTGTCTGGGATCTTTGGAGGCGGCTAAAAATAAAACCAGAACAGAAAAGCAAATTTGATTTGAACGGCAACCTGGTATAAGAAGAGAAATGACACATTATGCAATGTAACAAACGCTTGCGTGTTCTGCTCGTCTCTCCAGAGATCCACTCACCGCTTCCACTTCAGCAGGATCGTACCAAACATTAATATATGGGTGGTGCAAGGCTTCTTCCACAGAGATGCGCTTTGACGCATCAATCACCAGCATCTTGGATAACAGGTCTCTGGCTTGGCTTGCTGCAACAAGATACAACAAGCAGATGTGGTGCAATGGCATTCATAAAAATAAAGAAAAATCATGGTTAAAATGTGCATTTATTATACAGAGGATGTTACATACCTTTCAGTTTGTTGTGATCAGAGTCAGCAGGGAAGAGCACATCTGGGAAGAGCTTCTCAAAACTGTATCCGGCATACCGTGGTCTGTTTTCTACATACGTTCTCACTGAGTGATTCAGTTTCATTAGAAAATCCTGAGATGGAGTGCCTAGCTGCTCAATCACCTTGTTCCACTGGTCGATATCTGATGTGGAAATGTTAAAGGAAAGGACCTCACACAAACACACACTTACCGGAAGGGGAGCTTGACATTTAACTTTGCTTTGAGGTGCAAAAGTTAAATGCAACTCTGTGAGTTCATATAAACAGAAAAAACACACAGAGTAATATTTAGGGCAGAAAGTTAATAGTAATGATTAGCAGTAAATTATTTATTTGATAAAGCCAAATTAAAAGTGAGGACATAATAAAAAACATTCTATATTCTATGTTCTAAAGATGCACTTAATTTTCCCCATCAAATGCATTTTACCTAAGTTACAATCACCAAATGACTTTTTCTCCTAACTCGTCCAGTTTTAATTGGGAACACTAGAATTACATTTATGGGGCTTGTGAAAAACCCTTGGCTCTTACATCAAAATGCTTATTTATGTAGAGACATAGCCAGTTGTAAGAGTTTCAGAAACTTTCAAGCAACTCTACAGACATTCAACACAAAATAAAGTAGATACCACACACTCACTAGTACCCTTGTTCTAAAAGGTGACTCCAAGTTTTCGTCGGTGGGTGCAGCAGCACAAACAATGTAGGTCATGGAGCGTGTGATGGACAGAAAACCATAACAAAAGAAGCATTCATGGTGGTGGACGTCTTCATAATGAAATGATGACATCTTGATCAATGAATGAGGGGAAGGATACGATCAGTGCCAGGGAACAAAACACTCCCTCTGATCATCTCAGCCACAATGCAGCCCACTGACCACACATCCACTTGGGATGGACATTAGGAAGACAGACAGGTGGACATGCAAATAAATGATAGAGAGAAAAATGTACATAAAAACAAATAAAGTGAGAGAAAACCAAAGACAATGGCAAAGGTGCAATGACGAAAATGTAGACCATTCAGCAATGAGCAAGCTGCATGACAGTGAAAAAGCCAGAGACCTTGATCTTGTCAAAATTTATGTGCAACCAACAACTACCAATTGGAGATGAACTGACTTGTGTGTGTCAGTATTTTTATGTAATTTCAACCAAATAGCTTTCCAAAACAAACAAGGAAAAAAATCAAACACAATCAATAAAGCCTCTTTTGAATGCTGTTAACGTAGAGGAAATACTCAGACAGAAGGATACAGTCCCTTCCAGGGAAAAGGATTTTATGGCGAACCATTTCTGCTAGAATGCAGCCCACAGACCATATGTCCACTAATGAAGTAGACCACATTAACCAGAGCCAGAAGAAGAAGTGAGGAATGCATAGCAACAGGTTAGTTACATATAACAAGCTTGTTAGTGAGTATTTTCCAACAATTAGCTTTTCTTTTTAGAACAGGCATCAAGTGGATCACAGAGTTACAGCTAGATTTAGTTCAATAAATATATACATATATATATATATATTTCCGTTCCAAAAATAGAAACATTTTTCTATTTTTGTTTAATCTGTTTAACACAACAGATGCTGTGTTAAACTAATCACTCACCATTGGCCTGGTAGCCCATGCCCAGGATAACTTCCGGTGCTCTGTAGTAGCGTGTAACCACATATGGCGTCATCAGGAGGCCTGTGGCTGCCGTCCGAGCCAAGCCAAAGTCCAAAATCTTCAGCGTGCAATCAGACTTGACAACTATATTACTGGGCTTCAGATCCTGAAAAAAGACAATCAGGGTAATCAGCTGTATCTGACACGCAGCTGAGATTCTCACTTTTACAGAATAGATGCCATTTCTGGTTCAGGAAAACTGGTCTGTTTTCTTTCACACTGTGAGGGCTCTGTCCTGGCCTTCAAAGAGGATATGCTCTCCGAGTGTCCTTCTAGTTACTGATGCATATGGCAAAATGATACATTTACCTGTCATTGTCAGTTTGGAGGATAGAAGTCTGTGTCAGCTGATGTCAGCTACACAAAATGTCTGTAGTTTGTTCAAGGTCATTTGACATTTGATATTGATTTTAGGCTCAGTCTGTTAACATTTTATACACAGATATTTTTAGCATAGATTATTATAATACCAAATATTTACTTTACATTGTGCCTAGAGTTTTTTAAATGCTTTTGTCAGTAGTTAAAGGACTATATTCATCCAGTAACACTGTCATCATGCCATTTGACTGCTTGCCCTTACACTTCAGTGTCACGTATCACAGTAAGTTTACCAGCTCAGGACTTTACACCTCAGAACTTTGGCCTGACTTCAGGCTGTGTATTCGTGGCCAGCTGCTGCTTACCCTGTGTATGATCCCGGCACCGTGGAGATGTTTGATGCCACACAACATCTGATAGAGCAGGTACGACAACCTCTCATGGTCCAGCTCCATTTGAATCACTTGACACAGGTTGGCATCCATCAGCTCCATTACCAAGTATCTGATAGAAAAGAAAAGGGTTCAAGATACTGGCAGAGTCCTCTTGGCAACAGGTACAGCAAGGTCTGATTCCCATAACTATTTTTAGTTCCTTACACATCTTGGAAATCTTCTAGCGATTTTTGTGGCGTGAATACATTTAATAGGCCAATGATCTGTGAATAGAAATCAAGAGAAATAACTATGTTGTGATTTCACATCCATTTAAACACCCACCGACACAAAATGCTCTTTCTCTCTGTCATGTACTTTAGAAATAGAGGACACGGATATTTTGCATGTTAAAATAGTGGCACACTTACGTTTTTGTGATTGACACATTTCATTAGGACTAGCTCTCTGTATGCCCTCTTAGCATGGGTTTGATTTTGAAACGGTCGACTCAGCTTCTTGATGGCAACATTTCGTTCAAGGACTTGGTCATAAGCAGAGCTGAAGGGCAAAGACAGCAAGAGAAATGCGTCAATAAAAGGCAACAGCTGACAACAAGGCCAATACTCTCTCAAACATGTCAAAAGAAATAAAATGTAGAAATGTACCATTCTGATTTTTGTTGCCATTTTTTTTCCACTGTCAGGTTTTCATATAGGTTTGACTGACCAATTTAGATTTAAGCCAATTCAAATTTCTCTTTAGAAACTTTAATTTAGGAAGACTGAAGAACTGCTTTCTTCAGTCTTACTGATATGAACAGTCCATTTTTACATACTGAAATTAAATGTTAACATGCTTGTGTGAGACAATGTAGTTGTGGTAAAATGTGAAAATAAAAAGAGTTCATGGAGTCGCCATCTTAGACTGGTCTTACCACCCAATATCATAATTTGTGCAACTAATCAGCAGACTCAGAATAAGGTACGAAATAAATTTAGATTTTTCTTTTAAAACAGATTTCAAAAAGGTTGGCAACATTTCTAACATTTTTGGCTTTATAGACAACAACTTGACTATTGAGGCTTCCTAGTATCTGCTGAAAGTCATGCTCTCTCTCGTAGCTAAAATGAACTGCAGACATGTCAACATGTAGAATATACAGTTTTCTTTTAAATAACTTCTTCTCTGACATTATGATACTGAAACTAGCCAACAGTGTGTTTTTTCACAATGAAAACGCTTTATTGTCAGCTAGATCTGGCACTTTGTATGGTACCATTAGTGATTGGGGCAAAGCATGATTTTAAGGTTTTTGAGTGCCTGAACTCAAGCTGAAAATTGTCCTAAAATTTAAATTTTAGGACAATTTCTTAATTGCCCTAAACCTTAGTACTTTATTTCTTAATAAATAAAGTACAATTCTTAATAAATATATTTTAAAAATAAAAAGCCACAGTTAATATGAGATTCCAACTGAACACTAGTCAGGGTCGAGCAAACAAAAAAAATTTTTTTGATTTAGATTATGAGCCAATTTCTCAGTGCACCTCTAATAAAAAAGTATAGCTAACAAAAATAGCACCAAATGTTTATTTATAAAATGTTTCAGTGACATGTAGCATAGAAGGACCTATTTTTTTCCACAGCATAGGTGTTAGCAGAACAAGGATGCTGAACCACTCACCAGACGATTCCCTGTGCTCCTGAGCCGATGGGTCTCAGATTTTGGTATCGCTTCAGGACTGTAAATGTTGAATCTCCAACGTCTACACTGTAGAACTCTCTGTCTCTCTTGTTTTTGTTCATGGCAAAATCTTCAATTACTGCTTTCTGTGCATCCAAAAAAGTCCTCTGTGAAGAAGAAAACAGGTTTGAGTATCCGGCAGAGCAAGACTGACTCCACGGATATCTCAGGAGTTGCTGAGGCAAGTGGCAAGTAGCAAAAAACAGCAACGGAAGAAGAAAATCCTGCACTCAAGGAAACTGTTTAGACACTGCTGCATTTCACACTGAAGCAATGCTGTCTCCTTTCTCAGCAAATCCTGGAAACCCACATTGGACTAAAGATTGGATGTCATCATTTGCGATGGCAGAACAGCAAGCAAATCAGAGCTCTGCTCCATCTCATGTAACAGAACTCCGAGTGACTGTGCCACGCTGGAAAACCAACCATGGTGATAATTTCTCTGAGTTTGGAGTGCCGCCCACTTCTACAAGCGGGGTCTTTCACAGATACATTTGCACAAAGGCACTGTGGCCTCACCAAAAATGCAAAGCGAAGGTTTGTGCCAGTGGAGACCATCGACTGTTTGATTACAAGAAGCTCAAACGGATCTTTCATTTTCTCCAACTCTTGCATAAACAGTGCCACCACCCTCCTCGTTCATCCACACAGCTGATACCGAGTCCATATGAGGGAAATAATTGCCAGAACGAAGTGAGTCAGCTCCCCTTCTGTTCCGCCAACGTCACAAAGACGTCCATAACATCCACCTCCCTCGCAGAAATGAAAATAGACATGCAGCTTCTTTTTATAATACAGACAAAAAGGCAGCAGTGCTTACTAGAGTTGTGATGTCTTGAATTCAGTTGATGTTTTCTTTATGCGATTGTCGGTGAAAGGAATCAAAATTAAGGCATTACAAAGAGGTTTTCTCACTCTGCAGCTTTAGATGCCATAAATTCCAACAGACACATTCACATTCATTAAATATTAATGAGATCATCTGTACTGATGCAAGCAGCTGTATGCTGCATCAACAAATTCCCCTGAAATCAATTACATGCTTTCAGATTGCATTTTTGGGTCACTCACACACAAACAGTCACATCAGTGCTCTAGAACGGCTCTCGAATACAGAATCTGAGCCCGGTGCTCCAGCTGCAGTATGACATACAACAGAGCCCTGTGGAGGACGGTGACGGGAGCTGTGAGGGTCACTGGAGTGTCCACCTTCAGTCCAGGATCTTTTTCAGAGTGGATGCAGAAACATGTCATACTCGTCAAACACTTTCCATTAATTTTCTGACATGCTGCTATGAGGCAAATATTAAAAGCAGAACCTTCAGTCTACTGCAAAGCCTCTCTGGTTCAAGCCTTTTCAAGAAAATGTGCTTTATTTTATCAATTTAATTTATGCTCTGACTTCTCTGTTTTTATCTATTTTATACTCATATTTTCAACATACAGAATTTCTCTCATGTTGCAGCAAGCCCCTCAGTTCACCCAGAAATTAATTTGAAATGGAAGGTGGTAAATCATGTGAAATGTTTGCTGCAATAGCAGAAATATACTGTAATGTTGCTTTGTGAATTTAGTGCTTAAAATTGACTAAAATCTTGGTTTATATAAAATGCTGAATGAAACT
This sequence comes from Poeciliopsis prolifica, assembly GCF_027474105.1. Classification (NCBI taxonomy): domain Eukaryota; kingdom Metazoa; phylum Chordata; class Actinopteri; order Cyprinodontiformes; family Poeciliidae; genus Poeciliopsis; species Poeciliopsis prolifica. Next base: position 8,576,374 of record NW_026562380.1, read on the forward strand.
AATGATTAAAACCTACAATTTACATAAACATTTTAACTAATTAGTATAACATGAGGAAGTTTGTTTTTGCAATTCCTTAAAAATGTCAAACTAATGTAGATTCATAACACAGTGATGTTTTGCACTCATTTATTGTTGATTCACTTATAGCTTACAGCTAATGAACACCTCATATTTAGTTTCTTAGAAAAATTCAATTACAAAACACAATAAAAAGGGGATTAATACAGAAATGCCATTCTACTGATAGACCAGGTTGCCAAGTTTTCCATCCAGATGGTCTGAATGCATCTTACCTGAAATAAACCCCAAAACACTGCATCTCAGCATTCCTTCACAACTGGGATAATGCATAAAGTTATGAGGATGATTGCCATTTGATATACTGTGTTACTCTACTTCTCCACCTGTTCCTACCCCGCTTTTTTCTTCCACTTAACTTTCCATTTATATTCTCAATACAACATTCTAAAGAGAAATCTTATTTTGTAATGACCTTTTGTGCCCGAAGTGTCCCAGGGAGAGTCAATGACGGTGTGCACATGATGTAGGTTATAGCTGTTCACAAAATGCTACTGCTTGAAACTATTTAAGAACGAGAAATATTCCTGAAAAACACTGGTCTTTTTTTTCCCTAGGAAACATTAGCCTTGCAAATAAAATAAAAATAGGAGATCTCCTGCTTCTACATCCCTTATCCTGAAAGGAAATCAAGGTAAATCCCACTGTTACTTTGACTGTATAATAGCTAAGTTGACAGCAGTAGCCCCTTTTCCTCCTGATGGAGTCGGTTGAAGGAAAATGACTCAAGTGCTGCATCAGGAGACAGACATGCATACTGAGCCAATGCAGCCAGATTAAGCCGGCTGGACGCCGCACACAGGCACATTTTTATGGCAGCGATAATAATGGCACCCATATCGTAATATGACAGAGAGCGCTGCTGGCGCCGACTGTATAGCCTGTGGCTAATTTGGAAGCTGCAGCTATATTATCACACAACGGCGGGAATAATCATTAATCGGGGGATAAATGGAGCTGCAATGGAAAAGTAAGGGGCTGAGGCAGCATGCATGCAACGATTTACGACCCTCCCCCCACGGCCCAAACAATGAGCAGCGCAGCCTGAGGAGCTGAGGTGTGAATCCTTATCTTACCTCTGTCATCAAATCAACAAGGGATCGATCCTGTTCTAAAGCCCATCCGGCGATCTTCGAACCGATGTGGAGCGGCTCCCCGATTGTTTATGCCGCCGCTGAAGGATGGTTTATCCCGTCGTGCGGCTTAAAAATACGTGACCTCATCAATTTCATTGCCTACGTTTCCAACCGGCTGCTACTGACAGGCCAGGACGCGCAGTGCGCACACAGGGCATGCGTCCCAGCAGCGCGTCACACAAAGGCAGAGACACACCCACCGCCTCCTCCACGCATCCATCCTTCCTGCCTTCCTTCCGTCTGCCCATTTATGCAAATTAAACAATGTTTTGGTCTACTTCCGTCCTCTTCTTGATAGGTTACGTTAATCTGTCTTTGTCTGGCTCCGCTTTGATTAGTGACTTCCTGTTTCCAATTATGCTGCTACAACAAGTCGAGGCTGCATTTTACCGCTCTATGCTATTTTTTATATGCCAGGCAATAATTTTGACAAAGACGAGGGGGTGGTACGAATCACTGAGCAGTCGGGAGGTCAAAAACATGTTTATCATGTCGGAAAATACGAAGTTCCAGGGAAAACTGATCCCTCTGCAACCTGTCCTTGAATGTCAATGTCCTCAAATTGGGCAATTCTTAATTTTCTTCTTGACAGAAAAACTCTGGCATTGTACTCTTAGGACAATTTGATACATTAAAGCCACAAACTCCAGTATAAATTCTTTAAATTTTATGTGACCAACACAAAGCATTGCATAATTGTTGCAAGAAACAATATATGATTTTCAAAGAAAAAAAAAATCTAAAAATCAGAAAAGTGTGGCTTGATTACATCTTCAAACTAACAGTAGCTACATTGTTGGATTAAATGTCACAATTACGCGTTGAAGTCTCTATGGTATGTTTGGACATTGAAATATTTTATGTCTTGTATACCTCAGGCACAGATAGGGGTAATGGTGTAATGTCAACAAAAATTGTTGAAGTCTTGCCAATCGGATTTAGCTCTACCCTTTGATTGGACCGTTCTAGCATATAAATATGTTTTTATGTAAACCTTTCTGTTGCAGGCTGTCTATATATTTAGGCACATTACCCAGTTGGAAAGTGAATTTTGGCATCATGCCTCAGTTCTTATGCCATTTCTGAAATATCCTGCTTTGAACTCCATCCCTCTTTCCATCAACCCTGACCAGCTTCTGAAGACAAGCATTCCCACAGCATGATACTGTCAGAACGGTGTGTTCAAAGTGATGCACAGTTTTACATTTCTTGCAACTCATGAAATGGGATGCAACAAAGTTAGGTTTAATGTTGTTCAAGCTCCTTGGAGAGACTTCAGATATCATATAAGATAAACACTATAAATGAATAGCTTACATTGTATTTTCAAATATCCTAAATTACACACAAATCCATGAACATCTTTTTAAGTTATAAATACACACATTAATAACTGATGGTCTAACGTTCCTTGCCTGTTCCTGGGTCACTGTTATTCACTTTTTGTACTGAAAGTTCTGGAAATTTTTCCATTCTTTTCATCTCTTAAGTCATCCCTGATTAAGCAAAGATAAACAAGCTTCACCTAATCTTTTTTGGGGGTTTTCCACACTAAACTGTGCATATTTACTAAGCTAATAATCTATTTCAAGATCTCAAAGTAACATGAATAGGTTCTAATAGGTTTTCTTAGTATCCTTGTATTTACCTTTTCCATCTTCCTGTCAACAGTGAGCAGTTTTTCTTCTGGTTAGTAGGGATCCTGAAGAAAAGGTATGCCCGGCCCATGATTTTACCACTCCTTTAATGTTTTTCTAGGGGGATGGTGTATTGAGGGTAATGTGCATTTTCTGTGAAGCCTATAAAGTAAAATCCTGGTTCCATTTCCAGAGCACCTTCTGATCAGATGTTTTCTCAGTCCCCAATATGTGGTGACTTGAGCTGAACAAAAGCTGCTTTCTTATAGGCAGACTAATGGTTCCCCTGTCATAACCGAATGCACATCTGGCACTGATGATTGTATTTGTAAAAGTTCTTAAAACCTAGCACGCCTTTATGTGTGCTATCAAAGCAAATCCCAATAAACTACATTGACTTTTGTAATTGTGTGAACATTTGAAAAAGTTCAAGAAGACAATTTGGTTTTATAGCGTTTTATGTGGACACTGTTGTTGTTGTTGTTTTTTGTTGTTGTTTGTTTTACGTCAAAGAGTTGTCAGTAAACTTCTTATTAGATCTGCAGGCTAATAACATTACAATCATCGCCTGCCTTTGATTTCAATTTAACGTCATATTTTCAAGGTTCTGAGCTGTAAAGGCATATCTTTAGATCTGTCCAGAGTGGAGTCTAAATTGAGGACAAGGACATTCATTGGCTCTGCAGAAATCTGAACAGCATAGTAGAACAACGTGAGGGCACCATCTACAGCTCATGCATCATTTCTATACGCTACAACGGCCGTGCCATGCTCTGCGCATGTGACTCCACAGCGGTGCCAATGAGGACATTCGGTAAATTTGCGTTAACTCCGAGCTAAGTAGCAGGACACATGCTCCCTGCACCTACCTCGTAACCCCGGATCGTTTTTCTTTCTTTTTTTCCTCATTTTTTATCTTTTCTTTTTTTTTTCAAATCCTGCCTCTGTGCAGTTATCCCGGGGCCTGCAGAGAGACGCTGAGCGCAGCGACATGAACAGGACTCCCAGCAGCAAGGCAGAGCTACTACATCTCCTTACCCCTTGTTCGAAGAGAGCCCGCAGTGTTATGATCATCGTCGGGGAGCTGCCCTGCAGCAGCGGGATGCTTCGTCCTTCCCAGGCTTCAGCGTCGCAGCGCATCTATCCCCGGGGATCCACCGCACCTTTGGGCGTCAGACGGATTTAGTTAAATCGGGTGTAGCTGATCTCAAACCACCCGCTTATTGGTGGCTCTGACCTGTCGCTGTCAAACCGCGATGTTAATCCAATCAAGTGTTTAAAAGCAGAGAGGCTAAGAATAGAGGCAATTGCTGTAAAAAAGAGAGAGAGAGGTAAGGGGGTTGGGGGAGAGAGAGAAAAAGTTTGATTTCTTCGGCAGAAGATCTGCTTGGGGTGTAGAGAGGAAACGGTTCAGGCTCCATGTATAGTTATTGTCATTGATGAATCACCTGCCAGGAGCGAGCAGCCTTTACTGGGAGGACATCACAGCGGCATTGCGATGATCGCAGAGATTGCTTTGGATCTGTGGTGGGAGCACTGAAGATAAATAATCTGCACGGGATCAGAAACTGGTTACATATGCTGCCAGGTAATTTTTTATTTTTTATTTTTTGTTTACTCTGTGTCACCTTCCTTTCCGTGTGTTTTATGGCAATTTGCACAGCTGCTATTGGTCTGTTTACAGTTTTATAACGGTGATCTGTTGGTTAATGGAGATTTGAGACAGAATGAGACCCCTAGTGTTTACACTGCATAGTAAAGCCTTGATGTTAGTGCTTATTAGAGCAAAAGATAAACAGTCTAGATGCTCATGTGATTCATCCCATAACTAACTTGTAACATGGAGTTTTAGGGGAGCTCGATTCCAAGGAGGCATGTTGGCCTAATTTACTCTAAGCACACTTTAGCTCTTCTATGGACCTCATTGTATTATGCTAGTCTGTGTTAATGTGTATTTCCTTTTTCATTTATCAGACATTCATCGAGTGTTTTTGCAATAGACAGGTGTAGAACTACAGAGGTCCAGAGAAATGACTGAGCTAGTTGTGATAAACAGCTTATAAAAAAAGCATTGTTGCAGTTGCCACAAAAATGTTTTCCAGACACCTGAAGATGACTTTGGATATGTCTGATTATATGATGTAGTTCTTGAGAAATAGAGATTGATAAATAGAAAACAAATTGCAGATTTTGAGAGTGAACAAAGAAGAAAACAAACTTTAATATGGTTTGTTTCTGTTCAGTTTAGTTTAACTCAACTATGTTCAATTCCGCTTGATGCACTTCAATCCTATTCAGTTCTATTCAGTTTGTTTAATATAAAAAAATACTTCAGGTTGTATATAAGAGAAACCAGCCTAATTCAGATATGGAGATGCAGCAATCAACAGGCCAATAAATACAATCAGCCTGTTTTTCCTTCATCAGCTCTGACCTTTTATCTGAGTGTGTGTAAGTGTGTAAAATTGAAGAACTTCAATTGTTAGCAGTCTATAACTCAGCAAACAAGCAATAAGGGATTTGATTAAGTTTTTTTTTAGCTAAATACAATTTCATCTGACCCCTTGATTCAAAACTATGCATCTGATACAAGAAGGGTTTTTATTTTCACATGTTTTTCTTTAAAAGGAATTAATCAAAATCCCAAACACACATATGTTATAGAAAGGCAGAACTTGGTATCAGCCTTACAGTTGCATCTCTACTTCTCTAATTTAGAATTACATGACAAAATCAACTTGTTATAATAATGCTTTCAAATAAAATTTTAATGCCGGTTGGTAGCGCTACATGCTATTAGAAACACATGCTATTACAGTGTAATTTTTGAATGTTGTAATGGAAATTTCAGTTGCAGTTAAGCTAGAGTCTCCCTGCTCTTCCTGTTTTCCATCACTTATGTATCAGGTGAGGAGATTGGGAGTGAGGAAAATGGATCCACATGGCCAAATATATTATTGGGATGCAAAGTGTGAATGCAAGACCCTTGAAATTTAAATTGTTATTAAAGACAGCATCCTAACTATCCTTTGCTGTTGCAGTTTTGCACATACTGATAATAAGAAAGACACTTTGATTTGATATATATTGTGCAGCTCAAAGTTAAGTGCAAAACAAGGTATAAGAACTTGTTTTGAAGATCAGCTAGTAAATCTAGTACACATTTTGGTGATTGTTGCATTCCTTGAAAGTTATATCCTTGAAATAATATTTTGAAGAAGCACAGCTATAGAGGTTTTCACTAATGACTGTGTGGGAATACATGTGAACCTCCTATTTTCTTCTTTTGACTAATTGCATGGTTTAGAGAGAGACCTGTAAAACAACACAACACTGGCTGCCCTTATTGCTACATATTGGAGACTTTGGTAAACGTTATCATAATAACAATGTCATCGGCAGCTCTAAAAAGTATAATTTCAATTAAGTAAAATGTTCACATTGTGACTCTTAGCATTACAATGTGATTAGTGATAAGTGTGTTTGTTTTATTCTGCCACACATTTAATCTCGTAAGCCACGGACAAGTTCATTTTAAAGAGAGGGATTAATTGAGGCCTAAAGTAATTGAGTTGCTTTGTTACATTAAAATCAGACCAACAATTGCATTATTGCAATGAAAGATGTAGATAAACTCAGTGAAAATAACAAAAAAAGAGCGAACATGACAGCTGAATGCTACTTGAAAAGAGCTACGTCATTAATTGATCAGTCTAATTTAATTAAAGTGCTGAGATCCATGGAAAATCCAGCATGTATGTTTACCAACAGAGACTTTGTTATTCTTATCTTATTTCTAAGGATTTACAATTTACAATGTCAGAACACTAATCTTAATTTCAGCCGTAGTGCATCTTAATAAAAATTAATGATCTGTAAACATGCGTGTTTACTGTGTCACTTAGCTTTAAATAACATATCTGCTGAAAACCTGACAATCATTCCAGTGCTTTTCCAATTTGGGGTGTTTCTTTATTTTTGTATTTAGCTCCATTTACATTTAACATTACAAAACATCGATCCAGTTTACAGGTATTTATTTTAAGAATGACATCTCAGCTTTTCGTGTTGTATTTGTGCTCTTTGTGTTTCCAGGTGTGTGTGTGGAATGTGGCCAGAATGAGCAGCACATTTGTTACATTAGCTGAGGTGCTGGAGGCTCGGGGGGGACCTCTGCTGGAGGAGGAGATCTGGTCCCTGCTGCTGGGTGCTGCAGAGTGTTTAATGGATGTCTCTTATAAGGGTAAAGGGTTTCAAATAGCCTCTGGCTCACATAATGTGCTTCTTTGCTGTGACCACACCTTTTTGTCATTCCAGTGTTGTTTTGAAATGGGTTTGACCCACAGTGACTTAGTTGTGGTAAGACATCTTTGTGCATACTATTTTCCTGGACTTCTTGTCTTTTTCAGGTCACAACAACATGTGCAGCATCATCAGCCCCACCTCCTTGCTGTTGTCAGCCACTGGCTCCTTAGCTTTTAAGAACTGTGGCCTATCAGATGAGGTATCTGCATTTGCTGCTCCTGAGATGCTGCAGGACCGTGCCGGCTCAACCAAACCTGCCACTGATAGGGTCAGTGCTTGGGTCCTAATCCCTGTCTTACTACCTTGTTTAAAAGATGAAAAGACCTTCGTGATAGAAGCAGCAGCTATGTAGCAATTGCTGTTTTTTGTTGTTGTTGTTGTTGTTGCTTTTTTGTTTTTTTTCATATCAGGACCTTTTCACCTTACAACTGACAGAACTGATTACCAAGTCAGGGCTCTCATAAGCAGATGTGGTTCTCCTGTGAATGCAAAATCTCAGGACACGAGAAACTGAAGGTCAACTAAGGAGTAAATACACCTCCTAGTGGCTGATATAGGCAACATCATTTTTTAAAAATTGTGGTTTTGGCTGTATAATAAATCATTTAATAAAATTACAAATACATTTATTTTAAAACAATTTACATACATTATAGTTTTTTTAATTCACACAAAAAATTCACAAGAATTTACAAAATTACTTCAAAGGCACAGCTAATACATGCAGTAATTACACACTGCATTAAAGAGGAACATTTCTTTTTTTCAAGTAAAAGAAATATCCTTCGTGTTTTGGGTCAAATATTTTTGTTTTCTAAATGACAGAATAATTTGCCAGATCATTTTTTAGAAAATACTTTTAACTTTACTTAGATTCAGTAGTTTACTTTTTTTTATTTAATTTTTTTTAATTAAAACATAAGATATTGATCAGACATTTTGCATGGCTTCTTGCAGTAGTTTGTTAGAATTTTGACTAAACTGCTGTTAGTTAGTCAGGATTTTAGGCCACTTTGCTCAAATTCTGCCTAGAATCTTTTTTTTGGACTAAAGTCAGGGCTTTGCTTTGTGATGGTTTCTCCAAAACATTGACTTTGTTACCCTTAATTCACTTTGCAATCACGTTAGCTGTATGATTGTTGCATCATCCATCTGGAAAACCCATTTACACCCAATCTTTAATTTCACTGCTGATGTCTTCATGTTGCTTAAATGTTTATTCATAATGCCATTTCAGTTCCTTCAGCAGCAAAAAGAGCCCCACAACAATATGCTGCCACCCTCATTCATCATGATTTGCATGGTGTTTTCAGGCTTACAAATTTCCAGCATTTTTCTCCAAATGTATCAATAATATGGCCAAAAATGCAAATCTGGACTTTGTCTAAATTAATCAAAAGTGAAAGTTTTTCTCTCTTAGATTTCATGTTGTTTTCGAGTAATGAGTTCTTCCTGTCTGACTGAGTTTCCAGTCCATACAAGGCTTTCTTACCAACTTATATCAGCATCTTCACAAAATCTTTTCTTTTCTTTGAGGTAGAAGCACAGATTTCATATTTTAACATTTTCATTTTTGGGAAACAGAACTTATCTCTGTCCTTAACAATATGATGGCTGGACATTTCTAGGCTAATTGCAGTTGTGTGGTTTAACAAACCAGCCAATAACAACATAGCAAATCTTTATACAGCTGTTTAAAAATCCCTGGTCGTCATCTGTGTGGATAAGAGTTTCCTTTGATGAAATCTATCATCCTGTTGATTCTGTAGGTTAAAGTAGGCATCTGAGGAACATGAGTGTTTTTTTTAAAAATAGTTTTAAAATAGAATGAGTCTAGAAAGCTAGCATGGCAGGGCTAGCACATATTTGCTTCTAGGCAATTAAAATATTTTAAATTATGAAAACATACAACAAACAAGTAAGAAACATTACATTGCAGTGGCAAAATAAAATGGTAAAAAGCTGGAAAGCAGACTGCAGTTATTAATTATTATAATTTTGAACGGTTCTTAAAAACAGGCAACAATATTCTATCAAAGTGTCACTGCATTTAAATTGTTTTCTATTGTTTTACACTTGTGCATATGTATTAATTAGTTTTATTTTGTAACCTGGTTGCTGTGTATTACAGACTTCTGCTCAGGTCCCTCTTGAAAATGAGATCCAGATCTCAACAGGGTTTCCCTGGTTAAATGAAGGAAATAAAACAAATAATAATACTAATGAAAGTTAGCTATAAACAATCTAGATGAGGAGCAGAAGACCTGAATAGTCTGAAACAATGACACCAGGTCATGTATTATAAATAGATACATTGAATCTATTTAATTATTTTTTTAAATGGTATTTAGATGTCCAAAACATTTTTCAATATTAAACACGTCTATCATTATAATGCTTAACAATCATCTCATAACCGAAACTGTTTTACATATCCGCTGCATAAAATCAATACTTAAAGTTATGAATAATCATTAATCAATTGAAAGCTTTTTGAATTTCTGAATTAGCAAATTGACCTTAATTAAATCTTTTTTCATCTTTATTTTCTGAGAAATCTTAGCAGATTTATCTGCCTTTCGGATAAACAACTTGACTTAGACAACCTAGTGTTGCCAAACGCTTCTTGTATTTTACATCTCCAAAGCCATATAAAGAATAAATAACTGTTTTCAACACACTGGTGGTTCTGAGGCCATTTTGAAAGTTGACATAGAAAAACAGTGAAAAGTATATTAAATGTCAAATCCAAGGAAAGATAGCTACATATTTTCAGAAAAGTTAACATATGTTTTTTAGAGCCAGTTATCTCTGTCTTAGTTCTAGAAATATGCTGTTTTGTTTCTCAAGAAATATACTTTGTTACACAGATGTTGGTGTATTCGCTGGGAATGACTCTCTACTGGTCGGTTGATTTTCAGCTACCTCAAAATCAGGTAGGAGCCCCTGAAACAAAACTTTTCTTTTTTCCTGGTTCCACAGTCCACTGGCTTAGCCATTTGTGATGATATTTTCCTTTTCAGCCAGTTCAGTTGAGTGACCATTTAAACAGCATCCTCCTCAGCATGTGTGAGGATCTGGCCCACCGCAGGGTAAACCTCACATCAATTCTGGAGGCCTGTGAATCCCAGCACAGGGCCTCCAACCTGCTGCCGCCCACAAAAGTGGTTCGACAGCTCGTGGAGGAGGTTTTTCATGAATCAGTGAGTTGTAGATATCAGAGGACTGCATGTCCTTCCTTTCTGGCTTTACACCTTCTCTGCAACCAATTTTATAGATTATGTGTCAAAAATGAAAAGGCATGATAGCTTTCCTTGATTTTTAGGTGGATGGTTCTCTGCCAGACAGCAACATTCCTTTGAGTGGCAGGAGCCAGATGATCAGGGAGAGACTTCACAGTGAGTACAGCTTCTGATAAATAATCTTCTCTTGTATGCAGTTTGATGATACAAATTATTTAGTTGTGCCTTGGAACTGCATAAAATTTTAACTCACACATGTATATTATCCTAGAAATTACCTTACAGTTATATTTTGACTCAAGATAGAATAGAGGTCAACAGGATTAAGATCTTAACCTCAAGCAAGCCTGGGATTAGACTTCAGTTGGAACCAGTAATCAGACACAGGGCATGCAGGATGCTCCAGAATAAACCTTCATCATCCTTCAGTTGCATTCATAAGTCTCTTAGAGGAACTCAGAGGCTGACAAAAATCAAATGCTGCTGTCATCTTTCATCTTCTCCCTGCCTGACAGGAAAGAGAGGGCCATTATCAGACTTCAGTGAAGGAAGCGCTGAAGGGCGGAGGTACTCAACGGACTCTGACTCAAAGTCAGGTAAACACACAATATAAAAGATGCTTCGGAGCTGTTTTTTATTGTTTATAAGTTACTGTCTTATACTTGCTTATCTCAGAATTTCACAGTCAATTTTTTTTTCCTTTACCTGACATAAAGTAAAATGTGTAGAAGGAATTTGTTTAATTTTTCTGGTTTAGGGAGTTTACCTCAAAGACCTTGGAGACAAAGACCAAGAAGTTCACCCACGCTGCTGTACCAGTCTTCTTTAGACAGGCATGTATTATTCGCATCAGCACATCTTCACTGGGAGACAGAGAGTTTCTACTATTTTCATTATCTCTGTGTAAGCTGTGCATACGTTTACACACACTCATCATGGCCATGAATGTCACATTTGTTTGAAACTTTCTAGGTTTTACTCCACTCTTTATTTTCTTGCATAAAATAACACAACCATTCACTTGTATTTTTTTAAATACAAAATTTTCATTCACAAATTGGAATTTATTTTTTCTTAACAGCATCCCAAAAATATTTGGTTAAATGTCTCTTTGCAAAAGCCACAAAGTTTCTGGCATAATTCTGGTAAGACTTATGACTAATTCCTGAATAGTAAGACATTTTCAGCAAAGTTAAGGTTGGAACATTTTTAAGGTTTATGTGAGTCAGATTTATTTACACGGTGTGTAAGCTATCACCAATGACCGTAACTTGTTAATGATGCTACCACCGCCATGCTTGACAGTTTCTACAGTGTTCTTGGGTTCTACATGCCTCTGTACATCTATTAAAAAATTACTAAATGAGCTAACATTAAGAACATGACATTTTGAAATGTCATATTGAAAATTTTTGGACAATGCTCAAAGAGGAGGTTTAAAGGAGGTTTTCAACAACATTGAGACTAATCAAACAATCAACTGGAATTATGCCAGAAGCTTGTTGGTGGCTACAAAAAGCATGTGGTCAAGGGGCAAATAATAACGCCCCATCTCCAAGGGACATCAGTATAAACTTTTGTATCTTTTTTAATTTTTTAGAAAACAATTTGAAGTTGTAAGTATATTGATGTAATTTTGACCCACCAAAGAGCAATGAAAATTAAAATGTCACTTCAATAGTTTGAAGTTAACAGAAAGAATGAGTGAAAGTCATTTTCCAAGCAGATGAATTTTTCCCTTCATCATTTTGTCTCTCTCATCGTCTGTGCTGACTTTGGAGGGACATGACTCTCACTGCTGTTTTTGACTTTTCGGCTCGTCCACACAACGATTACTCATTCTGTCCTTCCTATCCTGCCTCTGTCCCATCAGACTCCCTCGGAGGGTACGCCGCAGGGACAGCAACTGCAGCTGGATTGGTAGGAGCCCCCACCACGATTTCTCTCCAAAGGCATCAGGCAGATCTCACAGTCCTTCCATTACCTTCAGCGAATCCTCGCTCAGCCTGAGCCAGAGAAAAGCTAAGGTAAGAACAGGAGCATTTTTGTTATGATAAATAGACTTAAAATGTTTTGTAGGAGCAAAAGATGCAAGGGAATATGAACCTTTGTGAGCTCAAATTTAACACTGGGGAAATTTGAATTTAGCAACAGACAGTCAAGAAAAGCAGCATAAAATAGGTTTAATATTCCGTAGGGTTTTTAATTATATGTTGTATATTTCAGGCATTGGGTCCAGAATTTATGAGAATGCCAGATGAGCAGCAAATTCTTCTTGAGCTTCCAGGATCTATCGTGGTAAATTATTGATTTCAAGTCTTCCTGTTTCTCTATCTGCCCCTTATTGGTGTATTTATATGTTCTTCCACACTTTTTAAGTTGTTGTTCTCGCACGTTGACCTGTCTACATGCTTAGTTGCATGTTTGTTACAACCTTCTCAGTGTGTCTGTTGTTGTTGTTTTTTCTATGTGCATGCATTTCTCTGTGTTTGCACACCACAGTCCAAAAAGGGCCATTCAAGTTCCTCTCAGCGAGAAGTGACTGTAGTGCTGCCTAACGGACAGTACGTGGTTGTTCGCTGTGACATTAAATCCAGGGCAAGAGATGTGTTTGACATGGTGGTGGCTCACGCAAACTTGGTGGAGCACTTTTACTTTGGTCTTTCCTTCCTAGATGGTAAGAGGACATGTCAAATTGGACCTAATCTGTCTGTATGAAAAGTGACCAAATCAGAAATTATATTTGAAATGTCATAAATATGATTCTAATTGAACATTTGTTTTGTAGAAATCACCATAGTAATTGCAGAGAGATAAAGAAATGGTTTGATAGTTTTTTGTTGTTGTTGTTCTGTTTTGCAGATGATGAATATTTCTTTTTGGATCACGAGACAAAAATCTCCAAAGTTGCACCTGATAGCTGGAAAAAAGGGCAGATATCTTCGTTCTTGGTGTTTCTTCGAGTCAAATTTTTTGTTGATGACATTGCCTTCATTCTGTAAGTGCAACCTTTTGAAGTTCAGTTCTTTTGCGTAGAGTTGATGCCTTTTTTCAGCATTATTTGATTTTGAGTAGTGTAGCTTCAACGACATTAAATGTCAGTTAAAAAATATCAGCTGGAAGAAATGAGAAGGAACACTCTCAAAACCCAAGCAGGACACAGAAAGAGACCAATCTTAAAAACGGAAGCGTTGTGACAATTTCAAACAAGAGAGAACAGAATTTGATGCAATTAGAGACAATATGCAGATGACAGGCAAAATTGAACAAAACTCAGTTTTCAGACCAAAACAGATATTTGTATCTGCAAAAAAGAAAAAAAAATCCGCCTACAATTCAGGTAAGTCAAGTAGATCTTGACTTACCTGTGCACATGAAATATGTAAAATGTGCAGTTTTTTGACATCATTTAATAGAACATTGATTGAAAGTTTAAACTCAGGTCTCTAAATTCATAGTTTCTTATCCTTTATTTCATTTATTCATCAATATATATATATAGATATATATATCTGCGATGTGACATCAATAATTGCTTTAATTTGTTAATTAATGACACTAAATAGTACCTGAATAATAATTGCTCCTTCACTGTCCAGGCACAGACTGACTCGGCACCAGTATTATTTACAGCTGCGTAAAGATATCCTGGAGGACAGGCTTTACTGTAACGAGGAGACAGGCTTGTTCCTGGCTGCTCTCGCTCTGCAGGCTGAGTTTGGTGATTATATGGCAGAGGTACAGAAGAAACACAATAGACGTCCAAACACAATAGTAAAATATTTCAAATACCTACTTTATGAGGCAGCGTGTGACCAATAGTGTGTGTTTTTGTGTCTGTCTAGTTGTATGGTAAAGACTATTATCAACCTGAGCATTATGTATCCAAGAGAATGCTGGAGAAGCTCGCTGTGCCCATCATCAGAGAGGAGTTGCCGAGACTACATGCAAGTCATGCCCATTTGCTGCCTGAAGAGGCAGAAACAGAGTACCTAAAGGTAAATGTGTCCTTCCCTTACCTTTCTCTTATGACATGCTAATTTGAAAGGTGATTGTGTGAACTTTTTTTATAATAATCCCCCCTCAGATTGTCCAACAGTTGCCGGAGTATGGAGTTATGTTCCACCGCGTAGGAAGAGAGAAAAGACCATTGATAGGAGAATTAGTTCTGGGAGTGTGCGCCAAAGGAATCATTGTCTATGAGACAAAGAACCACCTGCGAACTGTCACCAGGCGCTTTCTGTGGAGGGAAACAGACTCTATATCCACTGGGGTAAAATAATAAGTGACATTCCACTTAGGTTTTGTTTCAAACTGTTTCTAGAAAATGTTGCAAAGGAAGCATTTTTCGATTTTACAACAAAATTATGCCTTTTTCAACATGCTTGCATGTGGGGAATTGAAAATGGGACTTTGTTGCACATTTTATGCAACAAATATGTATTTGTGGTAATATATGGTGACTTTAATCACTGCCAATGTTTCACCAGTTGTATTTTGCTGTAATATGAATCGCTACAAGAAATCTCACTAGCTACAGTAACTCTGTAGAATTTGAATTAATATGAGTTTCAAAAAAAATTAAATTTCCCTTTGGGATCAATAAAGTGTTTTTTAGATTTGACTTTGAATGAAGAGTGACTGCATATAGCAATTTTCAACCATATTTTTATTCTTCCTATTCCTCCAGAAAGGACCAGATTTGTTGCTATTAGTTTTCCCACTAATTTCTTCAGGGGAGTCAAACTAAACGGGGCTGAATACATTTGCATGCCACTTTTCTCATGTTTTTAATTTGCAGTTATGAGTTACACTTTGTGTTTGTTCATAAAATATCTGTTGGTGTCTCAAGTAATGTTTGAAGTGTATGAGAATTTTTGCGATGATTTCATGATTTTGTCATATTTCAATTTTCATTTATAGTGTTACAAAAAATCTATATCTACAGTTTATAGTCATGACCCTGACTTGTGTTTGTGTTTCAGCGTCGTAAGCTGATCATAGAGTGTGGTGGACCCAGCGGTAAAAAGCACATCTTTGTAACAGAAACCTCTAAAATTGCACAGTACCTCCTGAACCTCTGCTCAGCACAGCACAAATTTCACAGCGAGATGACATCTCGACAGCTCAACCACACAATGATACCTGGTGAGACGGCTTTAGTTATTTCGCCAAATATATTACCATACTTTCCAATGTTAATACATACACACACACACACACACAAAAACTGAACAGGAATGTGACAACAAAGACAAAAATAAAAATAATATGTCTCTTGTTCTCCAGATGAGAACATATCTGCCTACAGGGCTCGTAACATGAGCCTGAAGCGGATATCTTGCTCAGAGGGCATGCTGAACCATGTAGGTTTGACATCTGGCCAGGCCGACTCCCTCTCCAAGTCCTGTGACGATCTTACTGCCAAGCTGGAAGCTCGACTGCGCCAGCAGAGAGAAATGAGGAGAGAGATGGGCAGAGATCTGAACAAGGAATTGCCTGGAACGGGAGACCTCAGGGATGGGAAAGAGCGACAGTCTTGGAGGTAATTTCTGATGATGATGATAATGATGATGACAAGAACAGTCTCTTTGGTCACTGGCATTGTTGTGAAATAAATAGATATACTCATACATGTCGTAGCTCTCCAAGGATTCCCAGACGGCTGTCCAGTGTCTCACTACAAAAACAGGACTCTGATGCCTCTTCTTCTCTAAGAGGTGACAATAATAAACCTTTACTTCGCATACAGTTGCACATATTTAACAACCAAAGTACAAATGTTTGTCAAGTCACATTTTTTTTCTATTAGTTGATACTCCAACACGGACACCACCTGAGAGAGAGATAGTTTGTGTGATACTGAAGAAAGATCCCAAACTGGGTTTTGGTGAGGATTTCTTAAACACACTTGAATATTTAAACGATGAAAAGGTTGTGGTCTTTGCAGTTTATCCCTAAGCAGGTTGCCTTCTTCTTGCCATGTTTCTTTCAGGCTTTGTGATAGTAGGAGAGGACAACACAGGAAAACTTGACCTGGGGATATTCATTGCTTCCATTGTGCCTGACGGCCCTGCAGACAAAGATGGACGAATCAAACCTGGTACAGAGGAATGAGACTTGGAAACATTTGATTTACTGCTGAAATAAACAAACCCTGAAAAAATATTTGCCGCTGATACTGATTTCTCAGGGGTTTTTTCTGTCATGCTTAATTGTTGTAGATCCTTTAGCTGATTTCAATGTGAGACAAAGATAAGCTGAATAAATCTAAGAAGCCAGAGAAAGAAAGGCCTCCTGGCAGAAACAACTGTCAGCAAATATTTGGATAACTGATTAAAAATCTTGTATATTACATTAGAGAATGTTTGGCTTAATACTGTTTGCAGAATTTATTTAGTTTATAAATACCCAGTAGATTTTCAGCACTAACAGTTTCTTGATGTCATCCCAGAGCATCTCGATGGAATTTAGGCCCAGGCTTGGACTAGGCTCCATCAAGACATTTTTGAGTCACCCAGAGGTGAACTTGTTGGTTTATCCTGATGCATAACCCAATCATGATTGGCATATTTCTTCAAAATTTAGAACAGAATTTTTAGCTCCTTCGATTGTGTGAAGCCATCCAGTTTATGAAGAGCTAGAGCTAGATTGGTTTGTTTTTACTTGAAGCCATAACTGGAAAACTGAATTTTTCTTTTAGCTACTTTTTAAAAATACATTATAACCTTTTAAGTGTGACAGAAAAGGCAAAAACAAAACAAATCTGAAAGGGAACAAATTATATATCACAGCACTGTGTGAAAGACTTCACAAAAAAATTGAAGATGCAGTGTGATAAACATCTCAACTTTTCACCAGTATCTATTTGGAATATGCTCCTTTTCTAGGTGGACGTCTCATTTCTCTTAACAAGACCAGTTTAGAAGGAGTCACATTCAGCGACGCTGCTGCCATCCTTCAGAACAGTCCTGACGAAGTAGAGCTCATCGTTTCACAGCCTAAACGTAAGAGTTACTCTGCTGGGTCTTCTCTGTAATCCCTATAGTTCAGCCACTTCAGGGTTAAGGTTTGTAATCTCTCTTGGCTGCGTTCCTTGCAGACTCACTAAAGGACAGACAGGGCTCCTTGAGTCAGAGCACTCTGGGTTTGTCATTAGAGAGGAGTTTTGGATCACAGACCACCCTGAGTGGCACAGAGTTTCGCCCCCCTGTGGAGGAGCTGGAGGAGGCCATCATCTTGTCCAGCATGGCCACTCCGAAGCATAACAGGAAGCTCCACATTCCTGTTGTCCGAATACAAGATGCTCAGGTAGGAGGCATTGTTTCGCAGGGGCAATTGACTTTGCTTCCATGGAAGATGGTTAACAGGTCAGACAGTTTCCAGTGCTAAACTGATTAGGTGCTCCTAATAATTGGATGAAGCTCCACGTCATCCTCTGGTTTCAGAAACAATACTTGAGTAAACATGCTGGGAGAAAGGATTTCAATAAAGTCCATGATGCAATGCGCTTTAAATGGCCTTCCTTAAACAGATAATTGTTTGCTAATTATTGTTAACCTCTCCAGACTTTATTCATACTCTCTTGTGCAATATGAGTGGATTGTATCAAATTCTACTGTTTGTAAACTATCTGAAAATGGCCTTTGTAGTAATTTGAATTTGATGGATTAAATTGAACTGAGCCAAACTGAAACTAACTGGACTAAATAGAAATAAACTGAAATGAATGAAGCTCAGCTTCATAACAAATGTCATTTCAAAACAGATAAAAGAAAATAAGAAAACAGTATGTATGTTAATTGAAAATTGTAAAATTGAGAGGTTCAAAGTCAATTTTAAAACTTCTTATTTTATCATAAAGTTTTGGGCCTGTCTTTTTTTCCTGCTTTTACCTTGCAGACAAAAAGTGGGCAGTCTTGTTTTTCTTAGAAACAGTTTTTCTTTTCTGCTTCCCTTCTAGGATGCGTCTCCAAGGTCTCCGTCCATCTTAAGCCTTAAAACCGGAGATCGTTTTAATATGGATATAAAGAAAAGCAGTGGGAGCCTTGGAATAAGTGTCACTGTGAGTTACCTCTTTTCTGTTTGGAATCTGTTTTGATTTTATTGTCTTAACTAATTTGGAGAAGATTTTAAAAACATTTGGGGAGTAAGAAGTAAAAGAAATGTTCTTCAAACTAGAAAAATGACTGGAAAGACTTAAGGGGAATAGCATAAATGTAGCAAGGTAAACAGTGCAGAAATTCTAATGCTTATTGAGTTTGGATGGTTAGGCTCAGTTCAGGCCTATGACATTGAATAATTACATCTTTTTTCTCTGCTCCAATAAGGGTGGAATAAACACAAATGTGCAATTTGGAGGCATTTATATTAAGAGTTTGGTGCCAGGAGGAGCTGCTGAGCAAGATGGACGAATTCAGATTGGTATTCCTTTCATCTTTAATGTTAAACAGTGAAATGAAATTGTGAAACAAAAGATTTAAATAGATCACGTTCAAAATTCACATTTATTTCAGCTCTGAGTTGTGAATTATTAATCTTTCATGTCAGTTTTGATTGCTTGTTTTTAAAAATTTGCTTAAATGTTTAGAATAGAAATTAAATTACTGGAATGGTTTTGTGATTTATACAAAATTAGAGACTAACTACCCCAATGGTTCCTACTTCTATGTGCATTTCCTTAGATATAAATATTGATTCGACAAGCACACATTTCCCCATGATTCTGTGTGTACAATGTATTTTGCACATCCATGAGATTAAAATTGGACAAGAAACAATCTGTGTTTGTTGACACGGATGCAAACCATCTATATATTGACTGCTAATTGTAAGGATATTTGTTTTTGTGCACACGGCAGGAGACAGACTGCTGGAGGTTGATGGGACCAACCTGAGAGGAGTGACTCACCAACAGGCTGTCGAGTGTCTAAAAAGGACTGGGGAGGTATTCATAAACAAAAATTCTTCTTGTGATTATTCAAACTCTTTTTGGTTAAGAACATAAAAAGCTACAAGAATAGCCCGTGAAATATTTATTCAAGCCTTCCTGGGATAGAAATTTATAATTTACATTGGAGACAAATGCCACATTGCATGTTTAGAACAGCTAACAATAGAAAACAACAACTTCCCCTAAAAGGAAGACTATTTATTACCTTTGAATGGACGCTGACATGTTCAAATCCAGAATATTCTCTGAAAGTCAGAAGTTTGAGGCTTAAATGAATAATTAATCTTTCTTAAGACTGCAAAGCATTGGATGCTTATTCTTTTAAACCACAACACAGGCTTCAGAGTTTTTAACTCTCCAAAGTGACTCTTCAAATATTTGGCTGAAGATGGTTGAACATTTTTTGAACAGTAAGAAGAGGAGACCAGTTTTTAATTTGCCTCCCATTAAACTTCGACAACAGAATGACATACAGCAGCTTTTTTTCATTTCTTTTATAGTTCCAAAACTATTCATGCTGATCTATTCAGATGTATTTCCATTCCACTGAGAAATTTATGTCAGATAGGAAAATAAGACAAATGCCAAACAATTACAATTTAAAAAAAAGATTAAAAAAATACAAACAAACCCAAAAAGAGTGATGTTAGAAACTCTTTCCCAATTGTCACTGCAAATATTTCTAATGGCATAACAGTATTTCAGTCTGTAATTGCTGATTAGTTTTTTGCATGTTTCCACTGGTGTTTTGACACAGCTTCTGAGGTTGGAAGGATTCATGCCAACATAATCTTTAGCTCCCTACTCAGATTTTCCTAAACATTGATATTACTTTCAGCCGAAGGAACATGTTGGCTAAATATTATTTTTTTAAGCTTTCTTTTTGTATATTTATTAGTATTAATAAATATTGAAATTGCCACAGTTTTCTCCATTAGCCATTAGCCAACAGTTAGCCATTGCAAAAAGTGTTTCTATCATCTGTTTCACAAGGATCAAACAACTTTAGTGTCAGACTTTTGTTTTAAAGATTGTACTAATAATAATTCCCCACTGTTTGTGCTTAGATTGATTCTTTTCTGGTGAATTTTAAAGATGTGAAGAGGTTTACAGTTGTCAATCTGTTCCTTGAAGGTGGTGAACCTACTGCTGGAAAGGGAGCCTACTGCTGTCTTGGAGCACAGAGCTGACTCCTCCTGCTTCCCCTTGATACACAGTCCGTCATACACTCAGTCGACCCCCAGGACAGAGGTCTCTATGGAAACAACTTTGAGTGGTCGAGCCAAGGACTACAGCTTTGTGATGGATGGTGAGGAAAAACGAGAAAAGGGCAAATGCACCATCTCAGATAGAAAAAAAAACAAAAAAAACGTATACACATACACATGCACACACAGGGCCCAGGGCCCCGGGGTGACTGTGACTCATCTGACAGCTACATTGTGCTAGTTGTCAGAGGCATCCAGAACTGATGCTGCCTCAGTCCCTTGAGATTGCATACACTGAAACCTTGAAGCTGCCCATTTCTTGTCTGAGTCTGGGTAAAGGAACAGCTCACTGTCTGAATAAACCCTCAGTTTTTCTAATTGGAATATTAAAAGAAAACATGCAAAATACACACTTAAAAATGTACAGATAGACTGTTTCAAATTACAATTACACAACATTTCTTTGTTATGTCTTCTCTCTTTCACAGAAAATATCCATGAAGTGGTCCTGAAAAAGAGTCTGTCTGGTCTTGGCTTCAGCTTCTACATCTCACAGCTGCGCTCGGGAGCAGACCGTGGCAGCGTGGTTCGCATCAAGCGGCTGTTCCCAGGTCAGCCAGCTCAAGAAAGCGGCCAGCTGCGAGAGGGGGACATCATTTTGTCTGTCAACGGAGAACATGTGAAAGATCTCTCCTACCAGGTTGAGTTTCCACTTTTAAAATACTGTCACGAAAATATGGATTATAACGGATTATAATTGTAATACATCAATGAACTTGGTGCATAACAGCAGTGTTTTCTCTGGCTTCAATAATATGTTATTAGTGAGATCAATGGCCCTGTTTCTCTGTACACCCTCATCACAGATTCACCTATTTGTCAATCTATTAACAATGATAACCAAGTTAGTTGTGTCGCAGTATGTATGTTCTTACATTTTTGGATAACCTTAATATTTTACAAAATAATGCATATTACCCCACACTCCAAAGCATTCATTTTGATTTTAAGAAATTAATCCCAGAAGTGTGAAAGGTAAGATCAGTTTCGAAGTTTTGTCACAGATACTTTGTTAAATTTAGGTGTGGACTTTGACTGGACCATTTTATAACTGGGCTTGCACTCTCTAGTATAGACTCTGATTTTAAATAATCTCTTTTCTGAAGAGAATTGGTTGTTTTGAATTTTAATGAGGTGATGAACACAAATGCACACCACACTGTTGTTCACTTAAAATCCCAGTAAACTTGGGCTAAGGATATACAAAACAAATGGGTGAGATTACATTTTTTCATATTTACATAATTAATTGGGTTTTGTGCCTGACTGATTCAGTTCTCCCTTAAGGTTTTTTTTGGGCCATCATTCCTTTCTTCTTTATTCCAGAAAGTTTTGTTCCTGCTGCGAGGAGCCCCATCTGAAGTCCACCTGGTGATCTGTCGGCCCCCTCCTGGAGTATTTTATGAAGTAGATGACAACACATTGGTAGTATAAAAGTTCAAATATCATACCTAAAAAAAATTGCAACGCATAAAGTAATATAAAGCAATGGTCTAACTATTTGTCCAACTCTATAGAGTCCTGCCCCCATACGAGGTATTCGATCCAGATCTCTTGACATCCGGCTCGGAGAGGACTACAGCCAGCTCCTTAAATCTCCAAGTGATGTCAACATACATGAGCAGCTGCTGGTCCTCAACGAGGAAGAGGGTCTGACCAACAGCACAGAGAAAATCCCAGATCCTCCCACAACTTTACCACCTTCAGAAAGTGAAATGAGCCTGGAGAATGATATGGAGCAGGACTTCCCTCCTCCTCCATCCCCTCCTCGAACACCTCCTTCTCCAACATCACCCACATCTCCTCCATCACCAGTCTCACCACTATCACCCACCTCACCTTCTTCACCTCCGCCTGCCTCACCACTGATTCCACCAGAATCACAATCAGCTGCTGGGAAACACGAAGAACAGGAGGAAGGAGAAGCTGAGAGGAGGAAAACGGAAGAAGAAGAAGAAGAAGAGGAAGCTTCAGCGACACTCAGCTCAGCTTTGATGCTTATGGATGTTTATGCAAAAACGGCCTCTAAACCTGTTTATACAAGGTATCCTTACAATTTATACAGGCTTACAATTAATGTTTTTATATTGTTCCCATATTGCTTTCAGTACTAAATTAAAAAGTGTGCCATTTCATATCTCAGAATAGTGGGATATGGGGGGCCCTCATGCCCCCATATATCATGCCCTCTTTTTATATTATGTTTATTAATAGCAAAAAAACAGAGATTTTTTAAAATTAACTTACACTTGTGCTTGTGAATTTGCAGTGGGGTCAGAGAGCAGGCAGATGGAAGTGTGACGTACTGCCTTATGGGAAATGGACTGACCATCATGGCCGACGAAGAGTACTTGACCATCAGCTCCACCTTAGAGCCTACCCACAGCATTCCCTCCCACACTACACCAACGACCATCGAAACCCCCGACACTCAAACTCAGAACAGCTTTCAGACTCCAAACTTTTCCCCTCTTGTCCCCACCACTCCCAACATCGCGCCACTTAACTTCTCATCCGACACACCGACTACTTGCCCCCTCGTCTACCCAGCTCAGCCACTCACAACGCAACCCCCAAAAACAAAGCATCACCCGATACAACAGGGCCTTCTTCCCAGCCACTTTAAAGCGACATCCAAGAACATTCGGCCTGCGGTGCCTCCCCCACAGCCTCCGCCCATAACGCCAATCACGGCCCAGATTATCTCCTCAGTGCCTCCCTGCACTGCAGCGCCCACTCCAACACTGCCTTCCACAGTGCTGACTTGTTCTACCCAGATCCAGCCCCAGCTAAGAGAAGAACCAGAGAGGAAGGGAAGGGTATACAAGGATGATTTTGATGAAGAACTGGATGAGGAGGAGGAAGAGAGTAGGAGGAAGGCAAGAAATAGTTCACTGCTATTCAGTTCTCAAAGTTTCAGTGTTAAAAGTAAAATCTCTAACACATTTGATTACATTGTGTTATTTAAAAGCTTAACATGAGACAGATAAAGTGTGATAAAATCAATCTGCTCTTTCTTCTCCTTGTTGTCCAATATTTCTGTGCAAAAATAAATACTGCCAGTCCGTAACAACCAATCAGAACCAGCAGGAGGATATTAGCACTGTCAATCAAGCTCATGTATGAGTTCCAGTTGTAGTAATGGTGGAAAAACAACTTACTGTCACAAGACAAAATGATCATCTGCTGTCATAGGTGGCCATGCTAGATTGCTTGCGAGTCCATGATAGGTTCCGATGTGGGAAAGGAGCTGAAGCGTTCCTTTTTCTCAGTTTTCTGATTCCCACGTTAGGAAACTATTTTGATCAGGACCAGAAGCCTAAATACATTGAGATGCTACAATTTAATCACCTGATTTTTGAAAATTGATTAACTTACCAAAAAGTGACAAGACAGTGTACAAATAATGTATTGGTGTAATACACAGTTGTAAAAATTGATGTTTCTGAACAAGATGCTTATTGCCATTGTTTCTACATTTTAGGGAATGATTAAAGAGTTTGAGCTCACAGTGGTCTTGACCAAGTCCAGGAACGGAAGCTTTGGGTTCACCATCACTCGTAGCAAGATTGATGATTGCTACTACATACAGGAAATACTGGACAACCCCGCCAAGGCAGATGGACGACTCAGGGCCGGGGACAGGCTCATCACAGTACGCTCCGACGCTCACGTCTGCACATTTAAAGACTCTTTCTAGGATTGAAATGTGTGCCATGACTTTTCTTTCAGGTAAATGGACACGATGTTACCTGTGTGGCAGATGATGTTGCCATGACTATACTCAGGTCATCACCTAGAAGGCTGAATATGACCCTTGGCAGAGCGGTCAGCAATCTGGTGGCTCCGCCTCCCTGCGACAGCTTGCCTGACATCGTTCTCCACAAGACCCCTTCAGGACAGCTGGGTGGGAGCCCATACAATAAATGTTAGTTTCTTAGACACACCAGTTTAATCAGTCAGTGGTATTTGAATCTATGTGTGCTTGTGTCTTTCCCAGGAATAAAGCTGACAGGTGGCATTGGCAGCAAATGGCAGGGCATCTACTGCTTGGAGGTGGTGCCAGGCTCCCCAGCCAGTGAGGAGGGCAGCGTCAAGCCCAATGACAAGATCCTGTACATCTGTGGCAGGTGTACCCTGGGAATGACATTAGAGGATGCAGTCAAAGCCTGCGAGATCGCCCCTCGTAAGGTCAAACTCAAAATTATTCGGTATGTGTTTGTCTTAGACTAAAAACAAAGATACCGTCCGTGTTTACATTTTGAAATTAATCTTTGGCTTTTTGGTTTTCTGTGTCACAGGGAAGACCAACCAGTTACTCCCAAAGCTAAGTGGAACGGTGAGTTGAATAGCTTAAAGTTAATGGCAGGATAGTTTGTATGTAATGCATGATCTGCACTGAAGAATTGCTTAGAAACCAGATATGTTTGTGTTGAGCTGAGAGGTGACTATTTGAGTTCAATCATTACTAGACAAGTGTTCCTTAAAGCAGAACTGTTGTGTTTGCAAACTCAATTGCTTTTGAATATTCAGATGGTTCTTTTCATTAATAGGTTTGTTTGACTGGAAAAAGGACAAGAAGTTCTTTGCTCGTTTTGAGGAAACTGTCTCATCTGAGAGAGAGTTTGCAGTCGAAGATAGTAAGTTATTCTTTCCTTTCCCCCATTTAATTATCTCTTTATCTCCTCTGACCCTCCATTAGCATTTTCTGTTCATTTTATGATTTCCTGTCAGGTTTCAGCTTATTGTTCCACCATCAGTAAGAAGTTGAGCTCGGTGCTAACAGATACCTCTCCCTGCCACTTTGCGTGTGTGTGTGTGTGTGTGTGGGTGTGTGGGTGTGTGTGTGTGTGGGGGGGAATGGGGGGGATGTGTGTGTGTGTGTGTGAGCTCTGAATGCTGACAGACAGATCCTGGGCTCACACAGTGGAATTAATAATTAGCAAGCCCTCCAGTGGAGTATTGGACTGCAAAGCCAATGGCATCACACACAGCTACACACACACACACACACACACACACACACACACACACACACACTAGGACCCATGCAAGCAGTGGTCTACTGGACAGATAGCTCAGTTGCCCGGTGACAGAACATAGAACGGTCAACGACAGTGCAGAGGGTCAATTTGAAAAGATCAGCCTTGTTGATTTGTCGCAGAGAGGACACATCCATCAACACTTCTTTTTGAAAATGGCCGAAGAGGTGGGAGGTTGGTGTGTTGTTTGTTTCCAAGGGCTTCATAAACGAGAGCAGGAGGCCTAATGCAAGGGACCAACCAGACTTCCAGTCTTTTTAGATCATCTTTTTGGAAGTCTTATTATACCTTCAGAATGCTTTCTGATTTGGTTAATTTTGTATTACTTCACCCATTACTTTTGCCTTTCAGCTGAAGCTGTGCGTAGGACTGCAGAGAGGTTGAGATGTCGCTCTCTCACCCAAGGACAGGATGTAAGTTTCTAGAGTATTGCTTGTTTTTCTCTAGTTATTAGTTGTTTCTGGTGCACCTCTTTCTGCCCCTTGAATATTTTTAGCTCATCTTTTGAAGAATCTGTAACAAACTATTTATGGTTTTCTGTGTCACAGAAATTTGTCAGTCTGAAAGAGGATTTTCTGGAGAGGGTTTATCCCATTTGTTTAAGATCAGGCTACTTTCCAGTCCAACATGTCATTAAGATCAATAGAAAATGTTATTTTTATGTAACTGTGGAAACTCTAAAGTGAAGTAAAATAGCAGATTGCATTTATTCAGTATTACATTTGCTCACCAGTGAGGTTCAGGACTGTACAGTGTCTCCCTTCCTTTGTAACTAACCCTTTGAAAGAAACCCGCTTTAATTTTCTGACCACAAGTC
The DNA here is from genome assembly GCF_027474105.1 of Poeciliopsis prolifica. Lineage (NCBI taxonomy): Eukaryota > Metazoa > Chordata > Actinopteri > Cyprinodontiformes > Poeciliidae > Poeciliopsis > Poeciliopsis prolifica. Next base: position 8,602,855 of record NW_026562380.1, read on the forward strand.
ATCTAAGTTGCTCAGAGATTGAATGTCTTTCAACAACATCTTCCTTCAGACATAAGGACACAATTAAAAGAGATTTGCACTTGAATATCTTAACTGAAATTAGCATGTCTATATTTTTAATATGAATTGATCGGGTTGATAATTTAGCACATAACATATTTCCATTTAACAATATCCAGACATAGCCTCTCTCACATCATAGCTCTACAATAGTCATGTTACCATGAGCCACCCCCTAGTTATGGATCACTTACACATCATAATGAGATCATGTTATGGGCTATGTATAAGTTGTAATATGGATTTGCAAATGGATTTACTGCTTTAAAAACAATCAATGTTTGAAGACAAAATCTGCATATGACTCTGGCTTATTGTGTCTTTGCTTTTATCATTTGAACACTATCACCCTTGTTCCATAGTCCTGAATTACAGTTCACAGGTTTATGACACTGTATGACATGGGTGTCATCATGGTGGGTGGACCTTAAACCCTCCATTTCATGTCAGGGCCTTATAAGTTATTGTGAACAACAAATGATCTGGAAAGGCCTTTAAATTCTAAGTGGAAAAACTTATATTCAATCAATTGAATAATGTGCATAAACAATAATAAGGTTTTACACAAGAAAGTATGACATGATTTTAAAAGATGGACACAGAAAATTCAATCTTGCGGTCAATGTAATCATAGACAGTTTGCAGACACTTTTAAAAGATTCATTTTGTTAGGGTCTCTTTATTGCAAAGTATTTTCATCTTGAAAATTTGTGTTAGCACATGCCTTGATGTATGAAGTTTTGTAAACTTATAATGCACGTTGAAAAGTATTTATTTAATCAGTTTTGCTCTTCAGAGTTGCATCATGCAAGTGGAGTTCAAGAAACCCGAAGGTGGAGGCCTCGGCTTCGCATTGGTCGGTGGAGCTAATGGCAGCATGCTCCGAGTTAGAGAAATCTGCTCAGGTGGAGTAGCTGAGCAAGACGGCCGGCTGAAAGTTGGGGACATTCTTTTAGAGGTGACAAACCATCACGCAGAACCGCCGTTTAGTTTCCTCCTATGTGTTTTCTGATTATCGCTTTTCTACGGCCAGGTGAATGGTGTGATTGTGTCCGGCCTGAGCCACATTAAAGTGGTGGATATTCTGCGGAAAGCTGAGGGGACAGTGCAGCTGACTATCTGCAGGGACATCCTGCCCCTGACCTACTCTGAGTCACCAACTCCGCCAAACATGTCTGTTCACACTGAGGCTATTTTAGCAGAGCAGCCGGCTCATATGTCCAACTCTGATGTCTGCTCAGCTCCTGAAAGCCTGCAGGATAGGCAAGCTGAGCACCTTTTTGGTATGAAGTCCAGCATCTCTCTTTAGTTTTATCAATTTGACTAAATACGATTCTTAAATGTTTACTGTAAATATGTGGAAGCCTTGAATTAGTCTTTCACTGAATTACATATATTCAGTAAGAAATATTTTCATTAATATCACTGCGCCACTTTTAATGGCTTTATTTCTTTTAATGGATTTTTAAGGAACACTTAAAAATCTTTCTTTCTATGTGATCCCACTTTATGAAATATTGTAGGTTATTCCCCAGCTGACTAAATGTGCTAAAAGTTTAAACTTTTCTAACTTTTGAAAGCACAAAAGATTAATTTATTAAAACTTTTAGGCAAGGCAGGTTTATTTACACAACACGATTCACATTCAAGCTAATTCAGACTGCTTCACAGGAAAAACAAGGGAATGAAGCTTTCCAATAATTGTGAAGGGTGCTGTTGAACCTTGATGAAGTGTTACCCAGAATAATATTGACAGCTGAAACTATATATTTTCAGATGCCTCTTTAGAGCCTGTGGTTAATGAAACTGAAGTTATCCTCACATCACCACCTCCTCCGCCTCACAGAGTTACTGTTATGAGGGATGAGACTTCAGTTCAGGAGGTAATACTGATATCAACACAAACGCCCTAATCCTAAATTCATAATTTAACTTAGTTAATGTTCCATTCCTCTTTACTAACATGCACTAACATCTTCCTCCTCCTGTCTGTTGCTTCCTCTCGCTGCTTGTCTGTGGGACAGGAGAGTTGTAACAACACCCCCTCTCATCAAGCTTGCTGCCCATCCCTCAGTGTCACTGAAATGTTGCATGGAGCGTCTGACAGGTATCGACAGCTCCAACTTGTCCTGGGTCCTTGTATGTCACCTCTGTTGTCCTTCTCTCTCCACCTTCTTAAGCTTCCTGTTCTTGTTCTGTTTACTGGAGTTCCACTTCTGACCACACGGGGACAGCAGAGAGCAACAAATAATGCTGGCCATTAACCTGACCGAGACCAAACCAGAATAGTTTTCAGTAGGTTCATTGGGCCGACCTTTTTCAGGAAAAACACAGTATGCTGACTTTTATGAAAGAAAAAATAATTGTTTTGTTGAAAACATTAAACATGGTTTTAAAATTTCTTACAAATAAGAATCTAAAAAGTGTTTGAATTTGTACTCAACCAGATTTACTTTATTTACCCTAATTGAGATTCAATTCAGCTGCCGGCCTGTACAAATAATAAAACTGCAAAATTTTTAGTATCTAATTCAAGCTGTGTCTTATTAAAGCTCAGTCTAATATGTTCTGTGAAGTTCTCAGAGGTTTGTTAGTGAACCTCAGTGAGCAAATAACACTATAAAGATCGAGGAACTCAGCAGACCAGTCAGGTTGCAGGGAAGTTTAAAGCAGAGCTGGTGTTTGAACATCTCACATGTAATCAACCTGTTATCCAAAACGCACATTTATCAAGACATAGTCTAAACTGACGACAGGCCAGTAAAGAGTATTAATGTAACAAGCAGCGAAGACTCATATGGAAACTTCAAGAAAGTTCAAGAAGTATGAATGTTTTTGGAAATAGTCTTGTATTCTATTGTAGAAAAAGGGAAAACTTTTGGCAAAGGAAGACACTAAATGTTCCTGCTATATGAAACATTCAAATATATCTTTTTAGTATGATTATTCTTTCCTTTTAATTATTCATTAAATGACTTGAGTTTCATTAAATAACTACTCTTTTTATATGTTTTTTAATATTTATATTTTTAAATTTCTGAAAACACTTTTACGTTAAAAACATAGCATGTGAACAGTGGTTCTGTAAAGAAGCTTTTACTTGGCTTATTTTAGTCCACTGTGTTGGAAAATAAGTTTGTGGCTTAATTTCTTCCCCACCTGCTCTTCTAGGAGACAAATTGTGACCAAACTGTTGGACCAGTCTTGCAAGGATATTCGAAAAACCCAATCAGATGGTTGGAGCAGCGACGAAGATGATGACGTATTTGATGCGGCTTGTCAGGAGGCTTCCTCGCCACAAACAGGTGCCTAAGCTATCTTTCATTCTTTCCTACAGTTATTAATTAGTTGTGCACATTATCTTTCATGAGTTTTAAAAGAAAATCCTTGCTCTGCTCCTCAGGTCCGCCTTTGGTGTCACAGGAGGAACTGGCCAGTCTAGCACTGATTACTCCTGCCAAGACCAGCCAGTACTCAGGCTCCAGAGTCAAAGCTCTCATAAAGATCCTGCAGCATCAACTGGACCAGCAGGAACTGGTCAAAGAGTTTCTGGTGTGCTTTTAGATAAAAACATTTAAAAGCTTGGCAGTATGCTGCAAACTAGCTCATGAACATTTTTGGACTTTTGTTTATATTCAGGTGTATTATTTGTTCTTTTCATTCTTTGTATTTTGTTAACTTTAGGCTCTGGAGCATTTGAAACCGTCGGACAACTGCTTGGTTGGAAAAGCTCCTGAGAACAGAGACAAGAATCGCTACAGAGACATCTTACCCTGTAAGACCACTTCCTTTGCTTTAGATGACATTGTTAATGTTATTATTGTTCACAAATGTATATAATATTTGCTGAGTGGTTTTAGAAGCCTTGTAACAGACAAGGTGGACATGCTCTATTGGGCAAATCTATTATGTGTCAACAAAACTTTAGAGATATATTTTTTAGTGGGTCTCATGATTTCACAACATTCATTCAGGGTGGAGAATAGAATAGAAACATTAGGCTGCTGTAGTAATAGATTAAGTAATAATACTACAGTGGACTTTTCTCTTAGCCTGATGGACATGTAATGGAGACCATTCCTGTAAATATCCAGATTTATGTCTTTAATAAATTAAGAAGGAAATTGATTTAGAAAAAACACAATAATTTAATGTTTTATTGTAAGTATAGGCAGCAAAATGATTAAAGGAGATCATTTCTCTTATGTTATTGAATGTTAATATCCAAAAATGTAGCCTCAGATGGTTATCTAGGGAAGCCTAGCTGCCAAACACATGGATGTGCTTGAGACCTGTCCAGAAGGTTTTTCTTCTCACACTCTGGCTGTGTGTGGGGGTGAGAAGGGTCAACACTGAGATGAATGAATGTGATAAAAGGAGAAGTGACTCCCAGTGGAATTAAAACTTGCACAACTTGCCATATGCCTGTTAACTGGTTAAGAAAATAGAAATTTACTGCTTTAGTTCCCGGCTTGGAGGTATTTTTTCAAAAGAGACAAATTTCCAGTTTGTGTATATTTCACTTTTGTCATGACCACACAAGCAGGATGTGCAGGCCTGTCTGAGTTAACATTCCCAACCTTCATGTGTCCATGAACAGTCCCATCATTAACAGCTTATATCACAGCATTTGGATACCCAGTGTTGAGATAGTAGAGCAATGTTGATGGATGTAGCATTTCTTATATTAATTATGGGTCCAAAGCCACTGATGCAAAGCTGTGCAGCTATGTTAGCAGAGCATGGAGCCCTTTTGTAGTTGCTTGTTTTATTTAACTTTGCCAATAATTCTCATACAGGAGTTTAAACCATGAAAAAAAACTCTGACAAAAACGATTTACTACCACGCACTAATAGGCGTTGCTTTGGGTTAGAGCAATGAGTTGAAAAACAGTAAATCACACGGACAAAACAAAAGCTGAATCACCGGATCATCACCTTCCAGACATGTCCATGTCTTATTGTTGTCTTTGTTTTGTTAGTTTGTTTTTTTACTTTCTGTGAAAACTTGTACACGTTTTTAGGAAGTTGATTAGAGGCTACTTACAGAGACAGGTGCATGTGAACACATAATCATGCTAAAAGCAAAAAGCTAACTTTCTCAAAAGATTTTTAAGGTGAAAGCAAATTTTAGACTGTGAGTAACTTTAAGCTTGTGAAGAACATTTGAAAGAGTTTTCTTTCATCTGCCTTGTTCTGTGTGAACTAGATCTCAAATTCCCAATGTCCTGAGTCTAAAATGCTACTGTAAAATTCAGATTGTTTTATCTACATAGTTCAGCAGCAATGTTTGCCAAGATAGAGTTTGGTATGGAAGGTGGCTCAAAATGAATGACTCTTTTCATAAATACTCACAGTTCTAGTTTAATTCCTGCTTGTAATTGAACAATCAACAGCTGTATTGTCTCTACTTCTGCAGATGATAAAACACGAGTAGCCATCGGAGAGAACCAGGAGTACATCAATGCCAGCTACATTCGCATACAGGTCGGAGCAGATGAGTTCTTCTACATCTCCTGCCAGGGCCCTCTGCCCTCCACAGTTCAGGCCTTTTGGCAAATGGTCTGGGAAAACAAATCTGACATCATCGCCATGATGACGCAGGAAGTAGAACGAGGACGGATCAAATGTCACAAGTATTGGCCAGAGAAGCAGAACACACTTTTGACCACTGGCAGGTACCAGCTGCACCTTGAGAATCAACAGTTCCTGGAATACTTCCACATAAAGGTCATCCGCATGGTGGAAATGGAGGTGAGAGAGGAGCCCAGTACTGATTGAGTTCAGTGCTGAATTTCAGTGTAAGGAGACTGAGCTTTGTGTCATTTCAGACTGGTGAGACGCACTTTGTTCACCACCTGAAGTTCACACACTGGCCGGACCACGGCGTTCCACAGAGCTCTGAGCAGCTGGTTCGATTCATCCGCTACATGAGAGCGGTGCACCATGGGGGGCCGATCACCGTTCACTGCAGCGCTGGCATCGGACGCACAGGAGTTCTCATCTGCACTGACATTATCCTCCATCTCATTGAGAATGACCTGCCTGTAAGTGAAAGCCAGTTCTTACTAATAATTAGGAATGTCCAGATAGAAAATCCCTGAAAACATATTGGCTTATAGCTTCTTATATGATTATTCTTAAATTTGAGTCATCCAAAGTCTGATACGGATGGTCAAAACTTTACAAAACACAGAAATCGGTCACACACCGCTGACTGGTACTTGATTGGGTTTTGCAGTCTAGTAGACTTCTCCTTCAGATTGTTTATAGAGCATTTTAGAAGAGGAACATGAATCAAATATTTTTCATCTAATATTTAACATTTATTTAGTGTTTAGATTCTTATAGACATGTTCATGACAGTTTGTTACTCTTTTTAGATTAATGTAAGCGATATTGTAAAAGAGATGAGGCTACAGCGGCATGGGATGATTCAAACCAAGGTTGGTGAAAAAGGAGGCATAAAGGATAAAAGTTTAAAGTTTATTATGCAGATAAAAGCTTGACATGGCCTTTGCTCCCCTCCTGTTTTTTTCCAGGAACAGTATCTTTTCTGCTACAAAGTCTGGTTGGAGGTTTTACAGGGAATTTTACAACTTCAAGGAAACCAGTGGCAACCAGAAAGTCCCAGAGACCACAAGATTGTTTGAATGTTTCCCCGTCAAGCTCAGCAACATATACCTGTAAAGAAAAGGCTGTGGGAGATCAATCACAGCAAAATACTTTACAAGTGGTTCTTCTTCCGTTGGCGGTTGTTCCCTTTAGTTAACTGTAAAATCTTATGTGTCAGTTTTGTTATAATGAAAACTTTCCTTTTCAATTTATTAGTTGTTTTTTTCTGCATATGTCTTCACGGTGCTTTAATGATATCAGTTTATCAGTTGCCTTCTGTTTTAAGTTAGTTCTCCTTTTTGTTTGAATTCAGACAGCATGAAATTTCAACTTCTGGTAAACTTCAAATCTTCTACCTACCAGTACCATCGTCCAGGTTTTAGACCTTCACACGTTTCTTTTACGCATTTGTTAAAAGTATGACGCGACATGATTTTATTTAAGTGCATTTGTATCCCCGGAAAAGGGTGTGTAAGCTGAAAAAATAAATCAATTATGTTTCACTTCATTGTGAAGGAGGAGATGAAAAGAATCAAGTGCCTTGGAGAGACACACCCCACTTGCTTTACGATAAACTTGCACCACTTGTTGTAATTGACCAGGGGCAAAACGCGAGAAACTTAACATAGCACCTGGTGGTGGTTAGAGTGAATGTAAAGTTTTCAGCCTGTTCTGGGTCTGAGATGAACATTTTGTCAATTCATACAGGAGGAGGATTACATCTCATATTTTGGTTCGTAGTTTAACTTAAAAGCAGTGAGATGTTCACAGGTCGCCTATTCTTAGCTTCTGTGTTTTTGTTTTACACAGAAAACTGTCATGATGAATCGCATTACCACCACTTGCATATTCTGATACAGATAAAGAATGATTATTCGTAACAAATCTTTCTGTGAATTCAGAAAATTTTCAGAAAATTTTTACTAAAATTTGGAAGTTACAAACAAGATATCCAGATTATTATTTTTTTTTTGTAAAGTATAAATGTCACTGTAATTTAAATGATTAGCCAGACTTGTTAAGTGATGACATCCTTTATCTGTATTCAACAGCTATTTTAATACAAACTCAGCCAAAATGCAAAAAATATTATGAGGTTTACAAACTTTACATTTTGCCACTTTAGATGTTGTACGGAGCAACACAACTTACACCTCCGAGTCAGAGATCAAAGACGATTCATGGCTGCTGGGTTGGACTTCAACCCCAGTTGTCATTGCTTATGAGCTTTGTTCATTTAGCTGCTAACCAACACACACCAGCTCTTTATTGCATGTAGACTCAAGAAGTACAGATGTGCTAGCCTGCAGTTTGACTGAATTACTTGAAAATGATCAAAATATGGAATGTAAAAAATGCAACTCCTTCCAAAACGAAGGCGCGTTAAGAATGTCATTTTTCTTACCTTGAAAACATCTTCCAAAGTGTTTGGAGCATGCTGGAAAGTCACGTGGATCACTTTACTTTAGCCATATGTGTGGCCATACAGAGCAATCAACCTTTCTGATGCACATGCACTGCATCGCAAAAGTATTCACACCCCTTGATCTCTTTCACATTTTGAACCACAAATGTCATTGTATTGCATTGGAATTTCATGTGATTGAGCAACACAAGTAGTGCATGTTTGTGAAGGGAAAGAAATGATGCATGGTTTATTTTTAATTGAAAACGTTTAAAAGCGTGGTATGCATTGTTAAGCAGCCCAGTTGAGTTAATATTTTATATTACCATCATTTTAAAACTTGATTATGATCTGAACCATTCTAATATAATTGTAGAGTAGCTGTCTAAAGGAGAACCTTTAGTCCAGACTTTAGTCTATGTGGCTTTTACATCATTCTTTTCATAAAGGTTACAAAGTTCAATGTAGGTTTTATCCGAGCGCCTCTCTTCCAAACATCTTGACGCATCTTGGAGGGTAAACTTGAAATGGGACTTATCGTGCCGTTCATTCAACAATAGCTCTCTTCTTTCATCCTCATCTCTTTGTACCACAAAGGCCAGATTTGTGGAGTGCACAACAAATAGATGTTCTTTCAAGACGGTCCCCCCAACTTGAATATGAATCTCTCCAGCTCTTCCAGAGTTCCCATGCTAGTCTTGGCTGCTTCTTTGACTAACATTCTCCTTTCCAGGCCTGTCAGTTTAGGTAGGCAGCCATGTTTTGGTAGATTTGCAGTTGTGTTATATGTTTTCCATCTTTTAATGACGGATTAAATAGTGCTTCACAATATATTTGTAATTTGTGATATTTTAAAACCTGACTTTGCTTTAAATTTCTCCACAAGTTTATCCCAGACTTGTCTGCTGTGTTTCTTGGTCTTCATGATGCTGTTAGTTGGCTAATGTTCTCTGACAAAACCTTAGAATTGTTCACAGAAAACACTGAGATCAGCATACAAAGAGGTGAACTCATTAGGTGACTTCTCAATGCAATTGGTTGCACTGGATTTTATTTGTGGGTTTCAGAGTAATGTAAGCCACACTTTTCTGATTTTTATTTGTCATCAAATTTGTCACATATAGTTTTATTTCTACGTAATAGTCATTTGCTGCTTTGTTCTGGTCTAATTAAGATATTTTCACAAAATGTGATACTAAGAAATTTTGGAAGTTTTTCACATTTTGTAAAAAAGCTCAAGGGGTATGAAGACTTTCCCAATTCACTGTACATCTAAGTTATGTGCAAGTTCTCTGTGAGATCCTGGTGGTATGCTTTCTGCCTCACATCTTGGATAGAATAAGCAGAAACACATTTTGCATTCATATGGGAAAGTGCATCTTGTACAGTCTAGCAAGTGCTTATGCTAAGGCATTGTGAAATGTGATAATTAATTGCGCAACTGCTTATTTATGCTAAACTAAAAATCTTGTTACACTACCAGCCACTATGTAACCAATAACTGAGAACAATGTAATACCTCTCTCTTTAATTAAAAGCTATTCTGAAACATGTTTGTCTGTATTATACCACCTTTTCCCTCGTTTGACTCCCTGTACAATATAACTCAAGTTAAACAACGGAACAAGAGTAACAGAGAGGATTATCCCCAACGGCACACAGAGAACAGAGAGTCGGGGGCAGCCTTAAATCTAATTCCACTACACCCCTTTCTCCACATTTACTGCAGGGTACACTCCCTCTTGGGTTTTACTGCAAGGTAAATAAGCTAGTCTCACAGGGGCCTTTTGTGACAGCATGGAAACCCCTGGAAACACACTACATACTCTGAACACATAAAGCTGATGTCGTTGAAGCCATAGAGCTGATTTACTTGCTAACTTCAACTCTCCTCTTTATGTCTGGTCCTGCGATCCTTGTGCACTATATGTACCAACACTTATTTTACACAAATACACAATCCCCCCAGTCACCCTGTTTTTAACTCTCCTTCATTCTGCCTCGTTATTGCTATGAGTTATTACTAGAGCAACAGCAGCTAAATATATTCAGGGGGTATTCCCGTTTCTGGATAAGTCATTCAATCAAACAGTAGACTTCAAATCACTGGTGAAATTGAGAATTATTGCCTTGAAAATATAGGAAGGGAGGATGATTACTTCAAATCTTGTAATCTGAACTTATCCTGTTCATTCTCACAATTTAGCAAAAACATTTTGCACTCGGGAGGAAGTTGTTGATAAAGCCATTAACAGAAGACTCATCGTTCACAGAGTGTGATTTAAAATCCAGAGAAGCTTGCAGAAATGAGAGCATATGCTTTCAGTAAATCTCCTTGCTCTCTGTTGGGATCATCATGTATCACACACTTAAGCAGGCTTTCTTTTTTTTTTTCTATTTGCTGATGAGGAAACGGCACATGATTTGTGAGCTGCTGCAAAACTGCACACAAAATCCTATTTAACACTGTCCCCTTTCACAACAGGATTACTTTCAGAAATATTTCTACAAGTTGATCAACATTGAAATTTCCTGAAAATTGTAATTAATAATTAAATGCATTATAAATCACTGTCGAAACCGCTGTTCTGAAGTAAGAAGGTCCTGGGTTCGAGTCCCTGCCTGGAGTCTTTCTGCGTGAAGTGTGCATGTTCTCCCTGTACATGTTCGGGTTTTCTCTGGGTACTCTGGCTTCTTCCCACATTACAAAAATATGAGTGCTTGGTCAGTTGGTTTCTCTAAAAACGTGTCTTTAGGTGTGTGTGTGTGTGTGTGGTTTGTCTCTGTGTTTTGCTGCTATGGTCTGGCTACTGTCCAGGGTGTACCTTGCCTCTCACCCAATGACTTCTGGAGATAGGCGGCAGCCTCTTCATGGATGGATGGATGGATGGATGGATGGATGGATGGATGGATGGATGGATGGATGGATGGATGGATGGATGAATTTCAGGGCTAAAGGGAAAGTGTGTAGTATAGTTTATATTCTTTAGTTGTTTCTCTTGAAGTTAACACATTTTTAAGATGATGGAAGGTCATGTGATACAGATTTACTTGGTTGGCAAACACGATTGAAGTCACAAATTCATTGAAAACTAACACATTTTTCCCATTCTATACATTACATCTACATCACACTGTGGCCACTTGTTCTCCAAGAAATTGGATACAAAGCTGTCTTTATATCCTCTTACACTGAGTTCAAGGTGTAGAATAAATGGGCACTAATGCATTTCTATATATCACTGCTGGCCATGCTCTCTGTAAATCGACCCTTTAAGTAGGTTCCTCTGTTATGAGAGCTTGCTGACAAACCATCACACAGATACACACACACATCTTTTTTCTGTCTCTGAAAAGAAGCAAACCTTTCATATGTGTGAAAGGATGCTGTTATAGTTCTTTATCTTATCGGCGAGTTGCGTAAAAGTATATCCCAGGCTTATCAAGTCATAGATGTGAATAATAATGTTAATCTCCAAGTATCTTGCTGATTTTTACCTAGTGATATTACAAAGAAGCATTTCTTAATATTAAAAGACAAACAGTATATAAATTCAACATGGTCATTTTATAAAAGTTACATTAGAACCATTATGTGTGTCTGAAGCGAAAACCCAATATGTATGGAATGAATAAAAATGAGAAACTTACTTTGTTGTACAATATGTGCATCACTTCTATAAATTTTACTTAGCAAACTGGACTGATATACATAGTGTATACAAAATCATACTGATCACTCAAAGCACTTTACAGTGGAGTCACATTCATCCAATCACACTCACATATTCATTTGAAAGAAATTGAACATAAAAAGCTTAATCTGGTAGCATTATGTCGTACTGTCACAAATACAGGTACTTCTGCAGTCCTGGTTCAAATTCCCAGTCACCAAATGTGTTGATATAAGTGGAACCACATAATGAATAAATTACCACTGCTTTTCCAAAACTCCCCTCTTGGTTCACTGCATCCACAATAATAAACCATTGCAGCCTAAATATGGCTGAAATTCTTGGAGAGTTCAGGTACTTTGTCATAATTCTTAGGTAATGACCTGCCCTATTCAAACTCACCAAAGACAATCCATTTTTGTCTTTTGCTTGTTTTCTTTTCATGTAGAAACATATCCAAAGACTAATTTACTACACTTACGTATCTTAACGTCTCAACAAAACCCCACTTTGAGAAGAGTGTTAAATTCTTCCCTAAAAGATTCTGAAAGAAATGTTGCACTAACATATTTCTTTTGACAATTCAACTAAATCCATTATTAATCTGAATGTTTGTGTCCTTCTTTGGATAAATTAGAGATGGATGGTAGCATACAAGTTGAAGGACTTTGATTTAAAAGCATCCTAAGTCTTCATAATGGAGAACAATTATAAGATGCTTGAAAGATGCGGGAAATGATGCAATCCGGTGTGCTGACGTAAAAGCAGTGGTCTTATTTTACATCGTACAGCCGCCACAATAAGAGACAGCAGATGTGTTAATTTGCGTTATTTATTTGTCTTTTAGGTCAAAGGGGTGAAACAATATGATGTTTTACTGCCTTGGTCAGTGTGCTGCAACAACGACAGGACCAAGACATTTTAGAGAATCTGCCTTTCCACGACCACAAATCCTTATAATTGACCTCCCCAAGCGGCGCAAGGAAATGAGTGACTGTCATCAGCGAAAGCTTTCATATTCACTGTGTCTGAGTAAAAGACAATGCAATGGAAGAAATTAAAATTTGGTTAAATGGTATTTTACCCATGAAAAATATCTTTAAGCAGTTAAATTTCAACCATAGGAGCATGTCTTGTCGATAATTACAATGTGACCCCTTTGTGAGCTGAATGGTCTGTGTCACTGAGTGGCAAGGACGATGTTCTCTTTGTCAAACTCCCTCCTAAATCACAAGCCACATCAGAGCAAGGTTGGTTAACACCTGCTTCCAATTAAGGGACTTTCTCATCAAGGTTTGGAAGATGGGAGGGAGAACAAAATGCCTCGCCACATTGAAGATGTTTCTAAATTACAAGCCTATTAAATCACAGGAGCAAGCCCATGGCGGCGCGAGGGGCATCGTTTGTCTTCATTTGAGTGGGTCTTCTATGATCGTCTCCACAGGGGCGTCTAATTGAAAAAAGGCTTGAGAAATGCAATTGTTAGCAGCGATAATAATTTATTACTTTCAGCTTGTGGAGTCCTGAGAGTCATTTGTATTCATTAGTGTAAATTCAAATTATGTTTGCGATTAAAATGTGACTTTGACAGGCAGGGCGGTCTCAAACTGAGACAGGCACTGATGAGACCTTTGCTCCGGGTCACTGCTTCCCACATTCTCTTCTTGTTAAAGATAAGGTGAAGGAGCCTCGTTTTGCCTCCACGCCATCAATCTGTGTCTGATTCGAGTTGAGACATTAACTTTGATGGTCTCCGTATAAAGGGTGTATTTATGCTCTGACCACCTTCGTGAGGAAATTAAACTACGCTCTTGAAGACAGCACACAGAAAATCTCCTGAACTGACAGCAGATTTATTCTAATCTCTCTCTTTTATTTGGCCAGGAGTTGTTTTAAGGTTGTTTGTCCATCCTGATTAACGGCTAAGCCTTTATCAGGGTGTCAGGCAGGGATTTCTTTGACATGCAGTCGGAGATGGCAGTTAAGTAGGTCAGTATCAGTGTGATGAATATCAACCATGGCGGGTCACTGAATGGGCTGCTCCTTTATTTGCCAGTCTGTCACAATATGCTGAGCCACAGAGGGCGAAGAAGCCGAGTGCTCATTTATTGAACACGGTAATTTACTCCAGCGCATAAAGTGAGCGACTTTATCAGATGCACACTGACCGGGACATTATCCCGACCAGTTCTTTGGTGAGAAAAACCTGAAAAGGCATACAAAGAGGATCATTACAGCAACAACCTAATGTGTATTTTATCATGATTTAATGTGACAGATTAATGCAACACGCAAAGTAACTGTGAAGTGAAATTTTAACCAGATATGCATTTTCAAATTTTTTGCAAAATGAAATCTAAACATTTGTTACATGTGAAGTTATTTAGCCATTTTCATTCTGACACGCCAAGAAAATTACATCGCTGATCATAAACTCCCAGTAAAGTATGTTAAAGTTTGGTATCTGTAACACAACAAAATCTGAAGAAGGTTCCATGAGTGTGAACCCTTTTCCAGGATACAATAATCCTGGGAGTAAAAATTATTTTGTATTGGAAAAAAAAGGCAAAAAAACAAATAAGTTCAAAATTTGTTCATTGGATTTTTTTTTTTCTGAAATTAATTCACCTAAAGAAATGAAACTATGCTGCTGTCAAATTACGTTTTGTTTTTTTCAGGCTGGGACATGAAAAGACAAAAACCAATGGACCTAATTATATGTGGAAAATCCCAGTTTCTTTCTGACCCAGCTCTGCATTCGACTCAGAGTAGATGCACCATTTTACATCAATGGAGCTTTTCTCTTCAGTGGAGGGGAAACCTCATACACATAGTGGGCAGGAATACTCACCACAAAGCAACCTGCTGCATCCCCCTATGCTCCAGGACTCTGTAAATGTCAGACTGTGGAAGAGAGAGTTAGTTTTGGAGTGGTATGGTATTTTTGTTTTAGCTTTTGTTAATGTGCCTCTCTTTCTCTCCTACACATCTGGATATCCACATACACACTGTGGATACTGGAGGCCAAACCTTGCACACTGGAAAATCCTAAAAAAAAAAAAAGGAGTTTTAGTATTTGGTGAAATTATGAGTAATTGGTCCTGGTTGATGCACAGGATAAACTCTAGTTTTAGTTGCTCCCTCCTGCACAATTTGTTTAATCTACATTTAATGCTCACACAATTTAAAGGCTTTTAACTTCAGTTACTCAGAGTTCCACTGTTGAAAACTTAAAAAAAAATACCTACAAATGAATTTGATGGGAAAGACTAGATATGGTTCACAGAGGAGCACAAGGTACCTAATCACACAAGTTAATTATGTCAAACTCCTGGACTGCAAAACTACCTTTCTGCTTTGATAAATAAATACTTTGCTTCATATTTGAATTATATGAGGAATTGTTGACACCTCTTGCCATTTCAATTTTAAATAAAAAGTCACGAAAATTCAAAAGTCAAGATGAATCTTTGCTGTGTTTGTTTTTCTTACATCCTAAAGATGCCTGAAAAAAGACAGAGGCTGGTGGTTGTAGAGATGATGGTGGCCACAACAATGCCTGTCCCACTCCCCACTGTTTCATCAGTAGACTTAACTACTAATGGCCCCCAAATGTACAGATACCATTCTGTAGGCATTAGTCACACTTCTCTTTGGTCTTTGAAGCACACACAAACATCTAACCACATACTAACAGCAAGAAACTCAGAGGAGAAAATCCATGAGACATTAGTCACAGTGGCAGCCCTGCCAGTGATTGGAAAGCAGATGAGGGCCAAAGCCAGGGACTTGGGGTCTATATTTTCCTGCGCAAACAATGCATGTCAAGGAGGCCCAGAGAGCCTTTCTTTTAAGATGAGAAGACGTTGTTCAGAGCATAAAGAGAAAGCAGCAGGCAGTAACAGTGAGTGGAGTGGTGAAGATTGAGATGTGTTTGAGGAGCAAGTTGTCATTAATGCATCTGTGTGTTTATGAGTTCGTGGTTTGATTTTTACCTGCCATTTAATGGTTTAAGAGTCAGGATTACAGCTGCAGAAAGCACAGAATTGTTGTTGTTTTTCGCGTTCATATTTTCAGATTTATTTACATTTAAATATGTTCATTATCATATAAAAAGTGGTTGGCAGAACTTTATCTGAAGCAAACTATGTCAGGGTTTTGTAAAAAAAAAAAAAAAACTGTGAAAAATTACTGATCATTCATTTGTAAGGAAAACAATAAGAGCATGTTTATTTTTTTATGTTGACTGTGGTCATTGCATATTTGTATGGCGTCAGGAGGATGATGGAGCCCATGAGACCTCACCCAAACTTCTCGACATTTTCCCACGCATGTCAAGAGAGCTATGAGCTGACAATCAAAACATTTCAAGAAATTCATCATCCTCCTCCCTCCACCCACACACTCGATCAATCAAATGTCTTTGTAGCTTTCTGGGCTACAGCTCTGTTTGTTAGCCTTTAGAAATGGACACATTAAATTAGACCTCAAACCCTTTTATCGACAGAAGAATCTGCGATATTTCCAAAATTGAAAAGGTCATGTGATATGAATAATTTACAGATGTCACTTTTTGAAAAAACTGCCACTTCAACAACCTTAGATGTTATTTTCAATGAGTGAGTCTTAGTGCAGGATACAAGGAGTTGTGTTGCATATAGGATAAATCAGCATTTCCCAACTTTTTTTTACACTCTATGAAATTAATAGAAGTGAATTTAAAACACATGAACAGTTTTCATTTGTTTCACAGCAAAAAGAAAATACTGATGTTAGGGGAGGGGAAGTATTATGACAAAAAAGACCTGTGTTTGTTTTCTCATTCTGATTTTATTTATTTATTTACTGCAAGTGTAACTCATGCACACTTATTCCAGTTTTGCAACTTGAATCTGATGGAAAACCTGTGGAAATAACAAGAAGTTAGGGTGATGGCAGGAAGATGTTCCAGGCTCAGCCACATGCAAAGAGAGAGAAGTCTTTGCTTTTCTTGGGTTTTTTACTTTTTCATTCTTTTCTGATAATCCAAGGACAAACATACAATAATTGATCGAAATTTTGTGACTAAAAAGACAAGAAAATAATCAAATAAATTCAAAAACATATCTTGAATATTGACTTTTCTTTCCTTTTGGCTTAACTAAAGTTGACCCAGATTTTTGTCCAGTCATAGTGAGGTGGAGTATATGAGCTGGAACTTTTATTTTTTTACTGAAGGAGGTTGACTTGAAAAGTTAAAGAAGCCCTGAAATACATACAGAGACCCTGTTATTGGTATTAATATCGGTCTTCTTCAGAAAAGGTCTTGTTTGTGTTCAGTAAATATGCCTGTGTGTATCTGTGCTCGAATATCCAGAAACTTTTAGGACTTAACCTCATCAAGGAAATCTGCAGCAAGAGCACCGAAACAGGACAAGCTTGGACATGACGTATCAGATGGAGATATTCAAAGCCAGCAAGACATCTCAGAACAGAAACGATGAGTGCATATAAATATGACTTTGTATTTCATAATTTTATGAAGCCACCAATTAGCTGCACTGTTGGTCTTGCTGCTTTGAGCACTTAAATCCATATTGTACTTTCAGTTCTTTTGTTTATTCTGTGTTCTTCAGCTAGCTGTAAAACTGCTGGGCAATGGGGAACAGTTTCCCCCGTGTGAGACATGTTTTCCACAAATTTAGATGTTACTGCGTTTTTACAGGTAAAGACCCAAGAGAGAACAGAGGGTGGAAATTTAAAGCCTGTTTAATGAGTACAGGGAGGAGGAAAATACTGCAATTTGACTTTACATCATAACAGAAAGGTTGCCTTTAAATATTGCTTGGAAACCACCAGAGTTAAAGTGGAACAAAAGCCTTTTCTGTGCAAAACTGTACACATTGAAGATGATACTACAGTGATCATTTCAGTTCATATATTCTGCTAAGATTAAGAATTAAAGCAAGCGTTAGCACTGAAAAGTCATTTTTTAAGTTGCGGTTTGGTTTTGGTTCATGTCTTGGGTATGTTGGAATCCACTCATCCGAGTTATCTTCTTGTTTTCTTCCTCCACTTCACACTTCCTGCTCCTCATTTCTTTTTAGATCCTCAGCTTCATCTTTCCTTATCGGCTGTTCTGGTAGTTTTTCACCAGAATCACAACATTATTCGTTTGCTTGACCAAATTAATCCTGGTTGCTTTGAAGCCAATAAAATACTTTGCAGAAAATGTGTTCTTTTCTTCAAAGTGGCAAAAACATGAATAAAGTTCCATATTTTTAAAACAGAAATGTGTGACACCCACCTGGTGAAAGATTGTTATTATCAAAATCCCAAACCAGGGCTGCAAGAACAGAAGGATTTTGTGACAGATTTGGGACAGTGATCTGATGCCCATTTTCTGCTACCTTTTCACATCTTAAACTTCTAAACTGTTTGATTTTTGAAACCTGTTAGCTGTGATTATTACCTAATAATGTAATCACTTATTCTACATTTTGCTGTCAGCACTGATGAAGATTCACTCAAGTGGCATGTTAGATGCTTGAAACAAGAAGTGAATCTTTTTGCCTGACCGTCTTTACGATTAATTCAGCTGATGTTCATCTTGGCATTAGGGAACTCAACACAAAGGTTAAAAAAAATGTTTTTAAAAAGGCTGTTGTTCTCATTTCCAGAAGCAGACGCATATATGCCGAGAAAGGAAACAGTGTGACAGCAGCAGTACAGAAATGATAACAGCAGGAAATTAGGTGTACTACTGGTAATATTTCTTATTAATGGTATAAGTTTATATGTAATGTGAAACGTGCACCAGGTAGCTTGTGTGAAAACCTACTGCTGCCATCAATAATTACTGACAATTTAATTAAATCCACTTATTCTCTTAGTGATGAAGTGTATGTTGCTGAAGAGAAAGATTTGCATTCTCAGGTTTAATGGAGAAACATAAAACACTCCTACTTCACTGTGAAACCCAGTATATGATATCAATGTGTTGCTCTTTTCTCAGGGGTTTCCATAGTAAAGCCAGGACTTTGTCTGACATGATGATTATTATTATATATTTCACCTTCTGAGTGAAATACTTCAGAATATTTTACTATTCTAAAAATGCAATTCAAATGGTTTGATACAGTCAGGGCCTGTGTTACTGTATGGATAAACAGATGACCTGTTTCAATGTTTTGGACAAAGACAAAAGCAATCGACACAAAACAAATCAAACAGCACAAATACAGTTACATGTTAACACTGTGCACAAGTCCAAGAACTGGGCAAAATGTCAGAGGAGCAGAATTTGATACAACACATCAATCCACTCCCCTCATAGGAAAAAATTAATAAAATATTCAAATGAAGTTTAGAATTTCTTTTTTATTTGGTTTTGACAATAGTTCTGTTTCCTAAGTGAGGGGCACAGGTGTTTCAAAACATTTTGCACAAGCACATTTATTCAGTTCTTTGCTTTATGTTTTGCTCGACGATACATTAATTTTACAGTGCAGTAACTGGCATTTTGCGGTTTGATGAAGAAAAAGACAACAAAAACAAACAGATTTATACATCCCTGTGGAACACCTGACCTTTTCCTATATTCTCAGGATCTTTAAGAAAGTCCAGAGTTTTGTGTAATTTATTAAAGTTAATGTGAGACATGTTCCATGGTGGTGATCCCTCTGGGCGTCATCACCAAGTCCTTCAGCTTCCTCTCAGAGTTTTAACTGTTGTTTTTATTCACTCTCTCTGCTCTCACCAGATTGGACACCAACTGTAAAAAAACAACAAAAAAAACAGCTGTTTTGTACCAAAAAGGTAGCACGTGTAAAACCCTCTGTCCCGTGTGTGAAACGAAAGTCAACAATGACTTGTAGCAATATTATATGCTTCCTGCAGTTCATGTAACTGATAGCTATTTGTTTAAATCTTTGAAGGAAGTTGCAGAAGTCAGGTCTATTATGAGGTTTCTTGTTTTTTCAAATGATGAATGCAGCGCTTTGGATTTACCTCAAGCCTCTTTTATTTCTTAAAGTAGCACCGATTCTAACCCAGCAGAATACTTTCCTTCTTTGCGGATTATAACCATGTTGGAAAAATAATTTAGATCTTTTGTAGAAAGCTATGTCAGCCATTCTCATTTTGAAAGTCTCTGTTCTCTCGGGCCTCTCTTTCCCAGCTCCTCTCCCCTGAAGCACCATGGGTGTGTTTTGGAGCACACGCAGCGGGCTGCCCCAGTCACAAAGCCCTCATGCACCACAATCTGAGGCTGCCAGCTGGTGAGAGTGGGCAAAGTGTGTATGAATGTTTTCAGAGCAGAATAAAACTCGCTTGCTGGCTTTATCCTCTCTCCCTTCGTAGCCGACCTGAGAAAAAGAATTAAACACACCTACTTGAAGAGACACGAAGGACTTGGATCTCAAAGTAGAGTAAATCAACAAGCTGCACTCATTAGACTCAACTAAGGTTTTTTTTCTGAAACCTTCCCAGCAGGAAATCGAGGCTGATAAAGCTCTTTCAGTGAGTAGTGGCCTCACAACAGATAAAAAAAAAAAAATAGAATGTAAAACACAAAGACTAAAGAAAAAATGCCTATTTTGAGGGTTCAGGAATCCAAATTAACTGTGGGTCATATCACTTGCAGAATTAAAGGAGGAAAACAAAACAGATGAACTACATCACTTTTCTGGAGCTCTTGGCAAATCAGCCATTCACACTGGAGCTCAAATGTTCCCTGTTATTCGTTCACTGCTATAGCCTTTACGAAATGTTCCCAAGCAGAAGAACAGAGTCTTGATTGGATTGTAAAAACAAAGGAGACGATTTCTCAATTTTCAAGGCCAAACGTATGTCTAATCTGATTTCTGAAGAAGGTCCTGGGCTTTTCTGTATTCTATGAAGTAAACAGAAACTATTGGCTGTTGATCCTCAACCTCCAGGCTGGTCCAAATCTACAAAAAGGCACGAGTGGGCACAAGGGAGATGCATCTGTCAGCTGTCATCTCTCCTGCTTCCTTCCTCTGGGGGATCGTGCAGCAGCCAGGTTTTTAGAAGAAAGGCACTGTGGTACTCATCACACACTTTTTAATCATTTATAATGGGGTTGTAATGATGTAATGGTGCAGAGTTCAAGAGCTGCCTGGTATGTGGGACTATGGCTTGACTGACTGCAGGAGACATTTTGACTCTGTTTTGTCTAAAATGAATCAAATACAGCAGCTATAAACACAGCAATTTTCAATCAAAACAACTCAAATGTTTTTACCTAAAGATTGTATTGTTGCTTTCATTAGAACAAACTATTTGCCTAATTAATTGATGATAAGTCGTGCAGATGAAGATATGGTGGTATGCTATGTTGCCAGAAGGATTTTATAGTAAATGGCCTTGCTCATAGTTATTTTTTTGTTTTGCTGATATGACATATATATGAAAAGCGAAAATTCCTGTGTGATTTTGTTTATTTTAAAATCCAGAAAACTTGAAAACAATGCATAGCATATTGTACATTTCAATGCATTTATATATTGCTTATTGTCAAACTTTAAATGTGAACCATTTTGATAATCAGTGAAATAATTAGATGTTTAACTATGATATATGATTCCCAAGATTTTAAGCCAAATGTTCAACTGATTGACAAAAAAATGGCAAAATAAATATCCTACATCATCATGCAGGTTTAGGCATTGTTAAACCTTGAAAATTGGAGCTAAAGACACATATTTTAGTTTCAGCTCCAGATTAATTGACAGCCTTCTTTTCAAGAAAATCATTGCACCAACATGTTTAAATTCAACCATTTTGACACATTGAAGTAAACTACATAAATATTTTCTTTTTAATGCCAAATTCAGACAGGCACTTTGAGCCATTTGGATCTGAACTTACATTCTGTTTAAGTGGCTAGCTGTGGTTAGCCACGCTGCAGAAAACACAATAAATTCACCTTCAAAGACTCTCCAGCTGATGTCTACGATTGAAGGAGGCACTTAGGGTCTGAATGCTAATTGAGAAGAAAGTCTTGGGGCCACAGTAACAGTTTTGTTGTAGCAAATGGAGGTTGAGATGAAGTCATCCTTTGGAGCTTCACCGGGTCTATTTTTGGGAAATAAAGAAAGGTTGGCTTAATGGGGCTGATTTAGGTGGATAATAACAGGGCTGATATGGCATTCTAAACTGGCTGAACAATGAAATGGGTTCTGTGACTCAGGAGGCATACGGAAGCACTTCAGAGAGGATCCAGCTTGGCTACAGTTTCAGTTTTCTTCCCCTCAAAACCATGATTATTCTTTTGAATTTCACCCCATCAAAACTGCACTCAGACCTCAAGGCACCGCAGCAATCCTCTGGGTCTGTCATTTGCATCTCAGGATTTGTGGGAACGCGTTTGAAGCTCTTCGGATCAAATGCAGCATTAAAAAAACACTACTCTACGGCTCCACACAAAAAGAAAATAATTACATCAACATAAACAATCCTATGATGAAAGACGCAGACCAAAATGTTAAACGGCTGACAAAACTACACTTAAAGTGAAAGCTTCTTTTTTTTTAGCATCTTATTTACAGAAAAAAAACACTGTGCTGGTCTATTCATTACATCAGACGCATTTGTAGTCAAACCAACAACAATCTCTTCTTTTGAAAGCCACACTGGCCTTTGTCCTGTTTGTCTTTTCCTCTTCAGATTTGTACTGGCAACATGGTGGCTGAAGAGAAACACAATCGGGCTCAGACTGCTTTAAAGTGGCTTTCATTCATATGTCACATCAGGGTCATTCTAAAAGCAGAGCTCATGCAAGCAGTTAATGCCACCGAGGTGCAGCGCTGGATGCTGCTCAGCGTAAAACCTGCCTCCAGGGGCAGAACAAAGAGGTCACGAAGCACTTCCTCTACCTTAACCCCAGCCTTGTAGTGGAAACTACTGGCAGGCATCAAAGTAGTGTCAGCTCAGGATAAAGCTTCCTTATTAAGTTTGTAAATCCCCTCGGAGTGATTTTCACATTCTGACATTCAGCCCTTTGTGATTTTCTTTAGGCAGTTTTTGGGGGTCTTCTGCAGAGTTGAGAAGTTCATCTCTTGAATATCTTGTAAATCTTTACTTTATTCTTGTGAATCAAATTCTGTTCTGAAATTATTTCACCAGAAACATACTGCCATGGAGTTCAGCAAAAGTATTAGATATTTTCTAAAATAGAACAAACATTACCTATCAACCTTTCATCAACCAGGCATATAAGATAATTAGTCAATTAGTCAATTGCTGACTAATTGACGCCAAGGTAATTGCTTTAGTTCCCTTCACAAATGGAAAGTATCATGTCACAAATTGAGATGGTGTGTGTTTTGTAGACAAATAAGATTTAGTTTATTTTGAGGAGAACATGCAAAAAATCTCTAAACAGAATTCTGGATCTTCTTGCTGCAAAGCAGCAGTGCTAACACTGAGCAGCAGAGACAAAAAGCAATAGTCAATAGAAAACAAAGAAACAGAAAAAACACAATGAACATTGCAATGCTAAGCAATAAAATAAAATATATATATATATAAATTAAGTCAGGTTGATTTTAAAATCCAGATAAAGTTTACATTAGATTAATTTGATTTGGTACAATAAATGCTTGGAGCAGTTATAAGCTCATCCCACACATTTTATATAATTTAGGCAATAGCAGTTTTACAACTTGGGGACATTCATGTTTTGTACACAGCACTGAATGTTCATTCCTGCATTAGAAAGGAGACACTAATGCAGATTTTTCTGTGGAATGTCACTCCAAAAAATCTGAAAGTATCTTAAATATTGTTTTAAAAAAACGACAGCTTTGGAAGCTGAAGTACTTAAGACTTAATGCTACTTGAAATACTATTGGCTGGTTTTTGTCATTTATTTTTCTTGGTGTTACCGGTTGTCCCCTGAAATGCATACATAAAAAGACTGTAGACATTAGCTTTTCTTTGGTAGTGATAAGACGACTTCCACTGTCTGCATATCAATGTATATTTGCTGTTTATTAAAACAGGCAGTATGTGTTTTAGAGTGGCTCTCAAGAATTTTTTAATTTTAGCTATTCAAGGAATAATTTGTAGTCCCTGTAACCCAACCTGACACAGTAGGACATTAACAATGCTCTTTACCAAGTTCACTTGCACCATTCAAACTGGCATCAAACATATTTAATATGAACAGAATTACATGAAATGTGATTTTCTAAATGCCAATATATGTGTCAAGAGCAGCAATTTAAAAACAAAAGTACATAATTTCATTCCAACAGCTGGGTACACTCACGAAGAGCTACTGGTTTTGCTCATTTTTTCGTGGCTAACAAAGCCATCTGTGTCAGATTAAATTTTCACGCTTATTGTCATAAATGGTTTTGTTTGTGAAATGGACATCTTGCATAGAATGAGTTCCCTTTGATATGACAACAATGACAAATACTCCAGGAAAACTTGATTCTGTACTCCCAGAAATTCAAACTGGGGATGATAATAGCAACTTCGCGGCCCCACCTCTACATCTACAGCATTAACAAGGCATGCATTTCCCGCATGGCTCCAGCACTCCAGTATTGTGGCACTGGGATACTGAGCTATAAAGGGAGATGAGATAATCTGGCATGATGGTGGAGGTCCACTGTGGAGAGTGTATTGTCTCTGATGAAGCTAATAAAGTCCTGCAGTGCCAGATCCTCGGCTCAGCTCCAGACCAGGCATACTGCTCCTGTCTTTTCACTTATCGTCTCCTCTCCACCCCTGCCCCAAATGTAGCAGTGGGGGCTATCTGGAGCAGCTTTGATCCCTGTCTGCCTGTCATTTACCATTAGTCACCCTTGGGGAGGGGAGTCCTCTTTGGGTCAGTGATGGACCAGAGAAGAGTTGAATGAAAGGCTCGTAGCCATGAAACAATGAGCTCTGTTCGGCGCAGGAGGCGTCAGGGTGTTAGCTGACATACTCTGGTGTGTGCCACATGTCTCACCCCTGACACTGTCACGGACCAATCCGTAGTCCCTTTACAGCTTTATCTCCCTGATGTGGCCCCACAACTCTGGTAGTGAGATCACAGCTCCTGCTCAAGCTTCCATACAGTCAGTTTACTATGATTTAAGTTCTTTTTAATGGGTTTTTCCAGGGCAAAGCTCTGGCACAAATGGTGAGGACATACATTTACACTCAATTCATTCAATAGGTAAAACAGACATGTTTGCTGTTTTACTCTTTAAAGAAAAAAGTTTTCATTTTCCAGTCGGACTCATATTGTATAGTTGTTTCTGGTTCTTTGGGGTAATGTCCTCTGAAGTGAACGGGGCGGGACGATGTCTGAGAGTTTAGAGGTGTGAAGTCCTCGGAAGAGAAGCAGGCAGTTCAATCATCCATCTGTCCATCTGTCCGTCCATCCATCCATCCATCCATCCATCCACCCCCTTGATTTTAAATTACAAATCAGATAAATGAAAAAGAAGAAAAGACGACTAATCTTGTCTTGTTTCAGCTCTGAATGCTCAATTACAAACAGCTTTCTATTGTGCATAACACTTAGTTGAAGTTATAGTTTGCATTGTAAACATCTTTACCTTTTTAATAAATTAAAACTAATCTCTTACTTGTTTTATGGACATTTTTAAGTATATTACACTGCTACGGTGAAAACTGTAGGCTTTCTTTTCCTTTAAACAAAAAAAAAAGGTTTCAAAAAAGTTCTTCCACACAATTTATTGAATCTTAAGTCCCATGTGATTGCCCACTGCTGCTTTAGCCTTGATTTTCTACAGCAGGCATGAAGAGATTGACATACTGTATGTTTAGTCTTTTGGCCACCCATACATTACACCACCAGAGACTGTAGATCCCTCTGGCAGAAATTGTTTTGTCTTCTGTGAATGATTGCCAAAACCATGAAATGTCAAACTGATTCAACACGACTTGGAAATACAAAAACATCTATATATTTTTTTTATCTCCATTTTGAGGGTTCTTGGTTTTCACTAATCAGTCAGTGACCACTACTAGCCTTCTCACTTCTGGAATCACATTTACATATCTTCACCCGAGCAACGGTCAGATTCAATTAGAGTTCGAAACACAACGAGAGGCCTGAACCCCCCACAACTGGGAAATGAATATCGCTGCTACCTACTCCACCAGGAGAGTAGATTTATTGGGAAATATCACAAGACGCCTCGTTAAATGATGGCGACAGACGCAAATTAAAACATGAGTCCATAGGACATGTCGATCAAGACTTTTGAAAAGCCCCTGTCATTATAGTCCCACAATGTACATGGTATCTCCACTCTATATAGATGTGGATCTTTATAGATTATGTCATTTTAAAGATGATTAAACTATGACAACAAACACAGGGACCATATCACATTCTGGTAAAACATCAGTCCATGTAATTGCAATTATTAAATTCAATACAAGTAATTGCACCACCTATTCAAAACTCATAGTAAAAATACACACAGTGAAAACTTGGACTTGTTTGATTTGTTTCACATCTGAAACACACTTGTATAAAGATTTTTGTTGTTTTGAAAAACCACAGAAACTTCCAAGTTGAATTGTAAGTTTATTTTCGACATCGGCTGGAAGTTGTCTATCTTTTTAAACACAGCGATACATGAACCACACATTAGAATAATTAAAGAGTTCTCTGATCGGCCTCCCGGTGTACTTTCCTCCATCCTGGCTGCTGACCTCAGGTGTTTTGTTGAAGCCTGTGCAAAGGTGTGAAGGTCAGGGACTCATGGGATGTGTTCAGGAAGCAACAGCACATAATGAACATCATGGGTGCGAGAGTAAGCAAAACAGTAAAGCACAAGTAACATCTCAAAGCACCTTCTCTATAAATTGATCTGCATTCCAGCCAAACACCAAACTATATTTTACTTTTCCAATCATCTACATTTATATTTGGCAGTACTCCTGTTAGAAAATCTTTTCCATACTCAATTCAAAGTACTTGTTTCATACAGTAATCAATGGTGCCATACTGTCTCCCCTTTTCTTTATCTCTGCAAATAATGATCCTCTTCTATGCACACATAAAGATGGTTTAAAGGTCCAGTAAATAATTTTTGAAAACACTGCTACAACTTTTTAGGATTGAAGACATTTTTAGTTGCTAGAAGTCTGCTTTGGTCCCTCTCAGGTGAGCTATTAGCTTCGCCTCTTTTGTATCAACTAATCTTGATTTAAGCAAATGAATTCACCAAGAGGGAATTCATTAACTGCTGATGTCCATTTAAGATAAATTTACTGAAATTGTCCAAGCTTTCCACTGCCTGAAAAGTTACATTTAATTAATTTTGATTTATTTAAACAGATTAAGATTGAGATCTAGATCTGATTTGTAAGGAGGATCTAGGAGTAAAATATGGAGCTCTGGTAAATTTTCATTAACTTTGTG
The DNA here is from genome assembly GCF_027474105.1 of Poeciliopsis prolifica. Lineage (NCBI taxonomy): Eukaryota > Metazoa > Chordata > Actinopteri > Cyprinodontiformes > Poeciliidae > Poeciliopsis > Poeciliopsis prolifica. The sequence continues at coordinate 8,630,009 of NW_026562380.1, forward strand.
TCAGCCTGCCTTTCTGTCTGTCAAGTGGTTTGATTCATGCTCAGAAAAACAGTGCACCAGCGGGATTTTGAATACAATATGTCTTTCTCTGCTTTACCACAGACTGACGACAGAAGGGAACTAAAGCAAATCCGAATCAGCCAATTAAACATGAAAAAATATTCCCAAAGCAAGCTGCAGTTCTGTCTGTTCGTTTTTCCACACCAAACCTTAAGACGTAGCATGAGGTGAAATTATCAGACAGTTATTGTTTTTGTTCAGTTTTTCTAATCTGTTGAATTTAAGGGTCCCATGCTGTACTCTTGAGTTTTTATTACATGGCCACCTGTGGGCTCAGAATCAAAATCAAAGAGCCAGAGGGGACAGAGAAATCCAAAACTCAAAACTATTTGTTGAGGCAAATTCAGAGCAGAAATGGAAATATTTGGTTAACTCTGTGGCAAACGGTTGGCGGTTTTGGAGCGGTCCATAGGTGAAATGGAGGGAACAGCTGGCCCTTTGTTTGTGGACAGAATGGTGCACTCTGTGGGGTCACTGTAGGGGGGCCCAACATCACAGACACGAGGACACACAAGCACACACTTACACACGTGACTGCTTGCACAGGCGTGTGCGCGCATACACAAAAAAACATAACATTCCTCTGCTTCTATGAATGTTTTCTTAATCATGTGAATGGGTCACAGAGTTACAGCCCCAAGCATAACTACAGTCTCCATAGACACAAACTCACTCACTCATGCTCGTTCTCACACTCAATATAAGCAGAGTGGGTGAGACTCCTATAGTGGGATTCCAGGTCCTTAATAACCCCTCAACCAGTGTCAAAGTCTGGCCTAAAACCAATGCCTGTTGCAGGCGGTCTGTGCAGTACTCAACATATATCCTGTTTTTTACTGTTATTTCTTAAAAAAAAATGTTTCTAGTCAGATGTAGGTATCTGAGAATTAATACACAAAAATCAAAAACAAATATTAACTATGAAAGAAGCAGGAGAAATTAACGTAAATACTCCACACACACACACAAATTAGTCCATAAATTTGGTTATGTATAATAAAGTTGACTAACAAAGAAAGAAAATATTCAAAAACATGAAAAGAAGAAGCTGCAACAGGATATAGAAAAAATATCATCTGAAGTCTGTCAGTATTTAGAAAGCAATTCTTTCATGAAGGTGTATCCTTTGTGTTTCTGTGATATTCTTTGATAGACTGGTGACCTGTTCAGCGCTGTAAATAATTCTGCAGAAAAAAAGTTCACTCACACCAAACTTCAGAAAGACCTGCAAATAGCAGGGATGGTATTCTTTCTGGATGGAGTTTGCATGTGTTCCCTGTGCATGCATGGGTTCTCTCCAGGTACTCCAGCTTCCTCCCACAGATCCAAAAACATGACTGTTAGGTAAGTTGGTACATTTTCATACATTTTCATACATTTTCATACATTTAAATACGTGTGTTTTGGTTGTCTGTCTCTGTGTTGCCCTTCGATGGACTGGCGGCGACCTGTCCAAGCCTCTCGCCCAATGACTACTGAAGATAGGCACAAGCCCCCCTTGTGATTCTGCAAGAAGCGTTCGTGAAAACAATAAATAATTCACTCAGTCTGACCTAAAACCATCTAACGGTGTTAAACAAGGAGAAATTCCAAAACAATTGCGATTTGTACCACACAGAGTCTCACACAAGCCGGAAGGTCAATTCCTCTCAACACTCGATTCCCCCACTGAGAGTCGAACACAACTTCTGTTTGGTTTGGACAGCCCTGAGAAAGGACCTCCATGTTGAACAAACTGTAGCACAGTGTGGTCCCTGTAATAGAGCCTGAGGAGTCAAATACAACAGGAGTTCAGTGCTGCTGGAGAGATCAGAGGCCAGTGATGTCCAATTCTTCTGATGTTTCAGTACTAAACCATCTATCCCAGAAACCTTAGTCATTTCATGCATCCATGCAGCCATGTCAGTGGAACTTCTGAGGGCACTGATTTGTGGCCTAAATTTTGGGATCATATGAGCAGATCTTAATCGTGTTCTAATTTTTAAAAAGATGTCACTTCACTTAAATAGACGTATATTTTCACACATAATCGCATAATCTTAACTAACAAACATTTCACCTCTTGGTACTTACACTGCTTTGCAAAAGTCATCGTCCTGCTTATTTTTATTTCACAGATTGTCTAATTACAACCACAGAAACGTCAAATTATTCTGGAGTTTTGACTAACACAAGTGCATAACTTTTGAAGTGGAAATGGTTTAAGAACTTTTTTCTATTCCCTTTAATTAATCATGTTTAGGACCACCAATCTCTGAGGTAACAGCTATAAGACACAGGTCATCTTTTCGTGTTAGGTATGTTAGATTGTGTCTAACACATGAATATGCTCTAAACTAAGATTTCCATGATGAGCCTGGAAGATAAAAACTCCTCTGATCAGCTTCCCTGATCCCGAGGAAGAAAAGCAACCCTAAACCTGATCCGCTCCATGTTTCACTAAACACTAACAAACATCCAAGGTTTTCACACGCTTTTATGCCTGTTAGTCCACAAATGTGGACTCATTTTACTAATTAGGCTTTAAAGGGTAATTGCGTGCACTAAACCTTATTTTGATATACCAGAATTAAAAGGCTCAGATACAAACTCACTCTGCATTTTTTAAATTTTAAGATGTGAAACCATTTCTGGTTTTCTATCCATTTCAAAATTATGCACCACTTTTTGTTGGTCTATGACATAAAATTCTATGAAAATACTATAAAATTTCTGGTTGAAATGTGACAAAGTATGAAATCTGCAAGGAGTCTGAATACTTTTTTAAAGCACTCATTAGCTCTTTATAACAGTCACCACATTCTGCATAATTACACTTATTTGATTTGGCCTTTTTATGCTCCTTTCTTCACATTTGAACTTTCCTTCCTGTGCTCAATCATGTTGCATCTGCTCTAAGGTTGAATCCTTTCTGAACCTCTTTGTTTACTTTCTGTTTTCTTCACCAGAAGAGCACAACAAGACAGGCCCCATGTTTTATGGCTTGTAATCACAAAGCATCAGCTCGTTGTTGCACAACTATTTTTCAGTTTTTACATATAGTTAATTCAAGAGAAACAACAGCCTGTTTTTTTAATATTGTATGGCCACACGTCCTAATATACTTAGGAGGGGTCAATCATCTTACTAGATTTTTCTCTTCAAAGATTAAATGGGACAGGGAGAGAAGAATTGCATGTATTCAGTAAAATGACCACAGCAGTTAATCATGGTTTGTTTTTCATCACAGTATAAGTCAACACCATATGGGAAAAGGAAAACCGATGTGTTTGTGCGGTATGACAAAACCATAAAGCATGCCACTTCAGTGAGCTACTCTACTGTCACTAAAGCATGCATGGACACACAAACATACATGGATGTTCTAAGAGAGGTCCAGATTTAAGAGCTGCCGCTGGTGTGGAACATAGTGAAAAGGAGCATTCTGCGCGGCCCTTGGGGGCCACAAAGGTATTGAGTAGTCCTCTGTGCGTGTGTGCGTGTGTACGTGTGTGTGTGTGATTCACACAGTGTGCTGCAAAATGACCTGAGAGGCCCCAGCTAGTTACAGCCTCTCTGCTGGAGACCGCCACCACAAAACAAGCATTGTTGGTACAGAACCCCAGACACCAGATTAAACGCACTGTGAGCACAAACATACAAAAATACATGCAGCACAGACCAAAGTGTTACGAGTTTGAAACCAGTGTGCTACTTGAAACGAACAAATTCAGCGCCAACACGCACACTTTAAACACTGTACACAATGCGGAGCCCTGCTCTAACAATAGCCCTTGGGTTGTTGGTCGGACTATTATTGTAGGTGTTTCTATGCTAATTATGTGTGACTGAGGCCATGTCAAAAGCAGTTACTGGAAATAATGTGGTGAGCTGGAAATTATGAGGTAGAATTACTTTGCCCGCAAGGAGAGGAAAAAAAGCATTTCAGTTGACCAAATGCGTTCAAATTTTGTTTTCAAAAAGTGATCCAAAACCGCATGCAAGGAAATATAACATCGTCTTCTTTAACATCTCGGGCAGTGAGAGAAAGGGGTCAGTTTCATGACCTTCACTTCTGGCTCTTGACTCTGCAGGGACCCCGTTGGCTGACAGGATTGTGCGTCATCGCTTCTTACCGCTCCAGTACTATAACCCCCCTGGAAGCCGCTGGCGATCACACAAGTGTGAAAGTACCAGCCCCAACTGTTGCCCGGACCAACCCATTCAGCATCCAGGTCCTACACAGTCCGACAGAGAGCAGAGAGAGTGCGCACGGAGCGCAAAGGGGAAAGTCGCGCTTTTACAGCGTGGATTGTTTTTTTTATGATTCGTTTGGACATTTCTCAGCAAATTTCCTCTCTTTTTTTTTCATATTTTTTTGGAGTTTTTGCTGGAGCGTCCTCGGCCCATAAACGGCAGTCCTTATTATGACTTCCTCGCACCTGTCTCTACTGACGCTGATCTGCGTCCTGACCTCTGCATCGTTTACCGGAGACACCGGCTTCCTCCAGCTCTCAAGTGACTTTGATGAGGATATGCTCTCCCGGCATATGCATAGGTTGTACGAGAAATATAACAGAGAGAAGCGCCTGAAAGAAGGAAACACTATCAGGAGTTTCAGAGCCATCCGAGGTGTGTAAACAAGCTCACCTGCATGACGCATGGGCGCTCAAATGAAGCAATTTCGGAGTCGCTGTGCAGCAAAAATAAGTGTTTTAAAATGCAAAGAACTAAATTTGCAGGATGAGAAGTTCTTCCAGTAATTTACATTAAATGCTATTCAAAAATGCAGACATTCAGCCGGACCAAGTTATACTTGAACAAAGCTTCCAATTATGTTTACAAACAAATTGAAAGACTAAATAACACAGCATGTGGAGTAAAGTGCAATAAAACTGTCTTGAATTAGAAGCATCAAAAAGCAACATTTAACACATTAGCAATATTTTTTTTTCATTTCAAATTCTGTTGAATAAATTAGTCAAAACATATGTAAAACCAAACACATCAAAATATAATTGTTGATTTTGTCTCTGAACTTGTGTAGCAAGTAGTGGTTCTAAAGCTCATACTCACAGCCAGGCGTCATGTATTGAGATGATGCTGTCGCCTTGAAGGTGCAGCAGAACTCAAAAACAAAAATGATCTCTAGAAGGTCTAGTGGTGGACCAGAAATGATGGAGCCTAAAAAGAAGCTTTTGAATTTTTGATTATTTTATAATAATTCCTAGAAATTAGTGCATTAAAGTCTGCATTAACAGTGATAAATTAATGTTGAAAAACAGTTCAGCAGCTTATTGTGCCTGTGCCTCCATTCCTCTCTATTTATTTTATTAGCACTATGGCCCCATCTTTCGTGAGCTTTAGCATTTTGGTCTCATAAATCTATATTGTGTTGCCAACATGTACTATAAAATTCTGTCTAGTTGGTCAAACAAATTACAAGCATTCAGAATAAGAAAGCATGGCACTAGAAATATATTAACCTACCAAAATTTAAAACATTTTTTGGGATTAATTATTTGCATTCAATGGTATTTCAGTTACATTTGTCATATAATATGCAATTTTAGAGTAAATAAATTAGAATTGCTACAGGACTGCTGTACCAAAGGAATAACTTAGATAAATAAATAATCTGCCTCCACGTTTATTTACAGTGTTTACTCAGTAAATCATTCAAAATAGTTTCAGGGGGCCAAATAAAACTTTTTGCGTTGGGCCCCAAACAATCTAAGGCTGGTTCTGCACTCTAAATATGTAGGATTGTTTTGGCTCAGTCTGAGAATGCATTTAAATAGTTTCAGGATGCTGTGAGTTCATTGAGCCTCTGGAAGCAACGGCGCCACTCGCATGCAGGGTCCGATCAATTACACTGGACAGTCTCACAAGAATGCATTAGAGTCATGTGCAGTAAAATACAATACAATAAAAAAAAAAGGAAAACTCAGGGGCAGGCAGATATGTGCACAGAGGAGGGTCATTGTCATGGCTTCTGTGTTTAAGTTAGTTGGTCCTCAGGGGAACAAGCGACTCCACGTCCTGGAAACAGGAGGCTTAATGCACATTCTTTCCTCTCTGGCTAAAGCTGTTTTTATTAATGCAGCTCTTCATTTGTACGCTGCAAAGCTCTCAGATAGCATATCATAACATGTGTGTATTTTTACTACTGAGGCTTGATGTAATCCAAGGAGACATGTAAGAGATTTTTCACAATGGTTTGAGGACTGCTGAAAAAGTTGATTATATCTCAGTGACTGAGCTGGCCGTAGCAAGCTTAAAGGAAAGCTTCAACTGAAACTGAGGATAAGCACTTCCATATGCAGGCTGAATTCAGGGTAAAATATATCTTTTCACCCAGTCCACACTTCCGCTGAAGTCTTACACAATGAACAATAACTCTGCTGTTGAAGTTAATGTTGATCATGAATATGCAGCCTGCTGCTCACCCAGAGTCTGGTTCCTCTTAAGGGCACACCTTCTCACATCCTACCAATGAGCTGCTCAACAGTTTCAGGGTTCAGTCATGTAACAATGTAAGGAAACACCTTTTTTCTATTTTGGGGGAGAAACTTAACCACACATAAGTGCCTTTGGCTCAGAGCTTTGCCTTTTTCTAAACATATTTCCTTTAATCTAAAAAATCTCAAATAACTGAGTTCAAATGCAGTTCAGCTTCTTGTTGCCTTAACCTGCTTCATTTTTCTGTTTTGTCACAACTGTCACGTTTTGCTCATGACCCCCCCTGCCCTCCCCCAAAAAAGCCCAACAAAACCCCCAAAAAACAAAGCATATTCAATTGAACCTGGTTAATTTCTTACTCCGAAAGTACGTTCCACTTTAGGGCTTCAGAAACAAAACTTCCAAAAATATATAGACACGGACATATTTTTCCCACCTCTAGCAAAAATAACTTCTAGAACTCATACAGAAGGATCTTTGACCTTTCATCAATGCAGTCTGGATCATACAAAGTAGATGTTTTTTGCTCTTTAGCTCAACACTCAGATGAGGTCTAAATGATTTAGATCTGTGGTCATGGATGGATGAAGGCTGATTTTGCCCCTTTGAGCCATTTCGTGGTTGTTTGACTTTTTGTTTTGGAGCAGTGATGCAACAGGCATGACAATTAAGTTTGGGATGATGGTGGCGACGGTGGTAGGAGTTTGTTCTGCAAGACACTTGGGCAACACACTTCACCTGCCTTGTCAGGTGGTGGTGGTCAAAGGCCTGTTGTCATCAGTGCATTGTGGCATTGTCTTTGTAAATGTGATCAACAGCAGCTGTGGCTGCTATCCAGTAGTTTGCCATCATCAGCTTGTAAACATGTGCATGGATGAAGTGTAAAGTGCTATAGAAGTACAAGACATTTACTATTTAAAGTCAAGGAAAGGTCAACGTTATCAATAGCTAGTCTCCATTAAGACTTCCTCTACATGAATAACAGCTGAACCATGAAAAGACTCACAGACACACAGCAGTCACTATGCTCTCACCTTCAGGTAAAATGCTCTTTTCTGCACTGTCCATAGCGTAATTAACAGCTTACTGATCCCCAGTAAAGTAAAGACGCTTCAGGCTAACTTGTGTTTACTTGAAGGTTGTCATAAAAACAAAAGAAAGCCTTTTGCCCAGGGAAGCAGCAAGTCAGCAGGAACTGATTAAAAGTTCCAAGAAATTCTGATCAACTAAAAAGTAAATTGTGCATTTAAAAGATGAGGTAGTTACTTATAGAACATATAAATATTTGCATATATGTATGCTTAATAATGTAATTTTATTCATAAATCTTATTTGATTCTCCAATGACTGTGTGCTGACTATGATTTAATGTCTCCTCAGTCTCTCCTGACCACAGGATTGTGTACAGACTTAACCTAACAACCCTTCAGGAATCAGAGGTCATCCTCTCTGCAACATTCCACTTCCTGCTAGATAAGCACACACTTACAAGACCCTGGTTCTGCAAACGCTTCAAGACCTCATCATGCCACACCGCATTCACACAACCTTCTCCGTCCATCAGCTTGATGTTTCGCTCCCTCTCTTCTGGGTCGGAGGTTAGATCTGAGCCGGTGGAGTCATCTATAGGTAATGTGACCTTTTACCCCCACAGGAAAGGGGTTTGGCAAATGAAAGATGTGACCAAGATAATAAAGGAAGCTCAAGATAGAGGTCAGTTTTTGCTGTCGCTGGAACTGGAATTTGGACAGCAACCCCATAAAGAACAAGGGGATGTTTTCTCTGCTGTCAGCATGCCCTACCTGTTACTGTATGCCAATGACCAAGCTTTAGCAGAGCCAAACAGTGTTGCTGCTAGCCTTCAGAGATATGATCCAATAAGTGAGGGAGCAGAAGTCCTGCACAGGTCTAACTCCTCACCGAGACTGAAGGGACGAATAAAAAGGCAAACAAATCCACTCCCAGACACCATTCAGAACAACGAGTTGCCTGAAGTCAACTACAGACCCAGTGAATACAGAAAAGAGGATGTGTGGGAGATCAACCGGTACCTTGCACTCAAACCGAAGTTCAAAGCAGAGAGGAAAGAAAAGATGGGGAAGAGTCAAGAGAGAGCCAGAGAAGAGCGAGACAAAGCTGAACCTCAGACCCTCAAAGGAGAAGAAAGAATAGCACAAATTAAAACAGACGATTCAACTACACTCAAAGATAGTCCAACACTTTCTCTTGGTAACAGACAGAAGAATGAGCGGAGCAATCAGGGAAAACACAAGGGAAGGGTTAACACTCAGTCATCTGTTCTGAGTTTTGATGAACAAACAATGCGGAAAGCCAGGAGACGGCAGTGGGGCCATAACAGACGCTGTTCGAGGAGGAACCTAAGAGTGGATTTTGCTGATATTGGCTGGAATGAATGGGTTATAGCCCCGGAGTCATTTGATGCCTATTACTGTGCAGGTGCATGTGGTTTTCCAATGCCTCAGGTAGGAGTACACACGTCCAACATATTCTCTTGTTTCTTTCTACTTTGCCTTAAATCCTGGTCACAATTGGATGTTTCTTCTTTCCTTAAACTTTATCAGGCTGCCAGGCCATCCAACCACGCCACCATTCAGAGCATAGTCCGAGCTGTGGGGATCATCCCTGGGATTCCTGAACCCTGCTGTGTCCCAGAAAACATGAGTCCCCTGGCTGTGCTCTTCCAGGAAGAATCCAGAAACCTGGTTCTCAAGGTTTACCCCAACATGTCCGTCCAATCCTGCTCCTGCCGATAGAACAGTGGTGAGGGGAGAACACAAAAAAAGGAGAAACAGCAGGTGTAAAGGTGGCAGAACTGTGCATCGGATAACAGGTTTCCTGATGCTGGGAAAAAAATGACACCCTATATTTCTTCAGGAATTAGAGAGATGTAAAGGAATCACTTCCATTGAATTTGACTGACCTCTGCACTGACAGGAGAAGCACAGACAGTGTTTTGTATCTCCAAGAAGACCCATAGGTTATATGTTGTTGAATGCATTCTGTTGAGATGAGCATTTAAGACATGTTTTCCTTTTTAATAGTAGAAAGTTTTTAAACACAGCTCATGTTGAGTTTGTGGTTTTGTTTTACAATGCACTGCACAAGTATACATACTTGTTGAACCTTTTATAATTTGTTCCCAATACAGCCACAGGCTTCAAAACATTTCTGTGGGATTTTATATGACAGAACAATACAAAACTCTCATTTGTGAAGTGGAAATACAAGGACAGGTGCTATTGATTTTTTTTTTCTTTTACAGATAAAACTATGTAAAGTGTGGTGTTCATTTGTATTCAGAACTTCCAAGTCAGTCAGATAACCACTTTTAGTTTTTTTTTCTACTTCTAGAGACCTAGATCTGTATGTATAATAATCTATTAAACACAGCAGACTGGAAGGATGACATATTTGAAAAGCAATTTCAAATGTAACATTTAGTTCTGGGCTTTGACCAAATCACTCTAATACATACCCTAACCCTATCCTTTCATCCAAACCATCCTATTTTGGTTCTGGTTGAATGTCTAATGTGGGTGTCCTGGAAGGTGATCCCTAATCACAAGTTTGCTGCAGTCCCTGAGGGTTTTCTTACAGAACTTCCTCATATTTAGATCCAATCAACTTCCCATCAACTCTTAGAAAGTCCCCTCTTCTTGCTGAATAAAAGCATTCCCACAGGGTGATGTTTCACCATTTTAAGTCACCCCGCTACCACCATAGGACAGTCAACTCTCTTTTAATCTCATCTGATGAGAGTGAGTTTCTTCATATCCCTGAATGCCTTGCAGTAGATTGTAAATTGAACTTTTCAAGGCTTTCTTTTAGCACATTTTCTTCCCATTCTTCCATTATTGCCAGAGTTGTGGATAAACTTATATTGTTCCAGTTGATGTCAGATCTTTGAATAGGTTGGCAGTTGTTCCATGCTCATTTTATATTGAGTAGATGGACAAACCATGTCCTTCGAGATCTCAAAGCGTGTAAGTTTTCAATTCAAATAAACAGCCACATTTTTCATACTTTTATTTTTATAAAGTAAAAAAAGAAAAAAAGAAATAGTAAACCCTTGTAATCATTTCCACAGACATGCTCACACAGTTTGTTTTGCTTCATGTCACTTAAAATCCTCCAAGTTTGTGTATCTAAAATGGTGAGATGGAAAAAGGAGTAAGAATACTGTTGAAGGTGAAATCTTTGACTGCAAAATCACATTATTATTTGGCAGCTCATTCAGAAAACAAGATGACAAAACATTTCCAATTTTGTGCAAACTTTATAACCTCATATGTATAATTTTGGTTGCAGACAATATGTTGTTTATGCTGTATAAAGAAACAAATTGTAGAGAGCACTTCACACCCAGCAACTCCCCTCTAACACTTCAAGAATGTTAGAATAAAATCATGTTTTGTAAGTTGTTTTCTTTTTGTTTGTTTGGTATTTTGGATGTGAAATCTGATTTAATATGACTCTAACAATAACTAGATTATGTAATGCTACTTTTCAGATTATACTGTGTTTTTTTTTACTTGTGTATTGCTTAAATTATGAACATTTTGCCTGATAAGAATTAGAATAAAAATAATTTAATCCACTGGCCTTGCAGTAATAATATTATTTTACACAATACTAGCTTTTCTCGGAAATTTCAGAGTGTGAAGTTTTGTATCAAAATAAACCTTAAAGGACACTATGGTTTTAGCATCATTGTTTTACAAAAGAAGGAAGGTTCCACTCAGAAGCTGGCCCTTTGAACCCATTGTTGCCCCACACCAAAGGCTCAGCTGTCCAGCGAATAATGTGACGGATGTGGGCTGCTACGGATAAATGGCTGATGGAGGAAGCAAGCCTTCACCCATCAGGACTTCAGCCACTTGAACTTCAAAACACAGAGCACTTCCCCTTTTTCTGCTCATTCCAAGAGCATTTCCAAAACTGTTTTCTTTTCTTCCTGCAGATGCTTGCAGACAGCTTATCTTGTGTCGAGATGATCTGCTTATCCCTTTTATTCAGAAGAAAAAAAGTAACAGTCCCAATTTGTATTAAATATCTAATTACTAATCAGAAATTCAGCGCCAGTGTGAGACATCTGTTCAAAATGACGACATGTTTAATTTGTAAAACACCTGGAAAGAAAACTGTCCCAAAGACAGTTACATGTTTGAGAGAGGAAGGATATAAAAGGCCCCATTGTGATGAATTATTGCTGTCCAATATTAAATTAGTAGTATTTTTGCCATGTTCATTGATCATTGGTACGTATAGAAGAGACATTTGCAATACTTGTTCTGATTATATCTTTGTCTGCTAAGAAGCACTAATAAAAATAAGTTAGTACCATCGTATGTTATTATTTTTGGTAAATTATTATGTTAAGAAATTCAGATTGCTATATTTACTCTAATATAATATAGACTGATACTAAATTTGTCATTTGCAACTGTGATTTCTGTAAATATTAATATGCCAATATATTTGGTTTAGCCTTTAATTTCGAAATATATGTTCATTAACTGAGTTTTTTTTTTTTTTTTTACCATTTTTATATTTATTTACTTATTTAGCTCTTTTCGGCTTCTCTTGTCTACTTCTTCCTAAAATTATTTATTTATAAAAATTTTTTTATTGAGGGTTAATTGTCAGGGTTAACTGATGCTGCATGGACAAGAGTGAAGTGTTTGTTGTTTTCAAATTTGAAACAATGCCTATTAGCCACTTCATTCCATGGATTATCAAGCAAACATAGAAAACCATATTAAAGGGCATCTTTTTGTTATTGCATTTAATGACAATACAGAAAAATAGACATCACTGTGAATATATATTGCAGTAAGAACCCAAAACTGATGAGGGTGAGAAAATGTTGCTTCTTTTTTAACAACCGGAAGTGTTTAGCAATAAACTAAGCCTTTTATAAATGAACTATAGTCCAACCACCATTAAAACTGAAATAACGGCTGCGATTAGGGCTATTTTAATTCATGTTTGCTTTATGTCAGAGCTTCAAAGTGTGTCAGCCCTCACTACAGCAAAATGTTTACTTTTCTTTTCCTTTTCTTTTACTTATTTCCTGACTGATCCTCTTTACAGTCTGTGCCTCAATTCTGCCATCAGAAAGTGAACTGCATGTCATCTACAGTCACTCTCACAGGAGAGCTCTGTGTTGTAGCCCAGAAAACCACAGCAGACTCGCGCAAATGCGCCAATGTGTTTAGAAACCAAAGTGAAACAAGGCAAGTGGGAAACCAAGAATAATATTACCTTTCTCCAGCATTATGGCTAAATTATAGGGGAGCAATAAAGTAATTATTGGACAACTGAGAATTTTCTGTACCTGGATAAAATGGTCTGGTTATTGAGCTCAGAGCTTTTAGTACAAAAGCGACTGTTTCTCTTGATTAATCTGTCTAATCATGTGAGTCTGTAGCTGTAATGTTAAGAAATCTCATCCTATGTGTAGAAATTGTATAAAAATGTGAACTGATTAATTTTTCTTTTAAATATTTTCCTCATCCAAGGAGAAATTCAGCTGCTTCAAAATTAAACCAACAACAGCAAAAGTTTATTTTAACTGCATGTTCTAGAATTCAGCCCGTTTCGAAAGATGAAAAGGATTGTTTAACTTTTAAACATTGACCATTATTACTTTCATCCATCTCAAGTTTTCAAATAAAACAAGCTTTGATTCACAGCTTGAATTAAATATGAAAACAAAAACATTGAATCTGAAAAGTGTTTTTAAACTTTTTTTTTCATTTCAAAACATTTCCTTTCAATTTCTAATCTTTATTTTCAGTTTTATTTGGTGTTTTTGTTTTTGTTTCAAATCTTTTCTCAGATTTAGTTTTTTTTTTTTTTTATCCAATTGTATGGCCCCCTGAGGGCCCACATTTGGGCCTTTGTCATAAAGGTTTTACATTCATAGAGAGATTATTCTAGAGTTGAGTCTGAATAGGCAACAAGCTGGTTGGTAGACAGGATTTCAATCACAGATTCAAAGCAGTGGAGCTTCTATAGAAGTATAATAAAATGTATGATTTACCTGTTAGCTCTGCTTAAGTCCTTTTGCACTTATGTAAAATTTGATTTGGGTTCCTCTTCCTGTTAAGTTCATCACAATTACTAACAGCAGTTCAATACAGATTTAAAGGAATCCAGAGAGGTAGCCATATTTATTGGCTTAACTCAAATCAAATTTAGTTGTATTCCTGTTATCTAGATCTTTTTATCAGTTCCAGGTTGAAAACCAGAGAAACTTGTTTGCTGACAAGATAACTACTATTGGGAATACAGGCTAATGTTGATACATTTCTCAGCATTTCATAGTTTCAAACATGAGCAACATGTTCACTATAAGGGATAGTCGAGAACAGTATGACTCAAAATAATTAGATAAATATATGAAAAGAACAAATCTTTTTTTCACCACAACTAGGCTTTTCATGAAAGACAGACATATTGGACTTTGAAATAACTATTTTGTTTGTTCATCCAGATTAAAGTTTGGAAACCTCAACTTAAGAAACCCCATAATTAAATCATTATTTACTGCAAATTAAGTAATATGGCGTATTAAATATTACCTCAATTCAGAAAGTGAAACTAACATTTAACATGCACACAAAATGGTTTATTTCAAATGTTTATTGCACTTGAGTTTGATTACTCTGCTGTACAGCTGATAAAAAATGTTAAGAAAACATGTTGATTTAGGGGACCTCCATTGTTGGGTCCACTGAACAAAACTTCATATATGTTCTAATGGATTTAGTTTATTTTAGCTTTCTGAAACAATCAGTAGAAACCATTTCATTTACTACCCAGGCCATTGACAAATCCTGAATGAAAATTAAATCAGTGCTTCTTATTTACCAAAGTCTCTCCTTCCAGCATTTTTTCATTGAAATCCCTTTTATATGGAAATTTATGTTCTCCCAACTCCTTCAGCAATTACCTTTTGCAGTTCAGATTCATTGTTGAGAGTTTCAGTGACAGAATGCTGGACCGCTCGCAACACATTTTGTGCGCCATAAAAAAAACATTTAAAAATCACTTCTACCCCAGTTGAGCTCATGTGTTACTTCTATTTCTCTGAGAAACTTTTTTTTTCTTTTTTTTTTTTGTATCCTCTCTACTAACTATTGTGTGACTGGTCCAAAAATTGAAGTGGAAATGATGTATTCTAAGAAGACTTCTCAGGAGTTCTGCGCCTGAGTTCTTAAGTATGAAACCTCCTGGCCAAATCTTCTTCTTGTTCTTTCCATTTTGACCTTTATTTGTTCTTGTGGATAATGTGAAGACCTTCACTGAGTTGGTACTTGTTACGAAAGGTTTCAGCAAACAGAAAGAATTGCATGAAGGTCTCGTTCAGCTATAGAATTACTAGCGCTGTTTTGTGACAAAAGCTTTTTGATAACATTTGATTTCTAAAAGCAAACTCAAGCCACACCTCATGTACAACTCCACAAAAGAACAGCTGATAAATATAAGGAGAAACTGCACAGAGACATTTTCAACAATCGTCAGCTTTTTCCGGAGATCTTTTCAACCTCCTGAGTCCCATAAGGCACAAAATAATCTGTTAAACTGCTAAATATACAGGGCACCAAAACAGACGCGCCCCTCTGCTGCCATCTGGTGGACAAAGTGTAACGGACGCGTCTTTAATTACATACATTCATTAATCACATCAAAGTCTTCAATTATAAATTAATCCTTTTTTTCTTTTTTTTTTTTAATTATGAGAAGTCATGTGTCTCGACAAGTGGTGTCTCTCTCTGAAGTATTCGTGGCAAATCGGGCAGGTGAGTTTCTCCTCCTTCCTACGTCTCACCTGAGACTCCGCCGCGAACTCCTTTTTGTGGTGAGATCGCATGTGAAACACCAGATCCGAGGTCATGCGGAAGGACAGGTTACATTTGGCGCACCAGTTCTGCACCGACACGCCGAATGAGGAGGTGAAAGTGGGCGGGAGGACCGTGAGGGCGGATGTGGTCTGGAGGTTTCTGGACCAGTGCTCCGGCGCGTAATGGAAAGCGTTGCCTAATGGAATCGGGGAGGCCAAAGTCTGCATGTCACCGCCCACGATGCTGGATGCCATCAGATTGTTGTATCCCAGAATAGTCCTGCTGGTGAACGCGTCAGTGATCTCATCCACGCGGCTAGGGGGGGCTGTTGGAGCGCTGCTCAGTTGGATCTGCTGGTTCACAGTAGATGTCCTTTTATCAGGTTTACAAAACGCGCTTTTCTGCTCGCCCTGGCTGCTCGACAGAACCAGAGAAAACGCGCTGTTGCCGCTCGAAAACACGCCAGATCCTTCCCCTGTCCCCAAACGTGTGTCAAGCACTTTTTGGTGCGTAAAAGCCTCACTGACTTCCCCAGCTTCCGCTGAATCAGCGCTTCCTCGTGGCGCACGAACTGGTTTGACCCTGTCAGCTTTGAGTTTGTCAGAAGAGGAGGAGGGGCCTTCCGCAGCCTGGTCGCAGCTCTTACCCATTTGGGTGACATTTTCATCGTTTGAAATATTCGTTTTCTCTAACAAAACCGTTTTTCGCCACTTGGGGACCGGAGCATCTTCGCTCTTTCTCTTTCTGGAAGGAGTCTCCGCCTCGTCGCTTCCTCCAGATATTTTTTGCTCCAGATCTCTGGCGATGTTGTGGAAATCGGTCACTCGGTGATTACTCTTGGTTTCCACGCGCTTGAGCTCATAGACCTCACGGTTCCAGGTGTCACTCTTCGATTGGGTGCACAGAAATCTGCAGTGAGCCACGAACGGATTCTGATTTTTGAAGATCTGGTTGCATCTCCCGCATTTGTATTCTAGAAAGGAGAAAAAAAAATACATGTATAACATCACTTTGTATTTATTTATTTACTTATTCATTTATTTTTTTATTCATCTTCAATCAACATTGTAAATAAATAATTTTCTCAGTATTTGTCTAACTCAGGTGATTTTCACTTTAGATTTTTAAATATGACAAACAAAACATTGTACTGTGGACTGACTGAAATATGCTGAAATGTTGCAATCAAACTAATGCAACTAAATGCATCTTCATCCCTAACCTCTTGCTTTGGACATTCCTGTTTATTTTTCAGTCCTTCAGCTCTTTCCATTAGGCTCTTCATACCCTTTGTGAACTTTGTGTTCCAACAAAAATATTTCTATAAAAGTAACACGAATATAGTTTGTAGCTCTAAATACAAAGCAAATAGTCACTGATAAACCCATGTAGCCTGCTGCATTTTAGCCTTGCCATGATTGTGTGCAGAAACAAGGAATTCGACTTCAGTCTTGCGCACTATCAGAGGAACTAAAATTAAGTAAAAAATAGGTGTATGTGCATCTATTTTTATGCAAGTTTTACCCTAACAGCAAAAGCAACTGTTGAAACAGTTTGGTGTATTAACAATAGTATTACTATGGGTAAAAAATGCTAGTGATGCTGACATCCACTTTAATGGAGAGATGAAGATGAAGATCTTTGAATCACTGTCCACTGTGTGTGAAGAGACTGAAATTCACAAACATGTTAAATTTCACTCTGGCTGGAAATCCCACTATTTAATAAAATTTCCCCAAGCAACCAAGAAAAACCCTTCATGCAGCTTAAACTCATGCTTATAAAAAAAGATCCAAATCACCTCCATTTAACACATTGACCTTTTGTATAAAGGTCAATGTTAAAATGTAAGTTGTGTCTGTTTTTTTTCTGGATATAATGTGCAGCTGCAACATCTACACACTTACCAGAAAATAGCTTTTACAAATTGTCCACTATCATCACCATTACTTATAAAAAGGAAGTTCTCAAAATTCTGTTGAGTATCAGTCTGAACCATTGTTTAAATCCCTTTAATTAATCCAATCCATCCAAGCAGTCTATACATCGGTACCCATGAAGCATGCGCCTCACCTCCGTCCAGCCCTTTGATCATGTCTGTGAAGCCCAGCAGGTCGGACAGCTCCTGGTCGTACCACACCAGCAGCTCCTCCTCAGACTGAATGTCCCGCGTGGTGCGCACATACACCTGACCCGCTTTCAGAAATGCCTCCGCGTTCTGCTCCTCTGCGTTACGCGCAGCCTGCACCAGCCGCAGCCAGGAGAGCACAAGAGCTGAATTGCACATGGCGTCTGGGTCGACCTGTTGGCACGACACATCAAAAAGGCGTCTTTACATTTTATTTTATTTTAAAGTTCACATATAAGCCAGACTGTCATAAAGTCGTTTAAAGTCCACATGTCCACGCTGCCTGGCCTTTGACTCACCCTGAACATGTAGGACGTCGCTGTCTTGTCGCTGCATTTCTGGGCAATAAACGCGATGGTTTCGTAGAAAGTGTTTTGAAGGACGCACGGACCAAAGCACGTTCCTGCAGGGATGCAGCGCGTCACCACCACACTGGTGTTCAGATCCGTTGGATGCTGCAGGAATTTAGTGTCACTGGACCAGATAGATCGAGTGTGGAGAGCGTGATCCATCCCTAAACTGGAGAAGAATCATCAGAATCAGATACTGTTTCTTTTCTTTTCTTTTTTTTTTTCTAAATATCATGCAAAAAGCTATGTATCAAGTAGTTTGCCATAGAAAACAAACGTTTTAAATCTGTAACGTGTGAAGCGATCCGGGTTTCAGATAACAAATGATTTTTTTTTTTAAAAAAGGATCCTTTTGAAATATTTCTGAAAAAATAAAATCCCAGAGGGAGGCAGACACAGCTGGTGTTGGGTGAAATCATTTCTAACGTTCTTTGTTTCGGTTTTTCACTCGGTTACTCCTTTTGTCTCCGCATCTGCCGTCGAGTCCAACCGGCTCCTCTGCGCGCAAGAGAAGTTCGGCGGCTTTTTAAAAGCGTTTTCTGAGCATTTTATACGATCACTGAAACATATACGCCCAAAATGCCGATCTATTAGTTTACACAAACATATGAACCTACTATACTGTAACCCATAGGAAGAATTTGATGCAGCTCTTTTAAAAAAAAGCCATCCTTATGCACTGGTTTCGTTGTGACTGGTCAGTGGTGTTCCTGTAGAGGAGACGTAGATGCTGACGGACTCACCCCGCGAACGTGGATGATGCTGTCGGTTCCGCTGTCGGTTCCGGGAGGTGCAGCGGACCTCAGAAGCGAAGCTTCCTCGGACGAGTTCCGTCTCCGACTGAGAGCTCTTCCTCACTTGCTGCCTCTCTCCTCTTCCACTCCCAGAGCAAATTGAAGCTTGAAGCGCGGGCGCACTCATTATAACGCGTGCGCGCTCACGCTCACACGCGCTCATGCACGCCTTTTTGCTGCAGCATCTATAGTGATGATACAGTATTTAGAGTATTTTCCATATGAAAACAGGATTTGGGCGTTATTCTGGAATGCTGTGTTTTTGTGCGCATAAACATAGTCTGTAGTTTGTGATATTTCACAGTGCGTAAAATAAATCAAACCAGTTATTCTGACTTTTTAACTCTACTCGAAAAAATAACCATGTGCTCTATTGCACAACAGAACCACTCCTTTTGGTCGCGTTTCAATAAAAACAGTAAGTTTGGCTTATTCCATGGGGCAGAATGTGGCCAAAGAAAATGCAGTGAAGTTGGCTGAAATTGTGTGCGCCTTTAAGGGCCTGGGCTTGCCAACGGGCCAATGCATTATTCATAACTAAATGTTTTTGTTTAATGAGCATTTAATGATTATTCTGCATCAGAGCTTTCAATTTTGTGGTGGCCTAAATATCCTGCTGGTTTTTGAGCCAACTTCTTTTTTTATGACGAGAAAGTCAAACAATAAAATAAAAATAACCCCGAGGAGAGGGTCCTTTGGAAGTTCTCCAACTATCAAATGACCTGAATAAATTTAAGGGGCTTGGAGGTATAATGAATAATTAGCTTATGTATTTATTTACTTTGGTTGATTTGGGGGATATTAGCTTGTATGTCTGTTATTTGGAAATGACAGCTTACTATAAACGCTAAATATAGGTCTATTTTATTTCAATTAAACGTCCCTTATCTGAGATATAGGGAGAATTTGGTGAGACCAGTTTACCTGTCATTCATGGTTTTGGACTGTGAGAGGAAGCTGGAGAGAACATGGAGAACATGCAAACTCCGTGCAGTGCGACCTTCTTGCTGCAAGGCATCGATGCTCCCACTATGCAGTCCCTGTGATTATGTCACGTTAATATGAAGATATATAAATCTATAACAAATCAATGTTACTTGCGGTCAGTTGTGAATGTGTATACATTTTTATGTTTATCATTATTATTATTTATTATTTATTTTTATTTTTTTGTAATTACACGAAAGCAAGACTAAACCCTTTAGATGTCGTGCAGATGTATTTTTGTTGTGCTTGTGCGTTAATCCACAAATTGTGACGATCGGGCCCCGAATTTGAACAGAGAGGATTTCTTCTCCTTTGGAAACGAATGGAAAAAGTGAAGTTTTGCGTCTCTCCTCGGGTGTCGCTCCTCTCCTCTTCTCGGTTCTCGTCTCGCATCTCCTTCATCCTGCCCCGCTTTCATGCCCCGCACTCCCTCTCCTTCCCTCCTCTCTCCCCCTCAGCCCAAAGAGAAGCCTTGAAGAGCCCGGCTTGAGCAGAGCAACACTCCTCTAGGGCTGACTCCTCCTTGAAGGCACACACACGCACACATACCCACACAAAAACACAGTCTGTTTGGAAACAGACGAGTCAAGAGAAATGTGAAGATCCTGAGTGGTTGCAGTGTTGGAGAAGTAAAGTGCTAACCTGGAAAGATGGCGTGGACACAGGCTCGCTTGTTGCTCCTCGCCTTTGCTTCGCTTGGATTTTTCCTCCTCTGCGTCCCGGTGGACGGGGAGCCGCCGGGAGAGCAACAGGAGGAGGAGGAGACCATGTCCTGTCAGGGCGCGTTTGACCTCTACTTTGTTCTGGACAAGTGAGTCCCCTCATATTATTTATGGCATTGTTACTTTCTGCTCGCTGCTCATTGCCATGCAACCGAGCTTAGAAACGTGGGGCGCATCAATCGTCCTGTTGTGGCCTAACGGTACGTTAGAGAATAAAACGACTCAATGCGGTGACTGTGGGTGACTTTCACTTATGAAAGAAACATTTGCATCGTAGGCTTCATTATTCTACAAAGTTAGTGTTAGGATAAAAGTGTCTATGTGTCACAAAACTATCCTCCTCCTCCTAAAAGTCTACTGGGAGAATTTGCTTAGGAAACACACCTAAAGGCACTTTTCTTTGTTTTAGATATGTTCAACCATGCGGGCTGTGGTGATTTTTCAAGTAGAGAGAATATTTTGGATTTCGGAGCGTGTTTTTCCTCTTTGTCTGGCTGAAAGCGGTGAGTCAAAAAGGCTGCGTTACCCACGGATGTGGGCAGGGCGAGCAGGATAGGGTTTCAGGCTGATGACGCCTGCGGACACAGCTGCAGAAGCTGCCCGCAGAGGTGCTGCCTGCATGGCCCGGTGCGCTCCTCAGCGGGTCCATTTCACTTAATGCCCTGATTTAAATAATCACACTTTCTTTAATCCTACAAGTTCATAGACATAAGTGATTGTGTTTTGGATAACAAAGCAGTTATCATTCATTTATTTATTTATTTTTGCAAACTGGCTGAAATCTTTAATTGTAAAATGATAACAT
The DNA here is from genome assembly GCF_027474105.1 of Poeciliopsis prolifica. Lineage (NCBI taxonomy): Eukaryota > Metazoa > Chordata > Actinopteri > Cyprinodontiformes > Poeciliidae > Poeciliopsis > Poeciliopsis prolifica. The sequence continues at coordinate 8,651,166 of NW_026562380.1, forward strand.
TTAAAACAAAGGGGATGTAAAATATGCCTAAAGATACAATTTAAATGCACAGTAATTTTTACAGTGCCATCTAGAGGCAAACTTGTAGATTGCAGCAAAGTCATTCACATCACCCCATCCCTTCAATTCAGGTTGATTAATTTTTTTTTATTTTTTATTTTTTATTTCTTTGAGCATCATAGACTTGAACTATTTTCATAAATGGTGAATATGTACCTTTTTCATTTCCAGTAAAATTGGCAGGGAAATTACAACAATAAAGTCTTAAACATTGACCAATAAAGTTATGAAGGATTCACTGTGTAAAATTGTAAGAAAGATCCACTATTTGAGAGGACGATATCAATGAAATATTGATATCTGCATAAGTCTAAATGACTTATGGAAATTTACCTAATGTTAGAGAGTATACCACAAATGTTCAGAACAATTAAGAAATATTGTTAATTGATGTCCTACGATAGCTAATAATGTATATGAGAATGTATTACCAAAAGATCACCTTGCATTAAAATAGGTTATAAGTCAACATTAGTTTATAAATTCTTTAGAAAAGCAGGGCATTTCTTTTTTTTTTGTTTTATTCATCTACAAATGCAGCGTGGCTTGTGTTGTGTCTGGACTGTGCAGATGTAGAAATGATGAAACACAGCGGTGGCAGCATTGTTCTGTGAGCTTTTCTTTAACATGCAGATGAGTTAAATACAGGGAAATCCTGGGGAAAAAAAACTTTCTAAAACCTGCAGAAGACTTAGAAATCTGAGATGGAATCTGAAGTACATAAGTCTAGCCAACATGCCCATGTTCACGGCTCGAACACAGAGAACTGATTTTCTTTTAGTGAGTACATAAAAAAATTTTAAGTTTCAAAATCCCTTATATGCCTTCCAGTTCCTCATCCAAACTTCTACACAGCAGCTGAAATAAAGTGAAACCAGTTAGCAGCAGAGAACATGGAGTGATGTACAAATAATTTCTGCATTTATAGATCTGTTTGGTCGTCATTCTTTTTCACTGCAATGCTTCTCCTTACCTTAGAGTGAATTTATGTAGTTCTGTGATTTCTAGCTAAGTCTGTGCTCTATTTACTTATTTTCCTTTTATTTCCAAATATAAGTGTTTTAGTTTTATTCAAATTTATTTATTAACTTTATTAAGTTACTTCATTTCATTTGTTATCTCATATTGTGAACACTGCAATTCAAGACCAGAGCAGAACATATTTATTAGTTAAATAGGCCAGTTTTATTATTTCAGACACATTGTGTATGACATTACACTTCATTCCTTCAGAAGAAATGCAGACACTGAATAGACTGATGTAAATTCACTTTTGCATGCATATTTTCAAGAGTCTCTATCATTAAAAGAAAACATAAACAAAAGAAATGTTGAAATAACAGACCAGGCTAATAACTGGTGATAATATTGCCAGAAATATAAGGAAGGGGAGGGAGATATATTCTGAGCACGGGTAATGACTCTCCAAGAACAATATTATCTTATTGTTTTTTTTAACCTCACACACCATTATGAGTAACCTTACCATAGCACAGCAAAAATGTTTTTGCAACAAGGCCAAGACAAAGCCACATACTGAAAAAAATCCCAGCAAAATCAACCCTGTAGTTGCTATTGTTTCCAACATTTCTTCCAATTCTTTGTCTAATGTGATGGCATGCTAAATATCCTAACAAGCTCAGTTTTATCATCAAAACTTGAAGTGGATGTCGGTAGAAACATGGCGATGTAGTTTGTAGAAAAGGATTTTGGTCATCGTGAGGCATTAAGGGTTTGTTGCCAAATAGGCCAACAAGAAAATGCTGAAATCTCTGCTGAGACCTTAACAAATTTTTCACACAGGAACATCAAACTTTTGCATTTCTATTCATGTTGCTGTTTTGATTACTTCCACTATCAGGTTTGAATTTGTAAAAAGGCTAATAGATTAGATTGTTTATCCATCCACTATCCAACATGTTCACGACTTGTGGGTTCACGAGAGACGCTTAGAATGTTTTAGTTTGATTTTAAAAAATGCTACAAAAGCATTTTTTTTTTTTTTTGGTGAGTGCACCAAGAAAAACTGCTGCTTATGCACGTCATGCGCCAAATGGACTGAAATTACTGCGTTTCAAAACATGCTGTCTTAGCAGAGAACAAAAGTTTCAACAACACCCAACACCACAGTCGAATTGTTTGCTCAATCTGATTAGAAGATGAAAGTTACAGCATGTCTTTAATGGAGTAAAGATTGAGTTTGTGGCGACGCTGCACGTAATCCAAGGCTTGCAAACATAAGCTTGAGAAAAAATGCCTCTCTTCCAGTGTCCTCAGTGAAACCGCCCCATGAGTTGTGAAGTAGACAAACTGAGTGACATTTAGGTCGGGTTTAGACACGTTGGGCGATCTTTCAGATGTCCACCTCGACATCTGTCTGCCACTGTTCAGTCTTTACCCTTTGCTTCAAAAAGTTTAGTAGAAGCCTCGGGAGTGCGGCACATCATGCATGGCCTCGCCTCTGGTTTGTTACACTGTCTGGAGCTGTAAGCTTCATCAGGCCTTCAGGAAGTTGCTGATCTTTCCTCCGAGATAGGACTGTCACGTTTCCACGCTCTACGGATCTTAAATGCCACCCAGTGACCCAATCTAATATTTCAGAAGCAGAGTGCAGAGCAAAACTGAAAACAGCGAATGTGCATCGACTTTTTAGACATCACCTCATCTGTGTTTGTCTGTCCCTCATGTTTGACTTTGGCTGTGCAACATGGTTATGAGCTCATAACTGCAAGCAACAGAAAAACTAAATTACCATGAGTGCCACCTTCTTAAAGCCATGTCTGATCCTCACTTAAAACCAGGCTACAGTTTCTTTTTCTCACACTGAACAAATTCAAGTGTGAGAAAAAAAAAAACAGTAGTCACAAATTCAGTGATAATGGCTGTGTGTTGTATGTAGGTCTTAAAAAGATTTATGTTCTTTTTAAGGTGGAAGCATGTCTGGTTTTCAGAACCTAAAAATACAGCTACCGAAATAAAATGATGATAACTTTGTTTTTCATTAAGCTTTGATTTTAGCTGTAGAAGTAACCCAGACTTTTATTATTATTACATTATTTTTTTTACATTGAATTCTACTATTGTTTAGGTCACTTTCAGCCATGTTTGCAAACTTTTGCCATTTTGCTAAATGGCAGAATATTGAGAGAGATCACATTTTTAAAGAATTTTCTTTTGGGTGCTGAGTGGCTCAGTTGGTAAAGCAGGTACTTTGACACAATTGTCCTGGCTTTATTTGCCAATCTGGGCAACATTTTGCATGTCTTCCACGTTTCTCTGATTTCCCGTTCATTCACTTTCCAATAAAGACCCCAATTTTCCTCTTACTTTGAATTCAAAAGTTATTCAGATCATAAGATTACGCTGTCGTTCAATAACTTTGTAAAGCCCAGAGATAATGTCATGACTTCAAGAAGTATGGATAGAGTAATTCACAACCTTTGAGCTAAATGGATTCAAGCCTATGAATGTATTTTAAGACAGCACAGCTTTCCCCTCTGACATTATTGAAAAATAAATAGAAATATCAAGAAGAGGAACTGTGAACCTCCACCAGTTTGGTTTATTCCTTACAGTTTCCTGATGGCTGAATGCACCACATTCATCTGTTCAAATAATTAAGAGCGTATAGACATAGCAGGAATATCCAGCAGGCATTCCGCTCAGGAAGAACACCGGCTCTGTGTTCCAGGGATGAGCATGTTTTGGTGAGAAATATGCATAACAACCCTGAAGTCAAAGTAAAAGACCTTGTAAGGAGGCTGGTTGAAGCTGGTAAGAGAGTCATAAGGATATGGGCAGAAAGCCGACTCAGAAAAAAAGAAGGCTATTACATAGAAAGCAACTTAAAATGTCAGATTTGTAGTTAGAAAACATACTTTGGGACAACTACTTCTATTTTTATAAAATATGTTCTGTAATTTAATTAAACTAAAGTTTAAGTGTTTAGGTGCAGGAAAAAAGTGAAGCTTGAAAGCCTGAGAATTAGGGGTGCACCGATTTATTGGCCAGCAGAAATTTATCGGCGCATATTTCCTTCATTTTGGGAGATCGGTGATCGGCCGACAACTACATGTGAAACTGATCATATCCTCTGATCTTATTTACTTCTGTGAAGGTCCAAAACTCAACCACTGTCCTCAGTTTGACTGGTAGACCAGGTCATGTCTGCATGTTAGTCAGACTACCGTTACCAATGCAGCAACTATCTTTCTATATTTACAACATTTAAGACAACAAAAAGAAGAAGAAAAAATGATATTGGCCAGAATCAGAATCGGCAGGTCAGTCTTTTTAAAGATTGATAATTGCCGATCAGCCAGAAAATTGCAATCAGTGCATTCCTTCTTGACATGGTGATATTTTGTTTCAGGAAAGAAGGGTTACTTTACAAATTAGATGACTTGAGGAAAGAACATTATGTGGAAATATTGAAGCAACATCTCAGAACATCAGCCAGGAAGTTATACCACAAATGGGTCTTCCAAACGGATAATAACCTCACTCATACTGCCTAGTTAGAAGGTGTCTTAAGGACATCAGAGTCATTATTTAGGAGTGGGCATTGCAAAGCCCTGGTCTCAGTCCCACAGAAAGCAGAAAAGGCGTGTGCGAGTGAGGCAGCTGAACTAACCTGGCTCAGAGGCCAAAAGTCCAGCAAATTGTTGGAAGAAGCTTGTGGAAGGACATCCTAAATGAAACCAGATATCAAGAAAAGACATGTACACTTCTGAATTTAAAAAAAAAATAAGTGAAAAAGATTTCTCCCTCTCATTGTTCTGCCATTTAAAAGCTGAAAAATTATTTGAATAATCAAGGCTGACAGGAAATGTTTAGTCTCATAGTGAGAAAAAAAAAATCTTTTTAAACATTGTATATAAGAATCTGGTTTCAATTGCATTTTTACATACTTATGTTTGAGTTAATCAGCAGCTAGCATGTTTTTAAGTTGTTTTTTTATATCTCCATCTCAAAATATTGTCTTTATGATTTGTCTTCTTTTGACTTAAAAGTCAAGCAAAAAAACTTCAGCAATACACAAAACAATCGTAGGACATTTGCCATGTTTTGACTTTGCAAATTATAGAACATTAATAATATGAAGTTCTTTCGCTGTGCGTTACTGTTGCATGCATGTAGCTCAAACAATGTGCTTAGGTCTTTTTTTTTTGCTAAAAAGAACATCAGCTGGACTGTTTTAACTTTATCCAATCCTTTTCACAAACATAGTGAAATAAAGCAGAGTTTTTGTTGAGCTTTAGTACACAAAGTTTCTCAATAAGATAGGAATCTAGCAGGAAGCTCCTCCTGCTGCTCTTCTGTTTATCGGATAATTCCACAGAAGATGGTAATTGAGAGGGAAGTCTACATTTATATGGAGGATACAAATAATCCCACTTGAACCCAACAGGCTCTGTGTTTCATTTGGCTTATGACCCTCTAAAATTCATGCAGATTTGCTGCTAGAGGGCTTTGATGTTACTTCCTGTAACACACATTCAGACATCTCCCCCCTGCTGAGTGATAGTTATGGTTCCCTTTGTTGTTCATGTCAAAGCCTTTTCTACTCTAGCGGACGGACACCCAACCTGTTGTTGGGCTGGCCTTGCATAGTGGGACCATCTGTTCCCCCTCACACACATACACACACACACACACACACACACACACACACACCCCAGACACACACACTCACACATACGCAATCACTTGAACACATATAGCATGAACAGAGGCCAGCTGCTTGCTACGCGGTCCCTGTTTAGAGGCAGACTGCTGCATCTGTCCCTGTCTAACCTCAACCCTGTGGCCCAGCAGCAATTAGCTCCCATTAGCAGCGCTGTGAGACAGGCTTTAAAGAGACGGTTCTGTTTGTGGCATCATGCAGCAGACTAACCAGCAGCTCACAGATGAGGGGTTGCAGTCCAAACTGAAGGAATGTTACTAAATCATCTGAGGGTTGACCTCGGCAGAGACAGGGGTGACTTTTATTCTGAAGCATGTAGGGTGCATTTCCATCTTTTCTAAAGAAACTATTAACACTCTTGTGTTGATATACATGGATTTTATGGTTGCTTTTTTTTAACTGAGAAAAATGCTGATTTTCAGATCTGGCAGCGTGAAGCATCACTGGAATGAGATATACTCCTTTGTAAAGCACCTAGCAGAGAAGTTTATCAGGTAAAATGGACGACGATGCCTATAAATTGTGGGAATGTTTGTTTAAGTCTCTACTGAAAGCTGAAGTGGAACAACTTTGTGTCTGCAGCCCTATGCTGAGGATGTCCTTCATCGTCTTCTCCACACAAGGAAAAATCATCATGGAGTTGACTGAGAACAGGTAACACACTGTGTTTTATCCATCCATCCATCCATCCATCCACCATCCATCCATCCATCCATCCATCCATCCATCCACCATCCATCCATCCATCCATCCATCCATCCATCCATCCATCCATCCATCCATCCATCCATCCATCCATCCATCCTAACTCTAGGTTCTACCTGATTCAAAAACATTTGTGTCATGTTGACTCTACCTACTCTGTTCTATTTATTTTAATAAGAACTCTCCCTCAGTTTGTTTAGGCTGTTTTTAATCTGGATGTCGGTCTTTTACTCCTCAGGGAGGCCATAACCGAAGGCTTGAGGGCTCTGAATGATGTTATTCCTGGAGGAGACACATGCATGAACCTAGGCCTGGAGATGGTATGATTAATTCTTTTTGTGTACTAAATGCCTCCCCTGTGGCACAATGATTTTATATCATTCCGTTAAACAAAGGTTTAGCTGAATTACCTGAATCTGAAAAAAATGTAAACTGCTGTTTTGCCTGTTGGTACTGTGTATGTGTGTCCAAAGCATTCCATTTTACTACCTGTCTTTTTAAAAACTCCTTCTTTTACAGCTCATTTCATAGTAATTGGTAGTGATCGCCATGTTTTTCACTTAGGACAGTTAAGCAAGTAAGCGAAAATGTTAAATGATGACATCATAAAGCAAAGTTTGGAAAAGTCTCCAAACAAAACAAGTCGGACTGTTTGCAGACAGAGGTTAACTCCCTGTGGTTTGAACACTTCGATGTGCAGGGTTATGTCAGCAGTCTTAATTATTATGCTAGAATTCACAATTGGGAACTATGCATTTTTGTAAAGTTTTTTTTTTTTTTTATAATATAATGACACCTTGACTTGCATGTTTTTTTGTCACATGATGTTTTGTCTCCTGTTAAACTTTTAGTGCCTTTATGATAAAATGATAATATTTCCTCCAGTCATTCACTGTAAATTTTACACAAGAAGAACTGGCACATATTTATATGTGCATTAAATTCACTTCTATTAATCTCTAATTGAATCTCATTGCTTCTCCCGGGATAAGCAGAAATACCAAAATGTGACCATTTTACTGTATGAAGCCATTTTGATGGAATATTGACTGATACCTGTGTTTTGCTACTACAGGCTAATACACAGATTTACCATGAGAACCGAGGTAAGCTCCATCTGAAATGTTTTTTTTTTAGCACAATTAAATGTAATAGCAAAATCAAACATATATGCTCCATGTTCTCTGTAGGAACTGCCAGTGTCATCATTGCTCTGACGGATGGGGAACTGAAGGAAAGACAGTATGACACAGCACAGCGTGAGGTAATGCGTGTGAATGTGGGGAGAAAAGCTTTATGGCATGCAGCCTTGTTTTGGATTATTACCACTCCAGTTGCAATTAGTTTTATTATAGAAAATTGTTGACCGATTGAATTTGTGGCTTAAATTTAGGAACAGAGATGGCATAGTTACTTTGAAAGAGTAACTTTAATCGTATTACTGATTAGTCCTTGAAAAAGTAACTTAGATTACTGATTGCTTGATTTGGAAAGTAACTAAGTTACATTAAAAGTAACTTTTTTGGTTACTTTCAGCAGCTGCTAACAACAACGCTCTGCCACCTGTGAAAGTTACATTAATCTTTGCCAATACTTAAGTTAAGTGCAAGTTATTTTATAATGGTAACATCAACAATGTGTCTCCACTGATATGGTTGAACTGAAGGGGAGATTGTTTAATGGTTACAAGAGTACAAAAAAAAAAAAAACTTTAGTAATTTATAATTTGCTTCAGTATTGTTGAGTTTTCATCGTTTTAAGAAAAACTTACCACAATAAAGATTTGAGAAAAATGCTCATATTCTGTTTTTTTTAAATTCAACATGTATTATAGTTTAATTTGCAGATTTTTAAAATATTTTGAATTGTTGATTTTAATCTCCGCACTTCCTTTATTGATTTTCTGAAGACTTTAAATATCAATTGGCCGATATGGGGATTGAACCCATGACCTTGGCGTTATTAGCACCACGCGCTGACCAACTGAGCTCACCAGCCATACATAATGTTGAGTTTTTGTCAATTTAAGAAAAATTGACATGATCTGACCACAATGAAGATTTGACAAAAGTGCTCATATTCTGACGTTTTTTCAAAATCAATATGGATTTATAGAAATAACCTCAGCTAGCACAGTGGATGAATTTGTTTTCATCCACTGTGCTCTTAGATCAGCAGAAAAGCAGACACTAAAATCTTACCACATATTCAACCAATCCTTGCAGGCACAAAGAGCCAGGTCTTTGGGCGCCATTGTTTATTGTGTAGGAGTCAAAGATTTCAATCAGACCCAGGTAAGATGCACATAGAAATAAAATGTTCCAAATGTGTTAAAGCAACAACTCAGTTTTGCTTCCTGTTTCTATATTTTGCAGCTTGCAACTATTGCAGATACCATGGAACATGTGTTTCCAGTAACAGGAGGCTTCCAAGCCCTCAGAGGAATTATTGACTCGGTATGACACACACATGCAGTACCACATCTATGTTATAGAAAATCTCGCCCACACAGGAAGACTCATTAAAGAATATTGGATCCCGAAATTTCACGTGTTATTTTTTTTCCCCCTTTGTGGCTCTCAGATAATCAAGAAGTCTTGCATTGAGATACTGGCAGCCGAGCCATCCAGTGTCTGTGCGGGAGGTAAGAGGTCTGAGCCGTGAGGGTCTTGGTTAAAACTGGGGATGGCGTGAGCAATTGTGTCAGTCATCGAAAGCCTTTTTAGTGGAACATGAGGTTAAGTAATTGCATGGATGCTCATGACCGCAGAGTGACAGGGAGCGTATTGTCACTCACAGCCAGAGGAAATTAGCATGGCTGCTGCAGCGCAGCATGTGTGCAAAAAAAAAAAAAAATCTTTAAGCATGGCTGCATCTCTGGCCTAGTTTGCCACATTGGGTATGCTAAACAGACCTTTGAGATTGTTTCAAGCTCTATTGTCTACTCCTTCTCCAATGGTGCTCCTTCCTGTATGATGCACAAGCAAGCCAGAACCAGCGGAGGAAATGCTGAGAGAGATCCTTTATGTGCAGCCGGCACGATGGATGAGCTTTGACATGACCTTATTAGGACTCACTTAAGAGACTGCATCTGCGGGCCTTCTACCAGGGCTGCTAATGGAGATTACCTCGCATTATGGGATATGATGAATGAGAAAAGCATGTTAGAGGAGGAGACTGGAGAAATATCTTGCATTAGAAATAAAACACAGTGAAAAAACTCTGTTATTACCAGATATAATTACTGTCTCTGGTCTCGGAGTCTGAGCATGTCTCACTAGACGTGCCGAAATATCTTGCTACAGCCTCATTTATTATTCGATTGATGAATCTCCTAATGTTCAGTGAACTAAGAAATCAAGAGACCAAAGCCTGATTATGGCCTAATTAAACAACATTTTTAAGTCAGATCTTACTGACTTGCTATTGAAGAATAGAATATTTTCTGCCTCATCATAAGAACATAACACTGTTATTAAGTATTTACGTTGAAGCAGAAATCAGTCACTAGTTTGTAATCCTACATCTACATCTCTTGCATTTACATTTACAAACATACTAACGTTCTGCATGCATGTTGTGACACTGTCTGCTTCTTCATCTGCATCCATGCAGCATATTGACGCATCTTCTGAACTAACACACATGGTTGGGTGTTTTGTAGTCAGCCACATTCACACGCATACATGGTTCTTGAAGCACGTAAACACATGTCCCTCACATTGATGTGAAGTGACCAGACCGAGCTGCCTGCGAACAGGCCATCAGACTGTACAGTGAACACCGGGCCACACTATCTGACGTGACAGCACCGATTCCCCCTACATGACACACACACACATACACAGGAAAGCGAGGGTTTGGCCTGAGATCCAACATGACAGCAGAGATTGCTGCTTTCATTAACGTCTGACCCTTAACTCCCTGCTGTCCCTTCCTTTATATGCCCCTCCCTGCGTTTCAGTGTCCTTTCTCACTAGCGTGATTGAAGATACACAGTTCAGACAAGTCATGCCATGTCTTCGACACGCACACACATGCTCAGACAAAAGGACATACATGAATATCTCCTTAAGTGTGTCAACACAGAGACGCGCACTGAGACCAATCAAATCCGTCTCAGGCGTTCAGGTGTAGATGCAAAGGGACTTGTGATCACCAGGGCAGGCGACCACAAGAAAGCAGAGCCAGGCGGGTGGTGTGTCAGTGGAGTAACACCAGTATGTGCCCACCATGTGTCTGACAGCGCTGACCTTTCAGCTGGTCAACTGTCAGTGTTTGCAGAAAGCGCTTAGTTGGACTATTGTCTGACATTTAAAAAAAAAAAAAAGTTGTTGGTATATGTTTAGTCAAGAGAAGGAATGTGCATGAAGGAAAATGTCATAAATAAATGCATCAACAAAAAAAATGTTTGCAATAATTAAACATTAGTAGTTTTAATAATAGTCAGCTGTGCTAGATTAATGAATACATTGAAGGAATACATTGTTTGCTACGTGTCACACTACAGACTGCTAAATCACAGCCAAACTGTGTTACTCTTAACCTATTATATTATATTATATTATATTATATTATATTATATTATATTATATTATATTATATTATATTATATTATATTATATGAAACACTATATGATATTTCACATTACATTTATTTGAGAAGATATCTATTTATTGAAATGACAATTTACGTGTTTTGAAGGAGATGCACAGTCATGTGGTCTAAATGTCAACACATTTAGATTTTACTGAAGCTGGAAATGACAACCAGTGACTAACATGCTGCAAATCACTGAACATCTGCAACTGAGTTTGCACACACATGTGCTAAGCCATTCAGCATGATGAGGTCAGAGGAAAAGCAACCTAAGGGGGGTCTTATCTTGTCGAGGTTGGATTCGTCTTCTGAAACGGAGGTGCAGTCTTTGCAGTGATGTGGATGATCTAAAGTCTGTTGTAACGCCGCCTTATATCCCTACTTTGATAAATCTCAAACATCATCACTCTTTTCTCTGAAGAACCTCTAAATCCAATCCTTCACTCGACCGCCTTTTGGGGGGTGGGGGGTTTTGCTGTCAGCTGTGCTTCTTCATGCATAAATGTGCGTTATAGTTTACGTAGCAGCTTGTCTGACCTTTAAGGAAGGGCTGCCACGAATACATCCTCTCCCAGTGATCTTTTTATTCAGTGATCTTCACGCTGCAGCGTTGAGTGATAAAGGTGTGGCAAATGTTCACTTCTATTAGCAAAGATACCGCTGGAGGAATCTTAAGTGCACATGCGTGCTTGAGAAACCACAAAGAGACACACTCATATTCCTGCTTGCAATTACAGAGGATAAATGCTTACACATTCCTTAAAAAAAACACAATATAAACACGTTTGCCTCCACACAGACATGTGTGCATGCCTGTATGCCATGGTGCCATAGGTAAGGTCAGACCTACTTTGACAGTGCGGTTGTCAGCCTTCCAGGCATGTTTTTAGGAAAGTGGTTCCCCCCTCGCTCTTTAACATATGCTGGGTAGCAGCCACATAGACACTCCAGCATATGCTGGCAAGCTTCTGTCAGTGCACTTTAACAGTGCCTTGGGGAAACTAAAGGTCAGACACACACACATGAACACAGCCACACACTCCTCCTGGCTGCTTCTCTGTCTGGGATATTTGTGAATAGCAGCACTTTTAACATTAGCACCACTGGAGCATATTATGGGCTTTCCACACATGCACGCACAAGCACACAGATGTAAACAAACAGTAATGAAGCATGCACAGGTTTTCTGCAGATTTAGCTCAGTACATCAGAGAAAGGAAGGGCTGTCAGGATTCGCCATAATTGCACACTTGAACGATTTACTTTCTGTACATTCAGAATATGAGAACAATCTTGATGTTTTATGACCATCTCAGATGAAAATACACTCATTACCACAAATGTACATGCTCTCAATCTCTCCTGATAGCTGGTTTGCCTTCTGTTTGTTTCCCAGAGAGGTTCCAAGTGGTCGTTAGAGGTAATGGTTTCCTCCATGCGAGAAACATCAACCAGGTCCTCTGCAGCTTCAAACTCAACGATACGCATAGTGTGGGTGAGTTATGCACATGTGGACATTCATTCAAACAGACTTATACTTTCAAACAGGGCAAAAAGGATCTTCAAAAGTTTTGTTTTATGAAGCTGTACTGAAATTTTCTTTGTGCTCACATACGGCAGGATGTGTTTGTGCAGCCAGGGGAGCAGGATGGTATAGTGACAAATAAAAATAGTTATGTTTATGCAGTGCCCTGCAAACGTATTTGCCCCCTTTGAATTTTACATGGCACACATTTGAATTCAGAACCCTTTAGTTTGATATCCCTGAAAGGAAAACAACTGGCTCAACTAATCTGACTTTATAAAGGTGTGGTTAAAAGGAAATCATTTTGGAATGAATAATTATATGTTCTGGCTTAAACGCAAAGAAAAAAATGACACTGCATATTACCCTGATCACTTCATTTCCATGGTGAAACATGGTGTTGCCATCATCATGCTGTGGGCATTTATTTGTTCAGCAGGGAGAAGGAGATTGGTCAGAATGGATGGGAAAATGTACGGAGCACACTAGACTTGTATTTTTAGACAGAAAATTTTGCTCTTTAGCTTGTCATGACTTGTTTAGTACCATGGGTGAAGAATTTCCAAAGGTTTTGGCAAAAATCTGATGCAATGATTTTCCAGAGAAATCCCTTAGAAGTGCTGGAACCAAAGCTTGTATTGTTTCTTATTCAAATCTGGATGCCTGTTAGGCTTTGAAATGTTTTGCATTTCACGAGGAAGAAAAATTACTGAGTGGTTTTGCTTTTTGTTTGTTCTTTCCTGTGAAGATGAAAGACCCACTGGAATAGAGGACACGTTCCTGCTTTGTCCTGCTCCTGTCATAGAGGAGGTGGGGAGGTAAGCTCTCTTTCTGTGGTCCTGATATTTACCAGCTGCACCACAAGTTTTGTGTGGACTCAGAAGACTTTTGTCCTTGAAGAAATTAGGACCAAAGTCGCCAAGTGTCTGATGATCAATCAATGTTTGTCACCGCTAACGAAGCCAGACACCAATCACAAGGGGACGGCAGGAGTAGAGCCCAGGAACACGAGTTAATGAGAGCCTGCTTGAGAGAATCGCGCGTATGTGTTTGTAGGTTTGATGCCTTTAATCTCAGAGTGACAAAGTGTGAGCGCAGACAGCAGGCAGTGGAAAAGTTCCCTCTGAGGGCTCCCAGCTTTGCTCCCAGTAATTCATCACAGCATTATCTTTCGGGGGAGACGGAGCGTTGCTTTTGGCGGAGCTCAGAAGAGCTGGAGACCCGGCAGCCGCTGCCTTCCCTTCACGGCTGCCCGCAGTCTGGTACATAATTATACATTTGGGCCTGCAGCCTCAGACACCTCCTAGTCATCCTCTGTCTTGTTTCTGTCACTCAGATGTCTACCACGGTTTGAGTTTGTCCCCAGTGAAAAATGATAGGAAAATTATTTTCTTGGGCCAGGAGAAAGTAATTTTTATTTGCATATTGTTCTGATAAATTTACAAATCGGCAGCAGTAAAGGGTTTTTTAAAATTAAATTATTAAATTTAAATTAAATTAAATTAAATTAATGAAATTTATTCGAACATGATACAAATATAAAAATAAAATAGTGCACAGTAACAAGAAGTGCATAAGAAAGAAGAGAAAATACAGATTTTTTGTTTCAGTTGACATATCATGCTCAAAATGGGGTAGGAAGAAGTGAGAACTTATAAACTCCTACCCCTAAACACTTGAGACTGTAGAATCCTACTGTCATTAAAAAAATCAAAATGTCAGTCAGAAGTAACAGTTACTAATATTTACCTATTCATTTTCCCATTTTATACTGGTTTGTCTTTCTTAACCCTTACACCAAGTTATCTGCAATACACACCTTATTGCTTTCTATTACACGTATGTGTATCTATTGAAAATTACCTCTTTGTACTTTCTTTTGAATTGCGTTAAACTGTGTGCTTTGTTTTAAATCTTCATGTAACTTATTCCATAACTTTACACCTTTAATTGAAATACAGAAGCTTTTCCTTGTTGTTCTGAATTTGCGGATCTTGAAGTTTGAGTGACCCCTCAAGTTATACCCCCTTCTCTTTCAGAAACGTGCTCTGTATGTGCTCAGGTAACAGCTGTTTAGATATTTTGAACATAAATTGAGCCATTTTAAATTCTACAAGCTCGTCGAATTTGAGAATTCTGGATTTTATGAAGAGCGGATTTGTATGGTCATAATAACCGACATTATGGATGATTCTAATGGCTCTTTTCTGTAGGACGGTTACCGGATGTAAAGAGCTCTTGTAATTAACTCCCCACACTTCACAGCAATATGATAGGTATGGTAAAATCAGGGAGTTATATAGAATATGAAGTGATTTAGCATTCAATACATGTCTAGCTCTAGCCAATATGGATATACTTCTACTGAGTTTACTCTGTAAATGTTTAATATGAGGTTTCCAACTGATTTTGTCATCTATTATTAAACCGAGGAACTTATTAGCAAAAACCCTTTGTAGAGTTACGTCCTCTATTTGAACTTGGATTTCAGTATTTTTATAACAGTTCCCAAAGACCATGATTTTCGTCTTGTCCAAATTTAGGGATAATTTGTTATGGTCAAACCATATCTTTAACTTACTAATCTGAAGTGACTGTTGAGAGAAGATGTTCTAAATTGTCGCCAGAGGCTAGAATATTTGTGTCATCAGCGAATAAGATAAATTTTAATACATTGGACACTTTACTGATATCATTTATATAAAGATTAAAGATTATTACTTTTCATATAGACTGGAAAAAAACTCTCAAAATTCAAGCAGGCATTGAGGGTGTTTTTTTTTATGATTGAATACATTTGTGTCACATGGAGCTGCTTTCCCTGAGACCAGAGCAGAACATCATTAAATACTGCAGTAATCCCTTAAGGAAGCGTCTATCCAAGAAACAAAGGGCCCATAAGAGCAGAGTCAGCAGAGCTTAGCTGCTAAAGAGGATGTCAGCTGTGACTGGCCAAAGGGCCCAGAGAGATGGCCAACATCTGGCTGATGAGTTTGACACGTAGAGACATGTCATCCTGTGAGCAGGAAACTGCGCGGGTGATTCAAAAACATTTTCCTTACCTACTGTTAAAAACTAAGAAATATATTTTTTATAATTTAATTAAAGAATGCAGTTATTTTTGTGTAAATACATGTTTATTTAAATCTTCAATATAAAATTTTAAGGCACAAATTCAGTTGTGTGTGTTTGCGATTTTTGCTACAAAAAATTATTTGTCATGTCTGTTGTGTAGCACATTTCAGCAACAAGGCCATTCAATCTGCTTTACATGACAAATACATAAAATGTTGAAAGGAAGAATGAAGTGCAACATTACAGAGGCAAAATAAAGAGGAGAAATGAAAAGTTACAATCCAGACTAAAATTATTTCTATGTCCCAGTTGTTGTTCATCAAAGGAAACTTTGAACGAATGGGTTTTTAGTCTTGACGTAAACCGTCATCTGCTCTTGCTGATTCCTTGTGCGTATGCAGCTTAATGTCTCTGTAATATCCAAAGCTACCAGTGATGAGTCCAGCAGGAGAGATCAGCATTCCTTAGCATGCCTTCCAAGAAAGAACCCACATTTAAAACCCAAATTAATACATCAGAACCAATTTGTCACTCCACTAGAAAACCAGTCATGTTGTTTAAAAGAAAACATTTCCTGGCATAAATTTCTGGATGGCGCCAACATTGGCTTTAAAACCACATTTTATTGTGCTATATGAATAAAAAAATGTTTTAATGACAGAGGTTTAAAGTCATCCTTCTGTGCAGTCGTTTTAAAACCATCCGCTAATGTCTATATTTTTGCTTCCGATTTTTGTTGGAATGTCACCAGCAACCAAAGCTAATGCAGTGCATATCTTCTCATGGGATGTTACTATTTTTGTACATGGTGCTGAATAAGTAAACAAACACAAAACATGTGTAGGTTGGACTTTCTCTCTTTTATTGAGGCCTTTAGGTAGCAGTTCTTGAGGCTTTCTGCTAAACCCGAGCAATGCAATGTAGTTGACAAACTTTTTAAAGCAAGTGAAAATGAAGGCTTTAAAGTATCTCTTGTTTTAGTAGCATTGTCGCATGTAATGAAGTCACTGAGGTCGCTGTCAGATAAATCTGTTTTGACTGGGAACCTTCCGGACGCAGACCCTCCACCCCCACCTTCACCATGCTCCTCCTGCACAACATGCCCACACAAACTCACACAGGGCAAAAATGTATACAGTGGGTGCATTGATGATTGATAGGGACTGAGATCTCTCTGTCAGAGTGGAGCTGATAGCATCATGTCTGCTGCCGGCCTGAAAGGAAAGCCCACCGTGTGATGGGGAGGCCAGCCAGAAAACAGAGGGAATAATTAGTGACACCTGCACCTCCAGTTCCAACCTCCTGAGTCAATGTCTCCATGAGGTGTCGACCGCAGTCACCTACTGCAGAAGTGAACATCGGTTCTCTTAAGGAGGATCAAGAATGGGAGGTTTTTTTTTACCCTACCATCCCCCACGCTCTGTTTCCTCTCCTCTTTCCACCCACCACCCTGCAGTGACCTCCGTGTTGTCAACCCCTCCTCAGATTTTAACCTAAAGCTCAATTCCTACTGTTGTTTCTGCCTCCCATAAAAACAAGTAGCTGTTTTATGCTCAAGTCCAACAGTTTGCTTCTTTGGTTTGTAGTTAAAACCATAACTTTTCAGTGCCTTGCCAAAGCATTCCTAACCTTTTTACATTTTGCCATCTTACAGCCGCAAACTGCAAAATATTCTGTTGAGATCTGTTGTGAAAGATGTGTGAGGAAAATAATGAACAAATAAGATCTTGAAAGTATGGCGTGCAATAATATTTCAACCCTTTACACTGACACTCCTAAATAAAAGAGAGCATTTTGCAGTTTCCCACTAGCGATGTAGGAGGAAAACATGTGGATGAAGATGTTCAGGTTACATCAGATCTCAATTAAAATCTATGGCCGATATGCAACACCCTGCGATCAGGGTTTGCATATCTTAATTTAGCCAGAGCTGGATATAAGATGTCTGCCATGCAGACTTCTGTTTGTGAAAAATAAAAAATAAAAACATTTGCCTCTGTTTTGCCAACTGTGCACAAGTTTGTGTGAGTGTATCACATACAATCTCAATGATTACAATAAAAGTTATGTTTTTTAACTCATAAAACGTGAAAAAGATCAGAGGGTATAAATACACTGTGTAAATGTCCAATCTCCTCTTCACATCTAGAACCCTGAATGGTTTCAGATCTTAAACTGCTTGTTTTTCTCTGGTCTCCTGTCTCCACCCTGCCTATCTCGATGCAGCAGTAGATTCTGGAGAAGAAGAAGAAAGTTTATCCTTCAGCGGTTTTCACATAAGAGCTTTGGGTCTAGTCCAAGGAGTGGAGATTCTTTTTGTGGGTGGAGAGCTCTTTGACCTTCCCATTTGCTTTAGCCGAGAGTTCTGTCAGCATACTTGTGTGCTTAAAATGGCAGTAAGTACAACTCCATTAGTTAGAGGAATGTGTTTGACACCCCAGGCGAGCCTCAAATGTGTTAACACATGCCGACATCCTTGAGAGTTTTCAGATGAAATGATCAGAGATTTTTGTTTTGTTTTGTTTTGTTTGCTCAGGGAGATCTACCTGCAGGTGAGCATGAACGAAGGCCTCTCCTACATCACCAGCTCTGTTCACATCACAACTACTGAATGTGTGAGTAGGGCCTGCGTGGAAGCGCAACATATGTTCATATCTGTCTTTGGCACGCTGCCTTTGTTAAACAATTTTTCTTCCAAGTTATTTTTCTCCCCCTTCTCTTATCTTCCCCTCTTTCCTCTGTTTTTTGTCATCAGAGGGGGCAGTGAGTACTTTTCATTTCCTCCCCTTTTTTTGGGTTTTACAAATAGTTGCATGTAAGCTGAGTTTAATTGTTGTGCATTCCTCCCGCATTTCTGTGTAGTTTGACGGCACCATCGTACTGATTTCACTGCTGGTTGTGTTCCTGCTCTTGGCTCTGCTGCTGATGTGGTGGTTCTGGCCTCTCTGCTGCACTGTGGTAAGTGTTAGCATTTCAGAAAGTCCATCTGAATAACCCGATCAGGATTTGTGAAAGCATTTAGGGCAGTTACACACAGGTTAACTCATATTTATGTGTCCTTTTGCATCAGGTAATCAAAGAACCGCCACCTCCTCCACCTCCAGAGCCAGTAAGTCAGCACCTTCATCAGCCAGAAAATAATTGTTTTGTTTTGTTGAAGCTTTCTAAAGTGTGCAGTCTTTGAACAGTGCCCTGGAAAATCATCACATCTCTTGGGCTTTTGCACATTTCACAAGACCATCTTTAAATACACATACATAAACTGTGTAACGAACAAATGAGATCTGGAACAAATAAGAAAACGATAAAAATCTGAAATATGTTTTCACCCTTGCCTCCTTTACATTGACACAGTCAACTTATATATTTACTCCAAATACACTGCTTTGTATTGGTTACTACATAAAGTCACAGTTAAATATACTGGTTACATTAGACAGAATATTAACAAAAATTAAAGAAGTATAAATACTTGTGCTGTAAATGATTCAACCTTAGTACAAGCTGTTAGCTAAATGACATAAGCATCACAATGATGTTTTCTGTCAAAGGAATCAGATGAGGATGATGGGATGCCCAGGAAGAAGTGGCCCACAGTGGACGCTTCATACTATGGAGGAAGAGGAGTTGGTGGCATCAAGCGTATGGAGGTAAAACTCAGACTCAACGCTTTTCAAACCTGAAAACAGCATTCTGCACGGAGTATTTGATTTGTTTTTCCTTCTAAATTTAAGGTACGATGGGGAGAAAAAGGGTCGACCGAGGAAGGTGCCAAACTGGACAAACCTAAAAACGCCATCGTAAAGATGCCTGAGCAGGAATTTGAACCTTATGAGCCCAAGCCTAGAAAACCTCCGCGCCGCCCCCCGCAGCAGAAGAAGTGGTACTCACCCATTAAGGTCAGTGTGTTGCAGCTACATACACACTGTGGTTCATTTTTAGTTTATCTTTTCCCATCTACCTTGCAACGTTTTTTCTCTACTTTCCAGGGGAAACTAGACGCTCTGTGGGCTCTGTTCAGAAGAGGTTATGACCAAGTTTCTCTCATGAGACCGCGGCCTGGAGATCAGGTGAGCCTGCTTCTTAAAGTCAGCCTAGCACACAAAACTGTACCCTAAACTATAATTTAAGAATTGGTGTAATCTAGAGGCTCATTCTTTTGGTAACAACTACCCAGAAGTATCTTAATAGTCAGTTATATGGTACTGACTGGGGGATTTTTGTTGCTCAGCTGTGAATAACAGAGCATGGAGTCCGATCTGTATGTCTTACTGATTTATAACAACTGTTTCTACGTTACATGTAGAGGTCAGTTCAGATTTCCCCCACTCCTTCATAGATTCACACTCAGTCATAGAGTGAATCGTTAGTACCATTCGTCTTATCAAAGCTGCAATTGTTCACACACAAGGACTTCGGTTGTTTTCTGTGCTTTCCCCTGAAAATTCCCTCCAAATAACAAGGTTTCAGTCAAGGTTACAAAAAAAACAGGTTACAATCTCTCATTCACTACTCTTACTGAACCTCACAAAGGTTTTAGGCCTCTTCAAAAAATTTTATGTTTTGTCACACTACAGCCACAAACTTTGATGTGTTTTATCTGTGTTGTATGTGGCAGACCAGCACAAAGTAATGCACAATTACATAATTGTTCAAATAAAAATCTGAAATGTGGGGTGCATATATATTTATCTCACTTTACTTCAATACCCCCACACAAAATCCAGATGTCAACAACTAAGAAACAGCATCACGACGACCAAGAAATACAGCCGACAACAAAATTGGGCCTTTGTGGAAGATTTGGCAAATTGTTGAGTGGTTGAAAGAAATTCATCTGAGGATGCATTTCTATTTTGTTGTGCAGTTTATGAAAAAGATGGTGCTCTGGTCAGAGGAGACCAAATTCTTTTTGTCCAACATACAAAGTTTTATGAAAATTAAGATCCCAAATACACTTTTCTCAACGTTAAACATGGTAGAGATGTTTACTTCAGCAGCTCTGGTTGAGAGATGATGAAAAAATGTGAAAAATTAGAATGAAATCCTCAAGAAACAAACTCCAAATGGCTTGAGATTGGGGACCATACCACAAGAGCTACAAATCAATAAGTTAGACTAAAGCATATTCAGGTGTTAGAAAGGCCCTTCTAATCTGTGGTGAGATTTGATAATTAAGGTTCAGAAATACTCTTCTTGCAGTCAGACTGATCTTAATCTGTTTTGTAAAAGAAGAAGAGTGGGCATAAACTGACATGTACAAAGCTCAATAAACTACACAGAAGTTTATGGTTTTAATGTCAGAAAATGTAAAAATGTTCATTAAAGAAGACATTGATTGTGTATGAAACAGAATTTATTTTTTTAAATGCTATCTCTCACACTTGTGAGTCCTAAATTGTGCCATCTCTATCATTCCTCCAAGTGTCAGAGGGAAGAATGAGCAAAATGCTCTCTGTATTCCAACCCTGACCCCATGAAGGGCATCCCATAACCCTGAAGTCATGTTTTCACCATCATACTGGTCGTCATGGCGAAACATCTGCACTGTTGTAAATGGCGTCATTGTCGCTTCACATATCACTTATTGATTTATGCCTTTGAATGGCATGATTTATGTTTACCATGTCTCAGTATGTCAGTGTGTGTCTGCTCTATGCGAAGTCTGTCAAACTGGTTAACATTGGTGCTTCTATCTCTCCTGCCTGTGCTGGGTTTCTCTCTATTTTTTTTTCTTTTTTTTTTTACATGTCAGAACAAAAAGTGTCTGTCAGCGTCAAAGTTTCTGGAGTCTTTGTCAGTCACTTTCTATGGGAGTGTGGTGCACAGAGCCATTCAGCAAGGACCCAGTTTCCTTCACGCGCCATTAAGTGGGGAAAATGAAAAGCTGGACAGAAATAAAATGGATGCAAAAAGTCCACTTTTGTTCCAAGGGAGATAGTTGTGCAGAACTGGTGCAGGACATGGTGCATTAAAGTTGATCTAAAATCCGAGATTGAACGTGAGTGAATGTCAAATGCCTCTGCAGAAGATTGATGGCTCGAAAAGATAGCAAAGTATATCTGTGTGGTTTGTTAAACTGCAGCTCAGAAGGAATCTGTTTTGCTTCCTCCAGTCATTACTGACTAAATCACTTTGTCTGTATAGGGCCATGAGAGGACTGCCAGTTTCTGCCACGCTTCCTGTTTGTACTTCATTTTTTCACTAACGAATGTCCGCACGTGTGTGTGTGCGTATGTGTGTAGGTGTGTGTGTATGTGTGTGTTTCCTGAGCAAATGTCTCATAAACAGATGGGGAGCTAAAAGACTACGAGGCATATAATGGCAGACGGGATTGGCTTCTTTTGTCCCCCGAGCTGGTCGCAATCGAAATCTTTATCGCCCCTTTCTTTCTCCACTTACAAAACATTCTTCAGAGAAAAACAAAATTATCCTGGATAATTTTCAACCACAGATTTCAATGATTAAGTGACAGAGGAGTGGTATTCAAGAAACCCATTATTCAAACATCACACTTTTTTTTTTTTATCTTTTCTATAATCTAATAAAAAGTTTAAGCACCATCACAGTATCTGCTTTTACAGTTTCTGATAATATTTAGGCCTCTGGCCATTGTCTAAACACAAACTTTAATGGGTTTTATTGATAGATGTATTTATGTTAATGATGGTTTCTGCGAGTAATTGCTGCTTGATTTATTTTTGGGTCATTACCATAAAAGGGGCTAAATAAATAAATGAACATGACAGTTTTACTGACTTGTATTATTAGTAAAGCATTTTAACAACTGCGACAACTCTTCTGGCTTCCTCACAATTATGCAATATTTTGAGTTAATCACACAAAATCCTGAGGATCAAAGAGTATTAAATCTTTTGGGAGTATGTTAATATTTAAGGGTTTTTACATTTTCTCTGTATTGAAAGAGAAAATAGCAAAAGTAGGTAGTTTACATTCAGAAAAGAATAACTTAGAATTCAACATTCTTTCCATTGCACATGTCACAAGTATTTATTTAACTAGATTTTGTCCAGTTATATCCAGACAGTTTCTGGTTTTTTAGGTAATTCAAATGCACATCTAAATATAACTCTTGACCCGACTGGTTGAGGGTCAAATTTGCTTAAAAATTTTTATTGCAGCATCTTGGTATTTTATGAGATGATTTTTAAATTAATTTATCTCAAACGCCACAAACTGTGCCATAAAAAGGTACTTTTTATGGCACAGTTTTAATCCAGACATAGAGAATCAATTTCAATTCAATCATTTTGATAGATGCAAAGTCAAACATCTGCATTCATGTGGAAAAGAAAAGTTTTATTTCTAAGGAATTGCATCCAACAATTGACTTTGCAGCAATCTCCCCTCTTTCTGAGTGAACTTATGGAGACTATGGACAGTTGATTGCATCTAATCGTCAAAGTTGCAGTAATCATTCAAAATGAGCACTAATGCAGCAGTTTCCATATGTGAGTGAAGCGTGAGCTGTAAGGTCATGTGACCTGACAGGCTGACCTGTCACTTCACATGTGTCTCGTTTCTGTTTCGTGCCCCACTGTCTCTTCCCTATGATGGTTGAATGTGTGAGCATATATCCATATGTGTGTGTGCATGCGTGTGTGTGTGTGTGTGTGTGTGTGTGTGTGTGTGTGTGTGTGTACCAGCTCCTTGTAAATATCCACAATTTCTCCTGCATGTCTGCATTAGTAAGAAGGACAAAGTCTTTGGGGTTGGAAGTGGAAATAGAAAGCAGATGAATGTAACGGGATGCTTGAGGTGTTTCAGGATTTGCTTTTGTCTCTGAGCAGATGTTCAAGGATTGTAACAAACAATCACAGTGACAGATATTACAGCCCAAGGCTGGAGTCAGCAACCACTTCAATATGAAGAGCAATTTTTGCTTACGGTTCTAGTGAATCATTTTGTTTTGAGCAATAAACCCCCTCACAAAAATTATCAAGCTTAAATGGCCAGTACTTGTATATGAACCTAATATACACTTACTATATAAAAAAAATATGTTTTACAGTAAATTTAAAGAACTGTGTTTTCAATGAAAATTCACCTTTTACATTATGTTGATGCACCAGATATATACAAAGCCTCTGCATGACGCTGTTAATATGCTGACCTTCAGTTAATGCCTTGCTCTTATCATAGGAAACTCCTTATTCATATTTTTTATGTTGACTGTGAAATCGTGTTGTTTTTAGTCTGATATTAAAATTGCAAACAATTTATTTGATTGAAAGAAATAAACACATACATTTGGTGAAAAATTACATGTTTAAGGAAAATGAAGAAAAACATGTAATTTGCATCCTAACCGAAAAAAATCAAGTGAGTTTCTTGTTCCATTAGGCTCATTCTGCTGTGGATTTGTTAAACCAAACAGAGAATAAAGTATTTTTATTAGACTTGTCTGTCTGGTGCATCTGCGTTTTGTGAAAGTTGAATTTTTATTGTTCTAAAAATCAAAATGGAAACACAGTTCCTTAATTTAACTGTAAAACACATATCCTCCTCTGTGCTGTATAATTTGTGACCAAAATTATTTAGAGTCACTGTGAGGGGCCCAAAATGCCACATGCTGCTGTGGAACTCCAGGTTGCTGACCCCTGTCCCCTGGGGTCACGCAAGGAAACTGACCGTCATGACGAAAAGCTTCACACCAAATGCTCTGAAGATGCACCTCCACACCCCACATCCTCCATCTCTTTTATTCATGAGCTTTCATTCAGACCATATGCTGTGGTAGAACCATGCTTACAGTCACACACACACACGCACATAAACATCCTCATATTCATGAGCTTGTCCTCTCATTGTGTCCATATGCTGTCTCTCCTGTTGTGCTGCTGCTCACAAACTGGCTTTTCATGGCCGCCCAGCAAAAGCACCCAAAGAGCCCCGCTCTCCATCCACCCCGGCACTCCCAACCAAGCTGCCCTCAATCAATTACCCACCCCTCGTATATTATACACGCTTGAACCCACAATGGCCCCCTTCAGTCACAAAGCTTCTGCTGCCTGGTCCTCTTAATGGCCCCTGTGTGACTTTAGGGCCTCTCTGCTTAATAAGGTGTTAAAATCAGACCACCAAGGGTCTGCCACTCAGAGACTCCACCCTCCATCTTTCACTCAGCAACTGAGCGAGGAGAGATAAAAACCCATCAATGGGGACAATCAGAGACTCATCCCTTTCTCCAAGACTTGTAAATTATGTTAAACACTGTTATGAAGAAATATAAATCCCTCTCTTTATATGGCTTCAAATCAAGCACATAAGGGACATAACATGCTCTCTGTTTGGTATCTTAAGAGTCCAAATCACAGTGGAGGTTTGTCCTGAAAGAAAGAAGGGAACGCTGAAGACTAAAGGACTTTGTCAGAGCCGGCATCGCAGTATTGTGGTGCAGGTGTGAACGGAAAACAGAAGCTTCTCTGTGCGCTCCCTGAGACATCAGAAATCAGACACTCCTGTATCTATCTGCAACGCTGGGCAAAGCCTAACAGAAACCATTCTGCATGTTGAATCTAAAAAAGGATTCACTAAGTTTATACAAGGAATTAATTCCCCCTGTTTCTGAAAAATGTTCACATCCCCAGCTAAAAAGCCAGGGCTTTGTGATGTAAGAAAAAAAATTAGACCATAATAATTTATTTAATTTTTTTAATGTGACCCTTAACCTTTACAATTGAATTGAAAAATAATACATCTGTGAGGCGGGAAATAAAAAGCAGAGCTGAATGATTGTACACACCCTGAAACTAATACTGACCAGCTAATTTCCTGACACCTGGAGAGTTTGTATTAAAACACCATATTTTAATCTATCTTTAAATAAATAAATAAATAAATAAATAAATAACAGTCCAGAAAAGTAGCAGTTTGCCGATGAAGCCCCATCACTTTGTCTTCGAGATTTGAGACACATATAAACTCAGGCGACACCTAGCGGTTGCATGAAATATAGCAGCACTTTGAAATGAATCTCTAGTTCTGCACCACTTGGCTTCGTTTTCAGAACGTGAGCCCAGAGTCTCTTGACTACAAAACAGAAAAGTAATTGTTTCCAACGCCAAGTTTCAACCAAGGACAAAATTTTGTTTTAGTAAGGCTCTTTAGACGAGAATACAAAACTCCACTGCAGTCAGGACTGCATGTTTTCTCTGAGAAAAGGTTTCTTTCTCTCAACTCTGCTCCTTATTATACAGGAGATTTTTGTCACATTGAAAACAAAGCACATCCTTGTTGGAGGTTTGTTCAGTCTCTTTGCCTTTTTAGTGATCTTTCATGAAGTTTTGACTGTTCCTGTTTTCCCACATTTACTCTAATTGTTTATTACTGTCTTTATTGTGGTGTGGAATATAGATAAATGATTTCTGCCCTTCTTCTGACTGATACCTGTAGACTAAATCCCCCTGGTTCTTTGTAGCATGTATGAAAAACTTTTTTTTTCCTAATTAGGACATATAATCTGTATCTTGATTAGAATGAATATAATCGTAAAATGGTGAAACTAAGTATTTATTATTCCATGTTTTTTTTTCTTTTTTATATTCCCTCTTCCACTTTTAAGCAATTTGTTTGTGTATTAGTTAATTTAATTAGAATAAATACTTGAGATGTGAAAAAACTTTGGTTTAATTGGTCTCATTTTATAAGCCTGGTATTTATCAAGAGTGCACTCTAGAGAGCCACTATTTTATTAATTATTCTGCATAAAAGCAGTTGTGATTAAACCTTGTCTCCTTGCTCTGCAGGGTCGTTGTATCCGCTTTCAACGGGTCAGAGATGATGATCGTCCGGTTCCTCCCCGAATGCCTCACTCTCCTGCTCCTCCTCCTCCTCCCCCAGTTGAGGAACAACCTTTAGTCTCCAACTCCGTCCCCCGTACGAAACCTCCTTCAAGAGGGCCGCGCACTGCTCCATCCTCGCTCACGGCGCCTCCATCCCGTGCGCCCCCTCCTGTGACACGACTCCCGCCCGGCCCACCCCCAGCCCGTGCTCCGCCTGGGCCCCTCGGACCCCCACCGTCCCGGCCTCCGCCAAGGCTGTAATGACGAAGAGAATGGATGCAAATACAGAGCTTTACAGAAGTATTTTTAACACTTGAACTTTTTTCATCTTGTCATGTTACAACTAGAGAATTACCGTAAATGGATTGCATTGGGAATGCATAATTGTGAAGCTGAAAAGAAAAAGGAAGAAGATGTTCTTCTGCAGTTACAGCTGCAAGTCTATTTGAGTTATTTCTCTTCTATCATCCAAATAATTATCCACTCATCTCTCAAGCAGGACAGACAATAGAGCAGCTGTTAACATTCAGTTTTCCTCCTGGAAGCTGATCCTCATCATAATGCTGCCACAGCAGTGAAAATGTGTTTAAGGTGTCCATGGGACAGAGAGTACACAGCCCCACTCTTAAATATTTTGCTGTTTCAAATAGATTTTCAAACAGTATTGCTCTTTATTTTGCTCAGTTAATCTTGTCATATAGATTATGTGCAGTGTTGTTGTTGCACATCGGGGTTACATGAGGTCAACTTTGGTTTCAGCTGGCCAGAGCACCTTCTTCCACCTGGTGGCAAACTGCTAACATTTCTAGATTTCATTTTGGGGGATCAGAGTGAAGAGAACTGAATTCACGTCAGATATTTCGGATTTGCTACTTCACAGCTGTGCAATACTTCTAGAATGCATATGAAATGTAATAAAATTTGTTGTTGTAACATGACAAAATGTTAGAAGTTCATAGGCAGGTCATACTTTTGCAAGTCACTCTCATATCTAAACTGATTTCTTAGAAAATCGAATGTCATCGTGAAAAATCTTCCAGGCCAGAAGCACAGATATGTTTTTGAGCGCTGTGTCTTGTTGCTGGACAGCAGAATTTATCAATCTTATGTCAAAACCTTTATAAAAGATACAAAACAAAAGCAAGACCATGGATTCAACTGGGACTGTTTGTACAGTAACAGTAGTTGCTAGTAGAGTAGGTGGTGCTTGTAAGTGTTTATCAAACTTTAGTGATGCTGAAAGTGAGCTAGGGACAGATGGCTTATGAAAGTAAACAGAAATGTTTTTACATATAAATGCAGCACAACATTAATCCATAAGGAGAGGGTGGTATTAAATACGTCATGTAGTAAACAAAAAGGGTGGTAGCAGGGTCATTTATGTTGGCTTTTTAATTAACAATTTACACATTTTTTATACCTTTTCAACCAAAGAAAGCTTTACTGCAGTTTACTTAAAATGTAGTTTTAATGTTCACCAGTCTTATTGCAACTGCAGGGCAGTTTCTCAGTATGTTATTTATTGTAATACAGGCCCTCTTTTCTTTAGCATCTTTTAGGTTTTGAAGTCATTGTAGGGTGGGGAGCACCATGGCTGATATTAGCGAGCTTTGTGGCGTGGCATCTGATGTGCTTGAGATCATTTTGAACAAATTCAAGTAAAAGATTGTACTGAAAACGTGTATCTTCAGGGCTCTTTGTATACTGCATTTACTGACTGAAATGATCATTTGCATTGTTTCTTCAATATTAACACATCTGATTTCAATAAAGACATTTCTTTTTTTAATGCGCTGCCTCTCAGTTTTTGATTTACATGTTTAAAGATGAGTCTTTTTCGTGATGGTGTAACACACAGGTCAACAGATTTTATTACATGGTTATTAGCTGATTGGATTTTGTTAATACTTGATGTAATGCCTTAAAACTACATCAGATTAATTAAGCAAATTACAAAATGTCAGGGCTAACTTCACAAAAAATGTATGTTCAAAGCTATAAAAAATAACTACATCCATTAATCTGGAGAGTTTATGAAGCAACTTTTAAGTCTTTGCCAGGAAATATATTTCTGCAGTAATAAAAGTTCAGTGCTCATATTCCTAAAGTTATATAATAATAGAAAGGGATAGTTTAGCCCCCTTTTTGAACAACATACTATGTGGCACCTTTTATGAAGTTACACAATATTAAAAGCATTATTTAGTGAGACTTTTTTGACCATTTTAGGACTCCAGCAGTTTCAGTCTTATTGCAAATACATATAAATAAACATATGTAAATACATAAAGCATTCTGTAGAGAAATAGAAACCCTTTTAATTTCAGAATATGATTGTGTATAAATCTGAATAAATAATATTAATCAACTGGTTTTTGATTTAGAGTACATCCAGGTTGGCAGAGAGACAAAGGTCCGATTCTCGGATAATCGTAAAAATATTCTATAGAGTACTTGATTACTAAAATATTCTTTTGTAACAGCCCTTCTGCTCAGTCTAATTTTCTTTGGATATCAATAACAAGAACAACCCTATTCGGTTTAATAGTTTTAAATCCACAATTAAATGTGACAATCATTTAAAAAATAAAAATAAAACAACTTTTAATCCACAAACATTACTCTTATTTATGGATTGAAGACCATTTCTATGAACTTTATCTTATTTTTTACTAAAGTCAAACAAAAAAGCAGAGAAGTTCTATATATATAGATATACATATATCTATATTTTTATAGATATGTCATATATATAAATAGATATATATAAGAATATACCTATTTATATATAACTGAACCACATATAAAACAATAGAAATCCAGGGTGAAATCTTGAAATCTTAATCTTTGTCCCAAATCCTGCTTTGTACTTCAGGTACCTGCTGTTTTTCTAAGAAATGCTGGCATACTGAAACAGAAGAGTGACTCGAAGGTCAGCCTGTCATTACATGACTCGCATTACTTCATCCTATCAGGGAAAATGAATCGCATCACCACTACGGTATGTCACAAAAACAACCTAAGTTTCGAAGCTGAGCTGCAAAATGCAACAACTTCCCAGTTCAAGTTGGAATTTATTTCAGGTTTATGAGTCAAAACAGAAGAGCAAGTTCACTTTGCACTCCATAATTCACTTTAATAATATACTTGAAGGAGCCATATGGCATCAGTGAATGCTTTATCACAATTTACAGTACACAAGACTGCAGCAATGTTATGTGGTCAAATGTGGAAATTAAAACAAAACTGTTGTGTCTGTATAAATGCAATCAATTTGGGGCATGTTGAAATGAGAACAGCTACGATTTTCTTCTTCCTTCCACTTGAGTAACAACAAGGCAAGGGGAGCATAATCAGCAAGAAATTCTCATTTCCATCCCACTGAATGATGTAAACTGATAAAGTTTCAGAGTATCTTTGAAACACACACACACATATCCAGGGGTGCTCTCACTTTGACACACACATTACAAAAGCAGTCCAATAAACAATGTAAGTCATGTTCTTCAAGCTTTCCTTTTTTTCTTCTGCATTTTCTTTCCAGACTGCGCCCCCTTCTGGACACCTCTCACCATACCTTTGAACTGACCGTGCAGTTTGGCTCGCTTCCTGTAGGGGTAAAGCAAAACTTTAGGCTCAAGTCTAAGCCTACAAATCAGTGTGGCGGCATGAGCTGATGCTCATACCTGCGATTGAGCTGGTCCTTCTTCAGAGGGATGTAAGCGTAAGGATCCAGCTTTCCTCTTTTCTTCACATCTCCTTTTCCTTTCTGTCAGTTAGAAAAACACGCTCAGAATGACCACGTAGACCCAAGAAACTTCACTTCAGTTGCAGATTGTTGTGCTTGTTTACCTTTGATTTATAATCGGATCCAACTTGACTTCGCCCCAGAGGTCTGTGGATACCCGAGCCGCCGGCTGTGAGAAAAGCATCATCATCACACAGTGCTATGTACAAATGTTTGCATCTATTTGAACCTTGCCACAACACAACTGCAAACCTTTATGTACTTTAACTGGATTTTATGTGAGTCTGCACCCTATGGAAAGAGACTCTTTTTCCCACCATCACTTTTCTACACCCCATTTCTACATCCTCTTTTCTTGCAAAAGTTTTGTGTTTTTCAAATATAGGAAAAATGGTTGTGTTTTAAAAAGCGACATTTTCTAAAGTACACAAGTTAAAAATAACAAATTGTTCTTTCTTCAAAAAGATCGGCTAACTTTTGTGATTCTGAATGGGTTTTATTCAGCTAGATTGAAGTTAGAAATTGCTGTCTGCAGTTTCCCACAAGCTGTGTACAGGACACATCAAAGAAGAGTCTTTTGGCCAATGTACAAAACACTTTGTGTGGTCAAACATTAACAATGCAAGTCAGTTTGTGCAAACCACCCACACCATGAAGCATGGTTGTGGCAGCAGTCTGATGTAGGAATGCTTTTCTTCACCAGGGAAAAGGAGGATGGTCAGGGAGAAATCCTTTTGGAAAATCTGCACAAGATGGAGATTGAGGCAGAGGTTCGCCTTCCACCAGAACAACTCGGGATATACAATCAGAGCTAAAAGGAGTGGTTTACATCAAAGAGCATTCATTTTTTCAGAATGGCATAATCAAATAAGAGAATAAAAGCAAATTTGTAATCTGATGTTCCAAACTTGATGTTCACAGATCCACTCCATCCACTCTTGAGCCACTTTGTGAAAGAAAAGTGGATGAGAGGCTGAGAAAGATTTTAACTCAGAAGACTTACATCTCTATCAGCACACTGAACTAAAGTGCTGAGCCAGGGCCTTGAATGCATGCAAGTACATTAAAAACATATAAAATCTTTTCATTTCACAAATAATCAACACTAAAATTTCAATGAAACACCACTGATGTTTCTAGTTACAACATAACAAAATGAGAAAAAGGATAAAGAGTGTCACTTCATCTCCAAGTAATCAAGAGGAATATCTTCTTTAGTTACCTTTATATTTCATTTGAGGTTCAACATCCATGTCCTCGTCTAAATTGTCATCTTGAAACTTTCTCTTCTGGGATTTTTTCTGCAAGTGCAAAAAATAAAAAAGCAGACTGTGAGCAAAACAGCAAAATGTTCCCAAACATTAACACTGTGCTTTGTAAAACTCACGGATTTCACTCCTGCTGCCTCCAGGATGTCATCCATCTCTTCTGCACCTGTGAAGAGAAGCACCGCCGTCAGTGTGTTCACACATGAAGCTCTTGCAACAACACCACCAAACTCCTCTAACCTTTGTTTTTCCCATCGTTCTCGTCATCCTCTCTGATGATGAGCCGGCCATCGGACGTCACCTTGAAACCGTGTTCGATCTTGGTGGTCTTCTTCAGCTGTGGATTTGTGGCTAACAAACAGCAAACAAAATGTCATTTTAACTCCTGTGAGCCTCATAATTGTTCTCTGATTGAAGCAAGAAGCCTCAAAATGTTGTGGTACCTAGAACTCTCTGTGAAACCTTTGGATCCAAGAAGTTCAAAGGATCATCTCCCTCTCCCTCCTTCAGCCACGCTTTCCCTTTCTGTTTGCTTGATTTCTTCTGGGTGTTACGAGACTTTCCTTCATCCTCAGACAAATCACTGTCGGACTCAGCCAGGATGTCTTCAATACTAGAAAGAAAACAAGGAATGTGGTAAACATATACACTGAAGTGAGTTTTGTGTGGGGAGCTGTTGTCGTACCTTTCGCTTTTTCCTTTAGGCGCCTCCTCTTCGCTCTCTGACGATGCGTCCTGCTCCTCTGCGACCTGTTTCCGCCTCTTGTTTCGGGCCTCGGCTTTGCGGATGTTTGTCAGCACCTTGTGGTGCTCTGCAGGCAGCATGCTCTTCACCAGCTCAAAGCTGGAAACCCACAACAGAGCTTTCAGGAGAAGGAAAGTGTGACGCTAACAGATAACAGAGGTAGGAAGAAGACTCACCCAAACTTTCGGATAAATTTAGTGAAGATGTTCTTGAGTTTGGTTCTGAAATGCCTTCTTACATCATCCTTGATGTTTCCAACTCCCTCAATCTGAACAGAGGGAGAACAAAAAATATTTTATCACAGTATATTCTCACCACTTAATGTGCTTACGCACTAAACTTTTAATCTACTATTTCATTGATCATCAAAGGGCAACTATTTGGACAAAATGTCCTATGTGTGCAGTATACATGTGACTTTTAAACTATGTAAGTGTGATGGAAACTTAGCAGGTCATCTATTTCGATCAGAATTAAGAGAGTTGAAAATATTTACAAATTTTTACTTTAAAAAAAAAAGAGGATTCAGGTGTTTTAACCAGCAGACAGACCCATAACTTTAGTCATTATTCAGAAAGTGTTACCTTAAATCAAGTTAAATATGAGTTGGAAAGTACATTCTGTTTGTTTTAGTGCAAAAAAAAAGACAAAAAAAAACCTATTTCAATAATTTGTTGAGATTAAGAAAATTATCCAAAACAGAATATTTCTGTTTTGGTGGTCATGGAGAGCTCCTTTGAGCTCCATTATCACTTGTAATGTACAGTTCGTACCATAAGGGTAACATGTGAGCCCAAAGCTTTGGGGTCCATAATGAAAAGGATGACTTTGATGAAGCCCAAAGCCGCTTTGACGACCTCCCTGGTTCGAGACGACAGCAGCAGACAGACGTTCTGCAGCAGCTGCTCCATGGTGGAAACCTCTATCGAGTCTGAAAGAGAAATGTAAAAAGTAAAACTGAGTCACAGATGTCATTCTTTTCTTAAGTCCAGGTGAAAACATACAAGTGAAACCCACCTTTGTATTCAAACACAAGACGAGTCAATGCCAAAATGGTGCATGTGATCATGGTGACGGATCCGGTGAGTCCTGCATACACCAGACCCAAATACTCCTCCATCGCATCTATAATTGAGGCAGGTGATGTTAGCTGTTTTATAAATTCCGATGTTACAAACCTACATATATTCAGAAACAATGCAACACCTTTTTTGTTCCCACAGAAGCGAACGAAAGCATTTCCTATTTCCACCAGAAGACTGTAGGCGTTCTTACGAGCTCCAACAGAAACCTCCTTGGTACAGATGATCACCTGCAGAGAAGAAAACCTTATAAACACCAAATACATCAGCTCTGTCTGTGTTTGTTGTCATCAGCTCTGATTTGCACCTCTGGCAGCAGCGCAGTGATGAATCCTTTGTGCTCCTCATTCAACCTTTTCACGATATGGATCAGACACTTGAGTCTCGGCTGAGAAAAGTGAAAACAAAGCAGTCAGGTAGGAATAAATCACAACAGTCAGGCATGCAGGATGTTTTTCTACATATAGAAAGATTTTACCCTCTTTGCAGGTGAAGAAGCATTTTTAAGAGTGTCAAGTAGGACAGTTTTCAGAGTTTCCAGGTTGGACAGGACAAAGGATTTACACTCATCTCTCTCTGCTCCGCACATCTCCTCCAACACGCGGTACGCCTTCTTCTGCATGCCCGGCTCTTTGGCCTGAACACAAACGCAATAAAGAAATAAGAAACCTTCTAAAAAGGGCCTGAATTAACAAACTGCAAAGGCACCAACATTTCTCTAGGACAGTGAAAACTGGTTTTTAAAAAGTTAAAAATCTTGCTGATAAATTCATTACACAGAGCGACACATTTTTGTTAAATGTGTCACTTTTGGCTCAGAATAACTAAAAAGACAAAAATGTATTTTTGAGAAAATTCAAATATAATTTTTTAGGACCAACTAAAACTAGTTAAAAACAGAAACGGTACATCCTCCACAGTCATGGGAAAGACCGCTAACTTGATAGTTGTTCAACAAACAGTCTGACTCTCTTCACAAGTAGGTTTACTCAAAGAAGTCAGTCACTTCCAAAGTGCTGTATTGAAGTACATTATTAGTGGGGGAAAAAAGGCACCCAATGGATATAACCAGGACTTAGGCTACAACGGCTTCAGATAAAGAAAGTTTGTTCCACTTGGAAATTAAAATCTGTGATTCTGGATGAGTGGAGACCACTACCAAGTTTCCAGTCAGTGTTATTAGGGAGCCATGGCATCTGCTGCTTTTGGCCCCCTGTGCTTTATAAAGTTCAAAATCAGCACAGCTGTCTTCTTGGAAACTTGACAGCACTTCATGCCTCCCTGTGTTGGCAAGGTTTGTGAAGCAGCTGATCTGATTCTCATGCAGGATTCGACTCCTGGACGCACTGCCAAA
This sequence comes from Poeciliopsis prolifica, assembly GCF_027474105.1. Taxonomy (NCBI): domain Eukaryota; kingdom Metazoa; phylum Chordata; class Actinopteri; order Cyprinodontiformes; family Poeciliidae; genus Poeciliopsis; species Poeciliopsis prolifica. Next base: position 8,685,819 of record NW_026562380.1, read on the forward strand.
AGCAACATTGCTTACTCTTTTGGACGTGATTAATGTGGCTGACTGACCAGCAACCTCATCTGACCTAAAGCCCATAAACAATCCACAGTGGGTTGTCAAGAGAATGATGGGACGTACCAGAGCCAACATTGCAGACGAGCTGCAGGACTCTATAAAGGGAACCTGGGCTTCATTCATTCAGGCTCCAAACTCCTCTGCATTCATGCAAAAAGAGCTCTAAACGGCCACCTAATAAAAGTACATTTCAGCAGGTCAACATTTCTGTATTACAAATACTTTTTTATTGGTCTAATTAGTTTCAAATTTTCAGGGAAACTGAATTTTGGGTTTTTATTCGATATAAGGCAGAGTCAGAGTTTCACTTTTTGATTCAAGTAACTTTTCAGTTACATTTTAATTTATTTTGATGCATCATTAAACATACCTCCATATATGGTCTTATGAGCTCAAACGTTTTGACCATAGAGCTTTCATCAACGAAGGGAGCCATGGCAACCACAAGGTCCATCACTGCAAGCCTGAGAATTAGATCGGACAGGAATAGGATCACCAAACAGATTATTAAAATATTTGAATCATTTTCTGATGGAAATCAAACCCAGTGGATCCCAGTTGGATGTCCTACCGTGTGAACTCAACGCTCTCCGTGCTGGTCAGCCGGTCAGAGGCTTTTTGCAGCAATGTGCAGATCAGCTGCAGATGATCAAAGTTAAATTGCATAAACAGATCATTTTATCACTCTTCAGTACAACAAAAGCATTTAAATGTTACCTGCACATCAGTGACAGTTAAGTAGACTTTGATGGTGTCGAGCACAGCCATCCTATAAGCACCAGAGTCCCCGTCTGCAGGCTGCTGGCTGTACAGGTTGAAAAGGATGGGCAGGAAGTTTTTGGAGAACCGTCCCAATTCTGCCTTTTCTTCCGCTTCAACATGATCGCATACAGGAATGATTATAATACTGCAACGATGCGACAGTTTGCACAAAGAGACGACCTCTGTGAACATTTGTCACCTGTGGAGCAGCTCTTGTTGATCAGCGTACGTAGAGCTTGGCACACGGTGAGGCGCAGGTCTGGCCGTTCGTTAATGGCCATGCCGAGCGTCCGGGCGACGCCCTTGAAGGACGCAGTCAGGTCCACTGGGCATGTGCAGAAGCCAGGAAGCATGGTCCAAATCTGAAATGCGGAATGTGGATCAGCATTGTTTGCTCACACAATCTTGTTTGTTTTAACCATAGAAAGCACACCTGGCCTGGTGCATCCAGGGTTAGAAGGATCACCTATCTATGCCTTTAGCTTTCTCAGTCTTGTTTTTTTTTTTTACTATAGAACAAACTCATGGTCTAGAGATTGTGTTTAGCTTGTCATTCTATTGTCAAGCTAAACAATAGCTTGACAATACAACCTTACTCCTGATGTTTTGTTAACCTCAGGAGTAAGTAATTCTGGATCAATAATTTTTTTTCTTGTTTGTTCTTCCTACCCCACTCTGTTGGAGTTCTTTTTCTTGCTATTTCTATCCACTGTAACTAAATCCTCTTTGATAATATTAGAAGCAAATGCAAAGAGAGCAGAAAATGAAGGCTAATCATAATTGATATAGTCAGAGTAATGGGCTAGAGGGCCTGTTGATAACAGTTGTTTTTTCCTAAATGTAGATTTCTTTTAACCCCTTGAAACAGATGCAATAAACATTAAATAAGTAACTCCAAAATTCAACACCTATAACACCAGACAAAAGTAAGTGAAAAGTTAAAGCAACAAGACAAGTTTGTTTTTTACCTGAAGCTGTAATGTCTGGTAGACTTTTGCTTCCAGCTTCTTTCCTTCTTGCTCCAACTCTTCAGCTACAAAACAGGATTAGTCAGTTAAAGCATGTAAAAACAGACAATTTTACTTCTTAGTCCACATTCGTTCAAGCTGCTAGCGCATGAGAAACAGAGACTTTCAACAGATAACAGGACGTCTGGCCTTATTCCGATAATAGCTAATTTTGGAAATTTTAATAACCTTTTGGAAACTTCAAAGCTAAGGTCAGGATTTACATTCTGTAGGGAATAGATCTGGAAAATGATTACTAGCAATGCTAATAGTACTGATCATTAATAGAAGATGCTAAATCTAGTTAAAGGTTTTATCTCAATAAACATTTAACTCACCTCTTTGCTTGAGTGTAGTGGCCAAAGGGAGAAAATAAGAAGCAAAGAAACCAAGGCGAGTGTTTTTCACGTGATCTCGGATGACTGGAACCAACCAGCTGCGAGGGAACTCCAAGTCATCACTAAAAAAACAAAAACAAAAAAAAAAAAAAAACACAACCAAAAGTTAATAAAATGACAGTAAAGCCAGCAGAACACCCTGTCGTTTTGGAGTCGTACTTGTAGCCAGTGATGTTGAGAGGCACAGCGGCCAGCACCACTTCAGGCCCCATGCTTTCCACAGCGCCTCCCACAGCCAGGTCCAACTCCCCGCTGAAGGAGAACTGAGGGATGGACCGCAGATCTGACAGGGACTGCAGGGACTGCCCAGGACAAGGGAAGAAGTGTCAGTCCACTTCATTTTATTCTTTATCCACTTAAGGGTTTCAACATGTCAAGGCTATACCTTAGTCATGATAGGGTGAGCTTGTTTTCCTGCAACTCTGTAAAAGCAGCCAAGGATCTGCAGCACAAAGGGCCACGAGGCATGAAAGCGATAGGATAATCCTTCCTCCACAATGCTGGAAAAATCCAAGTACAGACAGTTAGTAGTTGTGTAGTGACTTATGAAAAAACAATAAAAAAAGAAATAAAATATCTGCGATCTTACCGAAACATTTTACAGACATATGAGGGGTTCCCTGCAGAGGCAGTGGCAGTGATCATCCCCATTTCCTCCATGTGAGGAGCAACACACTCGGTCAACAAACTCTGAGATATAAAGACATCATACATAACCACTTATGTACACGCCAAAAAGTTTAATTGGTGCCAGTTTCAGTGCCTATTACCTTAAGTGTGTTGGTGGCAGCAGAGACCACCTGTGTGTGGGGCGACAGCAGGCAGGACATGGTGGCAGAGAACAGCCGAGGGAGGTGACCTAAACTCAGAGAACTCTGCAAACTGGACCAAAATACACACAGAAGGTCAGTGACACCTGAGAAAAGTCCTTTCAATCTCTCTCCAATCTTGACCAACTATACCTTGCCAGGTGAACATGTGCTTTCTCCATGACGGTAATCCAGGCTAGCAGAGGCTGCAGGTCATTCTCACTGGGAAGGTAGTCATAGAGAGCCTGAGGAAGACAACTCAGAGTGAGTCTTTAGCAGATTTCACGCCACGAGTAATGGGGCACATTGTTTTTGTCTCACCGTGATGATCTGGGCATTGAGTTCTGCAGAGAGGGATGACGCATTCGGCTTTGCAATGAAGAGCCGATGAAATGCCTGCATGGCACTGGCTGTTACCATCTTAAAGCCGAGGCAAACAGAAGAAGCATTGCTTTAAAAAGAAAATTCCAAAGAACCACCAAAGTAGCTGCAGCTGAGGGAACTCACCACATGGCTCAGAGTCATGACACGCAGCAGAGTTTCACAGCAGGACTTAACGGCTCCGAGAGGAAACGATCCCATCAGCTCCTTCAGGAGGCAGAGCACGTGGAGGGTGGTGGTGTCCTCTTTGCTGCCTGACGAGGTGCCAAAGATTGATTCATGGCTGACATTTTAATATAATTGCTTGAGAGGATGTTCTCTCTTTGGATAACCACCACTTTCAAAAAGCAAACATTTGGACCGGACAAAGACTTCCAAACATTTTCTGCAGCTATTTAGAAACTTATTCCAATATAACAAGTATAGCCAGCTGAGACCCTTGCATAAATATTCATACCAGTTGAACTAGTTAGCATTTTGTCACATTAATCCACAATGGGTTTAAAAAAACGACTACAACATAATAACATTTTTAGGGTCTAAAATGTGCCGTACATTTGCATACAGTTTGTTCTTTTATCGCCTAAACCATCTTTAAATTTCTCCACAGCTTTATATTTGACTTGTTTGCAGTCTGCATTACAATTATGAACACATTGGGTTGGTTTACAGTGTAAAATCCCAACAATATAGTTTAAATGCAGGTCCTTATATTACCTAATTCACTTTTCTGACTTCTGGACAAAATTTGCTAATTTTAACTAATTACTAGATATAAAATTCCATCCTTCAACCAGAAAGAGAACATTTTGCCCCATCAATTAAGTAAACTAACAACCATGATGCCTCACCTCCTGCCTGCTCTATTTCTTTGATGCAAAACTTGGCTGTAGTGACAGCAGCAGGATGATGGTTTGGAGCGTCATCAGTAAAGAGGAAGTCACTGCCTCGAAGAATGGAGCAAACGCCTTGCTGAGCTGCCTTACGGACCTGAGGGAGGAAAAAAACAAACAAAATAGACATTCATTTGCTAGAAAAAGCTTGAATTGTAATTTTTTTGAATGAAAAGTAAATAACGTATCAGTTTATTTAAGCTTAGTAGGAGTGACCTTTGGCTTGCTGTGCACCGAGAAGCTGAGCAGACCATGATAAGCCTGCAGTGTAGATGGGTAGCTCCAGACGGAAACATCCTGCTTCCTCAACAAAGTGGCCAAGCAGGACAAGATCTATAGATGCAAACACAAAAAAACAATATAGATTTAAAAACAGAGTGAAAACAGAACATGACAAAGGCAAACCGGAAAATCCTCTCACCCATCTGAGAGCTGAAGATGCATCAGATGAAACCTGTTTAGACATTACATCCATGAGAGCCTTGGTGGTGTCTGAGAACTTGGACTTAAGTACTGGAGCTGGAACACTGGTGACACCCAAACACTGAGCAGTCAGTATTAATCAGGTATGACATGTTCAGTTATGGAAAAGACAAAAGTTTTCTAATTTCTACCGTTTTATGACAAGGTTGAGAAGATAAGCCACTGCAGCCTGAGATTCTTCTGATTCCACAACTTCCAAGGTCGTCATCTACCAAAAATCAATAACAGTCTAATTAGAAATAAAGCTAGTCAATCTAAGGGGATAACCATTTTTATTTTTGCTTTACCCAAAACTTTAAACAAAATATAAACCAATGAAATACTCACTAAAGCAGCAAAGTACTCCGTCTCTGTTTCCTTCCCGCCTTGGCTTCGGATCACTTCAGTAACAGCAGCTAAAACTGCACAAATCTGGCAAACATCAAGAGACACAGTTACACCAGGTGCAGATATGCTACAAAATATTGCATATGCTACATTTAGAAATTGGAGGCAATACCCCCATAGTCCTACCTCTTTATGAGCAGCGGAGTTGGACTCCCAGAAGCGCTGCACCTTTCTGAATGTGAGGTTGGAACAATCGGACAGGCCACTCAGGAAGGTGCCCGATGTTCTCTCCGACAGCCTCTCATCAGGCTCCTCTTCCATTTGAGTATCCTTACGGGCCCCTGCCTTAAGCTCCAGGGGCCCAGCCTGCAGCTCATTGTGAAGCTTGAGAGCATCAACAGTCAGGTCGCTCTTCGCTGTGGAAGTAAAACCAAAAAAGAAAGACATCAATTTATTACTGTCACTCCCAAACTAAAGTTCAACATTTATTCACAAAAAGAGCTAAGAGGGCCTGACACACTATGTGATATCAATTAATTTATTATTGTGTTTACAGGCTTATTTAGACAATTACATCCGTAGTTTACATGAAAGTTTAACATTTTTACAGCTTAATGTTTTCCTCTTTTCACCCCACACATGTAATGGTTCATTACAAAAAAAAGTATGAAATATGCAAGAAAACAACTTGCATAGTAAGACAGATAAACAGATATCAGATGAATGGGTGAATGACTGGTAAACAAATGGGTGGATAAACAATCTCTGATTACATCATTCAGAAAAGTGGATAAGGTGAAACTGTTAATATTTTTGTTCCGCTGATTTTCTATCCTCATCTAAACATTAAAAAAATACTTTCATAAAGCTTCAAGTCGGGGGAATTTACTCTGAGAATATGAGACTGAGTGTTTGCTGAGCAGCGTCACAGATAAAGTTATCCAAGTTAAATGGCTCGTGTGGCTGATGTTAGCTCTCCGAAACCCACGTGTGTCTCTTACCGCTGGGTCTGCTGAAAAAGCGGCTTTTCGCAGCCTGTCGGAACCGGCTAGTCTGCGGGTTGGAGTCGCTGCTGTGTCCCTTCTTCCAGCGCTTCAACTTCACCCCGGTCCCCGACCGAAGTTTCCCTGATTTCACCATGTTCAGGGCCGACAACAATCACGTTTCTCCACTGCTGACGGCGGAGCTCCAAACGACTCCGTCGCTCGCTTGATGACGTCACAGATTTGCTATCTAGTCCGACGTTATGCTGGTATGCCAGTAGATGGCGCTGTTCACTACGAACATCAGTGGACGAACAGCGCTTCCTCCTATTTGTGTAGTTATGATTTCCGTCATGATCATGCAGACAACTTACAAACTAATGAGTTCCACTTGGTTTTTGCAGGTATTCCAGCCCAGGAATTGATTCCACAATTTCTCTGAATGTCTGGGTTTTAACTCAGAAACACCGTGTTTTAACCCCTCACAGCAAGTTTTAGGTTTGACCAAAGTCCAGCAGCTTCATAATGTTAACAACAATGGTTTGAAACAAAGATGTTGCTGAATTATTGATATTTTTGAGCTTGTTGTTTTTCTTGAATTATTGATTTTAAGGGCATTTTATTCTTCGGCACAACACAGAATGGCACTTTCAATGTGATCTATGACACAAACTGTCGCCTGACCCAAGATTTTCCCCAATTTTTGGACTGACAAAAAGGGAAGATGGAAACATTCAATAAATATGAAATAAATCTCCAAAAGCAAGAGATGAGTTTAAATTTATGACATTTATTAAATGACATTACAGTGTGCATAATTTTAGACAGAATGCTATTGCATGTTTGTACAGTTGTTTGAAATGATGAACTAAAAAACAAATCTGTTCATCTCTTTCTATCTTATAAAAGGTCCCTTTATTATATTCAGTGTCTACTCAAAATGCGTTGTTCACACAGTGGAATGAACAAAAAAAATGGATCTGATGTTTACAATTAGAAATACTCATCTATTAGTCTTAAGAGAAAAAAGAGAGTAGATTTTCCTTATTTGTTCAACTTAGGTGAGCTGCATTTAATTAATCAACAAGCATAAGTACAAACAAACAAGACGAGAGGAACCCATGTAAACAATAGAGCTGTAAGTCAAGGTCTTCAGAAACAGACACTGGGAGGTGCATCTTAGGGCGCTATTATCACCTAAAGTGTTTTAGTGCTTTTCAGTAATATCTCTTTATTTGGAAAAAAGGGTAAAATAGAAAAAGGAACAATATAAAAGCAATAATTTATTATATAAAATGTACATAAAAGTTCCCTGCTGGAAACCTGCTCCTTATCTGGCACGTCCTTTTCTGATCTTCATCCCTCAGTTGGGTATGACCGAAGGATTTATGTTGACGATCACTTGGACAACGTAGTCCTTTTGGATCTTGGCATCTTGGAGGCGAGTCTTGTCCGTCAGAAGCTTCCCAGAGAAGAACCACCGCTGGCGGATCACCTCGATGTCTTCCTGTTTTTCCAACTGTTTCTTCAGCACAGCGATGGAGTCTGCCAGGCTGGCTGTCAGACGCACATCCTTCCCTGAAACAGAAATGTGCTGTGTTAGATATTTAAATGCTTCCAGACAGAGTTCAGGCCAGATTATTGTCAATTTTATATTTATTCTAAATTTTGTCTTGTTTTCGGTAATTTATGACTATCCGGAATTTTTTTTTGCTAACAAGAATAATGAAAGAGAACATTGTGAAGTTATTTCAGATTCAGAATTTTGTCATAATTTCCAGTATTTTTCATTTTTATTATGCTGTGACTGAGGTCAGATGTTTTGGGTGTCCATTATTTACCAAATGACACCTCATGACAACAGTTATAAACATTCATGAAGACTCCGTAACAAATGTTATGTAATGTTTATGACAATGTCATGTCAGTCTTATGCACACCCCTTCAAACATAGTGTTACCAAGGCATGATTAAGGTCATCATCCATTTGGAAAAGTGATTTGCACCAAAGCCTCAATTTTGTGGCTGATGTGTTGAGATGTTTCTTCAGTGTTCCAAATGATGTCCTTATCTCATAATAAGAAAAAAAATGGATCTGATGTTTACAACCGCATCAAAACACCTACACAATAAGATACTATCACCCTCATACTTCACAAGTGGGATTGTGTTATTTGCTTTTCTTTCTCATAGGAAAGATCGTTACAGACAAACACTTCAATTCCATCATCTATACCAGCTTGTCCAGGCAAGGCCTACTGGTGGGCCTGTCTCCAGCTGGTATACCTCCAAATATTAAGTTTTCACCACTTTGTGTATTCACAAACTAACTTTTTTGTTGCTTTAGTAGTAATGACTTCTTCACTCCTGAGTGGCCTTTCAGCCTATTTTGGATACCAGCTGTTGCCAGAAGGTGTTTAGCTTGGGTGTTTTGCACCAAAACATGGTCTCTGGGATTCAAAGCCTGCCTCCTTTCCAAGAGTATGGTGCTTTGACATCAGCATGTAGACTTCTCAAAATTGTTTAAGGACAATCTTAGAGTATGTAAACATTTTTAAAAAATATGTCTTTCTCTCTCTGATTATCCTAGCATTAGCATATAAATAATATAAATAATTTTCACAATCCTAACGTAAACGTAAAAGTTTAATCTGACTTGATGAATAAAAACAAGAGAGAGGCTGCAAACTATTGTAACTAAATATCTGGTTTCATCTGTGATTCTCCACTTTTAAAGATTTGGCGGTGTTACCTGTTGATAACCGCACCCGCAGCTGGAACTCCTCTCGAGATGGTGGAGGTTGAGCTTGTTTTTGTGCACTTTCAGACAGTTTGCTGTCTCCAGACGTCTCAGTGATCAGGTTGATAGGTGGCGCTAAAGTGTACGCTGGCAGCTGGTAGCGGTTTCCCAGTTCATCATAGCTCTCCGTGAGAGATCCTGCAGAGGAAAGGACACCCAAATAAGTGCCCACTTCTCAGAAACCTTCAAAGATTAGAGATAAATACTCTCCTCTAAGGGAGCATGCTATGCTTTATCCCAGAGCTCTGGGTGTATCTGTCTTTCGTGGTCACGCAGCACTATTACATAATTACAACAGTAATCTCTTTCAAATCAGTCATTGGATTCTGCAAACCGCTCTATGGCATTGAGAGAATTGCTATTCAACCAGTGCGTTCCAGCACATCTAAAGCTTAAATATGTGTTTTATGTTTTCACATAGGAAACGGATTGTGGCAGCATTTTATACCGTGTGGCAGAGTGATGCAGGCTCCATCCACTATAGCCTGGGCCAGCTCCATGTCATTGCACTCCAGAGCCAGGGCTGCTGCTCTCAGTGCATCCCAGATCTCTTTACGTCCGTCAAAGGCGGGAGCTGTATCCCAAAACTCGTCTCTTTTACTCCTCAGTTGGCCTTCTGTCATTGGGTACTCGCTCTTCCATTTAGGACGGTCTTTCTTGAGAGGCTCATTGCGTGCTATAAAAGAGAAAGTACAAAAAGATTGTTGCTTCTATCTACAAATGGCTGTAATCTACAATACTTTTTTGGAGGGTTTATGTTAAAGAGTAGTGCATGAGTAGTGAAATGGAAGCAAAAGTGGAAGCACATCTTTCAAAATCCTTTATATTTGAGAAATCTAACAAACATCTATTTAGCACAGTTTCCTTCAATACCTGTAAATTACTTTCAGAAGCTACCTGATTTGTAAATAGTCCATGTGTCTGTGATTTAATCTCGACTTTAAATCAAGTTGCACGCCCAGTGCTTCACAGGTTTGCTCAAAAACATTAGTGAGCAAATGAAAAAGTAAACATTGAACAAGCAACACAGCAGGCAAGTCAATTATAAAGTTGTGGAAAAGTTTAAATCAAAATCTAAAGCTTTGAACATTTAATGGAGTACTGCTCAACCTATCATCCGAAAATGAATTAAGGATAGCACAACTGCAAACCTTTCAAGACCAGTTGCTGAAAGAAAGTTTCAAGTTTTCCACAAGCATTTGCTTGTCACAAACCATGTCTGGGACTCAGCCAATATGTGGAAGAAGGAGGTCTAAATCACTTCAGACCAAAATCAAACGGATGGCCTCTATGCAAAACAGAACCCTGTACATCATCTTCAACCATACAATGAAGTATGTTGTCGGTAGAATAATGGAATAATGTCGGTAGAATAAAAGCAACTCCCAGGAGTTGCTTTTCTTCAGCAAGGACAGACAAGACGGTCTGAGTTGAAGGTTAGATATTTGGAGCTCCTAGAAGGAAGAGGCTGCAAAAGACTTCCTCACCAATGCTATTTGTCCAATCACTTGAACTGTTTTCAAGAGAATGGGCAAAAAACTATTATTTAAAAAAATTTAATGAAGGCAGTACGAAATCCAAAGAGCAGAAGCAGTAAATGCAATGAAACTTACATCTAAAAAGTATTCAATCCCAATAAAATACATGTAAGTTGGTGGTAGTAATTTAACAAAATTATCAACAACAAATACTTTTCCACAGCTCTGTACGTCTTAACAAGAATGTTAATGGCAATAAAGTCGCAAACCTCCGAGAAAAAATGCTTAGTGTGACGATAGCTGCCATGTTGACCCACGTCATGGCTGATCTAAAAACGGCTAAGCTCTTTTCCATTACCTCTGGCGCCACTGAGCATTAGGTAATGTTTTTATTTTGCAGTGAAGTCCTAGGTAAAGTTGTTTGTCCCAAGCTTTTGTTTCCGACTGGGAGAGCCACATAAATATGCAATTTATCTCTGACGTTACATTAAAGCAACATATTATGAGCAGCATACACTTTTGTAATAACATAAAAGAAGTACTAGCAACACAAAATGGATCAAGTGCAGCATAAAATTGTACAATGCATACTCAGTCAAGCAAAAATGATTCTGTGGTTATTCGAAACATAATAAATTATATATATATATATATATATATATATATATATATATATATATATATATATATATATATATATATATATATATATATATATATATATTTTTTTTTTTTTTTTTTTTTTTTTTTTACCAGGGGTGCATTACCATATAAAATCTGGAATTGTTAGTGCAGCTTGTACAGGATTGCAACACTTTAATACAAAGCATATCTGTTATACAGAATCACCCACAAAAGTCAGTTTGATTCACTACTGGAGGAAAATCAAACTTGATATTTATAGCACAGTGGATTATTGCAGTCACTAGTAATAGAGACTGTACTGTACATGTGCATGGACGCACACAGACACACAGCAATGGATTATAGGCTGTAATCAGGTTCCACATAACAGGATTTATCTGCCACTATCCCATTGGGCATTGGATGAGATGAGCATTCTTTGACCAATGAGAACCAGTGAAACAAAAAAAAGATGTTTCTAACAGCCTGCATAGAAACGCAAACCTACTAGAAAGAGCTAGATAGGAGAAAAATTATGTTTTAATCTGTTGACTTTTTGTGTATATAAAAAACATGTTTTATCTGCTCTGAGACTGTTTTTTATTTTAGTTTTTTTGTTGTTGTTTTTTTTAGTAGAGCGGAATTTAAAAGCTTACATAACATATGTTTATGTAACACACTAACTTCCAAATTCACCAGTATGGACACCAAAGATAAATGTTTGTGACAATTGAAATAAGACCAGCTTGCAAATATTTGTCTTAACGTTGCATGTAGGAGAGTCCAGAAGTGTAATTGTGAGACAGCAATCATTCTTTAAGGTTTTGTTACTACATTTGTACAGCACTAAAGTAACTGCAGTTAGGACTGAATTCACACACATATTTTGTTGGAAACAAAACAACAGCCTTTCTGTTTAAAATAACTTCAGCCTTCTGTAAACATTTACTTATGCTCTATTATCATATGAATACCTACAAACAAAGACGGTTTATTTTTCTGGATAACTTTGATGAGTAAAAGCAGACATTTACACAACTATGTCTCGTCTAAATAAACCGACTGATTGCATCTTACATGAAATGTGTGCACTTCTAATCTAATTCATATTCAAATGCAGTATGTAGCACTGCTTCTATTTGGGATGGTAAATGCATCAGTGAAGGGTGCAGAAATCGCAGGATTCAGTTTGCAAAATTATTTAATCGCACAATCAACTGTTTTAGTGTGTATTGGTTGTGAAGACCAATCCATACCTTTTATACAGAGTTTCATTAAGTTAATGAGTCTTCTTTTCAATTTGGCTTCTTCTAATGACAACACAGCCAAAATGAAATGCAAATTCAAATAATTTTACTGAGTGACACATGGTGATTGTAGTTATACGTTAAACATCCAATGAGAAGCAGCTTTAAAATTAGTGTGGAAGGAAAAAATAATCTCTAAGTTGAATAACCAACACTTTATAATTATTATCGAACTCAAATTTGTACTCGAGGTGCACACTTTGATGATTGGGAGAGCCACACAAATATGTAATTAATCTCAAATTGCAGACATTATCAAAAATATTACCATTTGTAATTTCGGAAAAGGGTTGCTTGGAGCCAATGTGTAGTAGGATATCACATTTCAAGAGCCTTGCATGCAAATTATGCTTCCCATTAACACAGCAGGACTGCTTGATGGACATTTCCTTGATGGATATTTTTAATGACTGAGATGCAAATGCTCACAAGGAAAATGTGGGTGAATGGTAATTTATCTTGTTACAATATCTAGCAGTAGCAAAAAGATAAATGTGTTCCTAAAGTGGTGCAGTCTAATTTAAGCTTTGGTTTATTTGAATTAGTAGAGGGATGTAATAACCTGTCAGATCCAGATGTTAAGTCTTGAGGTCCTGAAATCAAATTAATATTAATTCAAGTCTACATTTCAAGTTGTAGACATGAATTGCAAGTCTACAACAGCATCTGAAATCTGGTGAATAGTATATGTAATAATATTTGTAACATCAAAAATTACAAATATCACAAAATTATAAAAATAAATGCTTGTAATCTATAAATAAAAATATATAGATATGTCTTTAAAGTTGTGATGGTTTTTTTATTGCTAGGTGTTTTGTAATCTTATGTGAGACAGCTGTGGTATAAATAAAGCTTTCTCACTTAAATGTCAATACTGATGCACAATTTCAGATTGAATTAAATCTAATACAATGAAAGAACCTGCAGTTCATTTCCTTCTTTCATGATTTTTAGTCAGTTAAATGGTTAAAATGAGAGACATGAGGTGAAACCTCAGAAGAAACGGAACTCTGTAAGGAAAATTCTGATTTGTGCATCGGTGTGTTTCAATGTATGGAACATATGACAACACACAAGAAATCAATGAGGCTTTCTACAAAACTGATCTCAAAAACAGCAGCAACAATCACATATAGTCCATTAGCCAGATTGACCTGAAGATGAAATAAGCCATACTTACTTCTGAGCAAAATCTTTAAGGGTGCATTTGGAGCATGATAGTAGTTGCATTCCCTGGAATTAGGAACTCCCATTGCTGTCTTTTTGTCTGCGCTTTGCTGAGAATCAAGCTTCTGTTCATCAAAACTCCACAAAACGAGCCACAGAACTTGACCTCAAAGAAGGTGGAGAATCCCCTCTGCATCCGCTGAATAATGCTGATCCGCCTGATCTAGTTCATCTCAGAGAGCCAACTGAGATTCAGAGCTCATTTGCCTGCAGGTGCACTTCTCCAGTTGCTTAAAAATGTCACCACCTTCTCCTGTTTTAACCCTTCTAATAAAAACACATGACCCCATAAATACCAGGTGAGCAATTAATTGAAACCCATTCAGTGTATTTGGAGAAAGAGTCTCGTGTCCTCACAAGCGAGTAGCTGCTTTACCTTTACACAAGAGGCCTAATCCTCTGAGCTCTATTTAAAGACAGGCTGGAAATACCCAAGGCAACATACTAAAGCTATTAACAAGGTATAAACTCCAGACTGCTGGAAGAAAAAGATGTTGTGCTACCCGGAATTTCTCCAAGTGGCTTCGTTCACAGAAAGGACAGTGAGGTGGTTCATTACACAGCTTATGTGTCAACATTTGTCCAAAATTCAAGTTGATAAATCAATTCAAGAAAGCATAACAAGCAAATACCATCTTAACATACAATTAGGGCAAAGAGTGGGGAAATTCTCTGCTACTATTGCAGCTAAACTTGTACTCCACATCCATCTTCCACATAGGTTGATATTTCAAAAATACAAGATTAACGAGTGTCGAAATAATCTGTCAGGTCAGTACAGATTAGATACAGGACTAAAAGATAAGGCTTAAGAGGTTGGAGAGACATTTGCAGACTGAAAATGACCTCCAAACAGCAGTGGGATGAAAAGACCTCGTCACACTAACTGTTAAGAACTGCATAAATCTTAAAAGTGTGATGACGTTTTAATGCCATTTTCAAAACGTTCTGTAACTTTGAGTGATGTTGACATGTGCATAAAGAAAATAAGCAGCATAACACTTTTTTTTTCCTAACCAGCTTTGAAATATCAGCCACTAAAAACAGACATCAGCTGTTGGCATGAAGAGCCAAAATGCAGAAACTTGAAATATAGTACGCTAGCCAGTACTGCACTTAAGCAGTCCTTTGCAATTGTAATATTGCAATCACAGCTGCAATATGATATATTGTGCAGCTCTAGCAATTTCATTTCTATGAGGTATTAAAATATTAAATAATTCACAAAGATTTATTTAAAAATTACTTATTCATTTTCTTAGCTGTATGGTAGCAAAAAATGAAAATTTGAGCACAAGTTTTTGAAAAAAAAATTTGAGCACAAAACAAGGTTAAAAAGCAAGAATTTGAGTATTGTTCTAGGTGGGCATTAAAAACAACCTTTGAGATAAGAATTACAACAAATAAACATATTTTGCAGTGGTTTTCAAACCACAGTACAAGTAGCAATCGTAGCACTAGGACTCTCATTAGTGGTAAGGAAATGTTAGAATCATTGATTTATTGTGTAAATCAATGAACAACTCAAAAACTGTGATGTAGGACTAATGAGTGCAAACAACAAAAAAGATTTGGTGTCATTGAAGCCGGTTGATTTCTGCATCACCCAAAGAAAACACAAAATGCAATACTGTGTTTTATATACCTCTGAAGTTGGTACATTGATGTAAGAATAAAGCCACACCCATCATAACGGTGGCAGCAAGTCAGAAAATCATCAGGACCTGCAAGCTTATGTGTTTGTCTTACTAAAATTACAAAATATAAGCTAATTACAATTCCCTTCACAGCATTTTAGACTATACTCATAAAATGTAAATTTTCAAGAGGTGCAAATATGTTTAAATTGTATTTTGTTTTGTTTTTGTTTGCAGTTAGGAATAAGTTTTAACTGCAGCAGCCATGTTGGATTTTTAGGTCAGTGTTTGAGTCAGTGAAAACTTCTAACTTTGGAGGAAACTTTTTTTTTTAATTTTTCTAACTTGGAAGCAAAAAATTAAACCTATAAGTAACAAAAAACAACCAGTGTATTTGAACTACTAAACTAATTTTAATACACTGGTTTGTGTCTGTTTTTATGACAAACAGCTTTCAACTGACAAAGATTCACTTAATGTAACTGAGGTGGCAATTGTTACACAAATCTGAGTACTAGCGGCTTAGTATTTAGCACTTTTTGAAAACTTATTCATAAAAACAAACATAGGTTGAAAGACCAAATGTAGCTGATTCAATATTTGTTTTAGTTTTATTGATTATCTTTTTATGTGTAACTTTTTATCGGGGACCATTCATTTCCCCCGCTGCAAAAAGTACTGATCTGGCATTAAAACCAGTACTGTTATTTATCCTCTGCTAACAACTGAAGAAAGTAAGCTCTGCAAAAGGTTTTAATGCCATTGCTTAATCGTTCAGGCCTTCCTCCATATAAGATCTAAGAATGAAAAACCAGGTGAATAATCAACTACGAACCACACCCATGTCATATATCTTATTGAAATTTTTTTTTATTTTATCTCAATCCAAGAACTTGATGTTACCGATTGATGTTTATTATGATAGTTCCAGCTTGATTCTCCAGATCTGGGAAGAACCTACTTCACTACAATGCAGATATATATTTTATCTTAGTTACAACTTCGTCCAGCAGAATTAAATATGCAGTAGCAAGAGCATTATCCCAGGCTCCACATCACTGTAAATAAAGCATTTGAATGTGTTCCAGAGTCTTACCTCCACGTTTTTTAGTCCTTGTGGAGCCCGGGGCACTCCCTTGTCCATCCATCCTGCTCCTCCCCACACAGCCTCCCATCACTGTCCCTGTGTCCCAGAACAAGGAGGAAAATGTAACTATTTAAATCATGTTTTGTTTGTTTTTTTTTTTATTTGTATTTTTTTTTACAATAGATATGTTTTTGATTGAGCTTTAAAATGGGAGGGAAGAGTGCAAGAAACGAGTGATGTTTTTTGGGGGATAAAACGACAGCTCAGCACTGCTTGTTCCTGTGAGGTCAGACAAGCTGCTATGTTTGTGTCACGTGTAGTGCCAGCTGATGGGCACACCCTCCCGCACAGCATCATGCCTCCAAGCTCCCCATCTTTCATTCACAATTTCAAAAAAGAAAACTCACTTTAGTTCACTCTTCTTGTAAACCGTGCTAAAGTAATAGACGCGCTTTTCATTCAATCGAGATGTTGCAGAAATCGCAGAGTATTTACCCTACTATAGATTGAAGATAAATGACAAATCACCTGAAATCCAGTCTGCTATATTATGCATCCGTCTGCAGTTTGCTTGCCACATCAGAACTTATTGGCAAGCAGAAGTTTATCTCCGGATCTTGACGTGACGTGACGGGTCGGCTGAAGCTGCGCGCCTGCAGGATGACAGACCACAGTGGGAAGAGTGTCGGCGCAGCTCCGGAGATGGATGGGCGCACTGAGACTCTGAAAAAAAATACTTTTTCCCTTTACAAGAATGCAACAAAACAAAATCCAAATTTTTTCAGCTGAAAATGAGGCAAGCCCACTCAGGGAGTCCGTTTCCGATCTAACTCAGAATTAACGCTTCAAAGCACCGCACGCATGCGTGAAACAGGCTCAGTAACAGCGGAAACGGACAAGGGACTCCTTCAAAATAACAGCATCTACTGAGTAAATAGTCACTGCAAAAGCATCCACCCTCTTAGGCTTTTGCACAATTTGTTATGATGCAACCATAAACTGTGCTGTAGATCAATAATTGTCACGTTGAAGAAAGATTGAACCCATCAAAATAAGAACTAGTATGTCACAACTCCAAATGTGCAGAGGCATATCCCACCTAAAAGGTGGGCAGACCATGTAAAAAATGACCAGAAAACCAGTCAATAACTTAATGGCATCTTTGGAGGTGCTACAGAGATCCATGCTAGGAAAGTCCTACCTTAATGGAAAGGTAGGAAAAAAGAAAGTCACTACTGAGAGCAAGTAACAAAATCTTTTAAATATATATATATATATATATATATATATATATATATATATATATATTATATATATATATATATATATTTTTTTTAACTATTGAAGTATTTCTGAGGAGGATCTCAAGACTGAAATATTTGTGAACCCAAGTGGAATCTCAACCCTAACTTTGTGAACTACTGGGGTAAGGGAGACAACAAAATAAAAACAAGATAGACCCTTTTGGCTACTTGTAAGAGTCTATGCTGTTAGATAAAAATATGCTTAGGTTTATTTCACATCCTCAAGGAAAAAATAACTTGTGTTTACATTTGAATAGGCTTATGTTGTATCTTGGTCTGGGAACAGAGTAATCCCACCAAACTTACCCTTGGCACAGACAGTCAGTCAGCTCAGTGGAGCTTATACACGGCTTCATTTAAACTGTATGGACTCTAAGACAGTAAAAGGTCCTGTAAGGAGCGGATTGGGTGAAGATGGAAACACCTGACACTATAAATATCATTAGAAGGTGGATAATGAGGGTTAGCCAGCAGCTGCAGGGCTCTGCACTCATACACACATGGAGGGTTCATTTGTTCATTTAATTTTCTTTTAGGATTGATAAAGTATTGTATTTTTCAATGTGAATATGTGGCAAGTTGTTTTGCATGGTGAAATGAAACGAAGCAAAACAAATTCTGTCAACATTCAATTCCAGCTAGTTGTTCAAATCAAATAGAACACAGAAATAAATAATAAAACAGGACAGGTGGGAGGAAAATAAAAAAATAAATAAACAGTGGGCTCACGATTTGTTCTAAGCTCATCTCATTAAGGTTTTGGACAAATTTATGGCTTGAAACACTGACATCTGCTGGAAGATTAAATCCTGCCATCCTTGCAGTTTACAGGCAGATGTGCAGCTGAGATACGCAGGATGAGTGTGCTAGAATCAGCCTAAAATCATCTTATCTTTATTTCAAAACCAAGACCTGCACTTTTGTCCTCCAATGGCAAGCCCTAAACATTCACAAAATCCACAAAATAAACCAATATGATGAACATCTAAATTGGAAAGGGAGCTACAGTATTTCATAGCTGATCTTTGTGACATAATAAATAAATAAAACGCAGAGTGCATCTCTTGTAATCTCCCCTCATACTAGTACCCAGTTTGGCTTCCGTTCAAAACAGTGACGCAACCAGAGCTGAAACAGATCTACATGGTGTAGAAGCGCTAAAAGGTTCATTTCTAAAAAGTGATCATGTCATACCATATAAAAAAATGAGAAAAGATTTCTAAAAAAGTAATAAAAATTTATTAACATATGCAAAGAGCAGAGATCATCATCAGGGTAGTGTTTGGATGGAATTGAATGCTTTAAGCATGCGTTACCATTTGAGTGGCTTTTGATAACTTAACATGGAAAATACAGGAATAGAAAAACAAAACCGACCCACTGTAGGGCATCTCTATGACATTTTTAAAACACTAAACAAATAGGGAAAAAAATAGATGAAATATTTTACCTTAAATATATTTCAACAAATAATTCAGTCAGCATTATTGTAGCTCTGACTCAAGTAGCATCAGCTTTCAATACAAATTTATGTTGCATAATTCATATGCAGTCCCTGTCTTATTGAGGTAATAGAGGTCAATAGTGCCAGGTGGAGCCATCATGTGAGCCAGCTGGATAAAAATGGGTTGATATAGCACTGATTTCAGGCTACAGGTTTGCTGAAGCAGTCTGTCATACTGGTATCAAATCCTTTCTAACTGGGAAGATGTCCCAGGTCAAGCCGTCACCATATGGCGTGTGGCCGGAGGGGAGCAGGACGCGTGTTACCCAGTGGCTAAACATGAGAGAGACAAAGCAAACATTACATCTCTGATCACATATAAGATAAAAACCTGAGCGGTGAGTTTGTATAAAGAATGAAAACATACCTTCTTTTCTCCACTCCTAAGAATACTTTCCAGTTGTTCAGCTTGCCATAGTCAAAAGGGTTTCTGTAAACCTGACAAATCAATTAGAAAAGGAAAGCAGTAGTGAAAAAAAAGAAATAAAAAAAATAACGCTTTTATCCACTTTGAAAAGAAACCACTTCTATCATTTTGCCAATGGTGTTATGGGATTTAAATTGTGTTTCATCACCAGATCAACTCGAGCACATTTTTAGGAATTCTTATTAGAAACAGTTCTGTGAAAAAGTATTTGTCCCTTTACAGGTCCCTTCTGCTGCTTTTTGTGAAACTTAAAATGTAAAGAGTCAAACTAGAGTAAATACAAAATATGATTTCATTAATGACAGGGAAAAATAGCAGGCCACACTAACCTGTCTCTTTATGAAGAAGTTATTGCCCCCTAAATCTCTTTGCAAGCTTTAACAGACTCATAGATGTCAACGACTTGATTTTGAGTTTGTTCTTGAATTTCTTTAGATTGAGGCATTATGTCTTGCTTCAAGATCTTTTAGCACTTTTAGCAAACTTCAAGATCTTTTAGCAAACTGTTGTCAAACAGGTTCTATTTAAAGGATATCTTGATCCTACACATCTATTCCACCTTAGGTGTGCTAAGTGAAATCTAACTTTGGTTTACCCTACAAAAATGTAGCCAATTATGATTGATGATTTAAACTAGAATTCAGCTTCAGCATTTTGTAATAATGTAGGTCATCTTGTGTGAAATTCAAATGAGCTTGACAATGGGTAACAATTGCATGTGACAAAAACAATAAAACAGAAGAAATCAAGAGGCAAATATAGGACATACATTTTTAAATTCTGATTACTTGAATACCTTTCCCCATGCTGCCAGTCTCTGTCTTTCCTTCTTGTTAATGTGTCTATCAATGCTTGTCTCCCCTCTGGATATGAGAACTGCGTGCCAAACAGTTAGAGCGCCGAGAGCCACGCCCACCGTGCTGCAGAAATGAAATACCTTTTAGTTCCTCTACTGCCAAAACAACAAAAGACATCTTCTTGTAATCAAAGTAAAACCACAGCTTGCTATCAATGTCAAAGTGACAGCGGTGTTGTATAAGAGGAGTGGAACCAGTTAGAGCAAAGACTTTTTTTTGTCTGTTTTGAGGCTTTTCCCTACATTGAGAGAGGTTATAATTATTGATAAATTAAAACATTTTTTACCTGGTGAGAACCCACATGTAGATGATGCTCTTATGAATCATCCTTTCCTTAAAGGTGTATGAAGGTGCAGGCGTGTGGAAGTTGGTCTTATCAAAACAGACAAAAAGTACAAATGAATCACCAATCAAATGAATAAAGGAACCACTCCTTAGCTCAATCACATCTCTGTGCTTTGTTATTGAGACAATACCTGGCCAGATGGGAGAAGCCCTATAAGAAGTCCCATCCCTGTTACAGGAATACCTGGCTTTTCCAAATCCAAATGCTTAAACCGCTGAAAGAGCAACCCGCCCAGATGTCAAAGACAAAGAGGAAGCAAAAAATTAACCTCATTTAAAATATATGTATATTTTAAAAAGTGCAAGGATCACAATGAGAAAGCAGCAGGCCGGCTGTCTGACCTCAAGAGTGTTGTACGCATCGAGGAACAGGTTTCTGCCGCTGATGCTACAGTAGACACAGCCCAGGGTCATGAAGAGGCAGAAAGAGAAGAAGTAGCGATGGTTAAAATGTCCCACGCAATTATTTAACCAAGCTAGCAGGAGGATATTAAGGAAAACAAAAACAAAACATTCTTTCAGTCTCTAAATAAATTTTCTGATAAAGTTTATACAACCAATGGAGTTAAGAATCGCAAAGGATACGGCAATGATGGTCCATTTTCAGAATGCACCTGCAAGCACAATAACAACAAAAAGCACATTTTAGGTACTTTTATAGCAATCAGTGGTGGCAGATCCTTTATTCCAAAGTTTATTCAAAAGCAGCCTCTTCCACAGACAATGGTCTGAAGTACAATTCCAGGAAGAAAAAAAAAAAAAAAAAAAGAAAGAAAAGTTTGATACAAGTTTGGTTACCAAGTTGAACAAATAAAAACTAAGCAAATAAAATAAAATAAAAATTTAATCACCTACGAAAAACATTTATACAAATTATGAAAAAAATAATAAAAACAAATAAAACTAAAACTAATTTAAAATAAAACCAATTAAAATAAAATTCTCACAAATGAGCGGCAGCACAAGAGACTTTTAAAGACAAAGTAGAAGAACAAAACAAAATTTTCCTTCAAACATTTAGCCATACATATGAATAACTTGAACAAAACAGTAAAACATCAGCCATTTAAACGCACTTGATTAAGATAAGGAGTAAAGACATTCACTCACCTGTTACAGATACCACAGTGGTGTGTTCTTGCTGGTTTAGGCATGATGCACTTTTTACAGACAGACACAAAAGGCCTGTCATTTTTTTCCTATGAGAAAGAGAACGTGTTGTGTATCTTTAAAGAGCAAAAAAAAAAAAATGGCAGCACAGTTAAACTGGTTGTTCTGCAGAGAAGCAGATTTTGAGATCTTACTGTGGGGGGGTACCCTGGGGAGGTCTTAGCAGCTTTGTAGTAGTGAAAAGCGATCATGATGAGATTCCAGTGTCCATAACAAATGTGCCAAGCAATCCATGCAGGGGAGTAAGTGTTTAAGACTAGAGGAAGAAGCACTATGTAGGCTATCACCAAAATGGAGCTGGTCAGTATCACCACCAGACAAACAAACACCTAAAAAAAGAAAGTACAAAAATGGGACAATCAAATAAAATTATATGCATCACTGCAAATATTATCCTTGTTAAAGGAGTATTGTTTTCATAAAGAAAGCAATTAATTGACCTTCTTAAAGAAGACCCTTAACATTTTGTTTTTAGGCTGATAAATGTGTAGTGAATGCAAGGATAATTTTGACTTTTGAAAAGTTGTCCTAAAAGTGGCCTCCCAGATTCCTGATTCAGTAACAATTAAATCAAATATAACAATGATAAAGCTGTGACACAACAGATTAACATAATGATGTCCAATTTAAAGGACCATTACAGACTAATTTCAACCTCAATCGCAGTGGAAAAAAGCAAGAAGCGCAGAGTATGCCAAAACAAAATAAAAGAAGGCTTATTAATATGTCTCCATTGTCCAAAACAAGAGATAGACATTTCCAGGCATTTGAAAATGTCATTTTCTTTGCCCTTTCAAGTCATAGCAAAGAGAAGTCTTCACACACAGTTAAATTTACTCACTCACCATGCCAAACCAGCGTGTGACATAATCCACAGTCCAAAACACTGGTTCAAAGATGGAGTCAAACACTACATCAGAGTCTGTGAGGGTGTTGAAATAAAGCGACTGCACCAGCAGCTTCATGTAGGCCCATATTTTCCTGAGCCACGGGGGGAGTCTGCTCTTCCCTCGCCTGCTGCAGAAGCGTATTCGCCCACTGCGAAGCAGGTTGAGCATGGAACCAGGAACGCACCGCATTCTGCATTTGTGATGAGGAGATACCTGCACAGATTAAATAAAGATACAGAGTTAACAGTCTTAAAAACTTAAGTTATAAACACAAATCAAAACCTTAAAGCCATTAAAGCTGTGATACTATTGTAAATTGGTTAATCACACTATCATGGCTTTGATCAAACATTGGAGGATCAAATACTAGATTTGTCTAATTTTATATTCAGGAAATAAATAAAAATAAATAAAAACTCCCATCATTCTAGTCCATAAAACAACACATACTTTTGCAGTTTAATAAATATCTAAAAAAGTATAATTTTTTGGGTCATGTCATAAAACCTGTGTCGATGTAAACTCTGCTACTGCATGAACAAGCAGGTCTACTGCATGAGCAAGCAGGTCTACTGCATTTCATGGCTTTTTACTCATCTTTTTCAGAGGCGCCAGTATGATGAGGATTCTGTCTCTGTTGTTTATGGTGGCTATGATTTCACAGAGTCTCAAAAGGGCTTAACTGATTGTCTGAGAATCAATTAGGACCTTTTTTAATATATTTCACAATTTCATTCGGAGCCCAACTGACCATAATTAGGCACATCCGATGTTTTAAAGTCAGAGATGAGAAAGACAAGTGACATACAGTTAAGTAAAATAAATTCTCAATGGAGTATAAAGTAAATATAATTTTTTTAAAAAACGGGAGAGGCAGTCCAGCTCGACTGCATTCCCAACAGGGTGGTGTCCGGTTTGGAGGTTATTGTGGCTGTGCAGGTGAAGGGGAGAGTTAGTGGTCTATTATTGGGCAGCAGATTTCTGTCACCAACACACTCACTTCATCAGTCAATGGCAGGATATTCAACAATGACCCACAAAGGACCTTTAATTGTTTCTTTATGAAAGAAAAGTCTGTTGTGCATAATTCACACCGCCAGTTAATTGTCTCTCTGCGACATAAAACACTCCCAAATCTCTTTTGTCTGGATGTCATGCACAGCTTTTGAATACCCGTGTGTACTGCTGCGGCTCACACTGACATTTAACAGCAACGTGAATAGAAATTGCGGAACTTACCTGTTATGGAGCAGAGGAGTACTCTGAATTAAATTCTAAGGACGACATCGTTAAAGTGACGATAAAGCGGGCTTGTTGCTATTTAAGTGGCGGAGTAGGTTATCGGACCTGTCAGTGAACGCCGCTGAATCCTGACCTGGAGCTACTGCGCATGTTCCGTAGACTTAATTCGATGCATCATGGTTATCTGAGTCAGGAACTGGACATTAAACTCACAGCAGATTTTAATTTCCGTCGCTAATTTTTATTTTTGAATGTTG
Organism: Poeciliopsis prolifica; assembly: GCF_027474105.1. Classification (NCBI taxonomy): domain Eukaryota; kingdom Metazoa; phylum Chordata; class Actinopteri; order Cyprinodontiformes; family Poeciliidae; genus Poeciliopsis; species Poeciliopsis prolifica. The sequence goes on from NW_026562380.1 coordinate 8,710,075, forward strand.
TCCTTAGTCTTTGTATCACTATAAAACCAATATACGTAAAAAAAAATCATACAACAAGTTTGTCAAATCAACGACTAATGTAAAAACTGGTCATTTGCTTCAGGAATTGTGGGAATTGAAGTCTTCCCGAGAGGTCAACATGTGGAGTCGTCTATCTACCGAGCCAGCGGCAGTCTGTCGTGGTTGATTTCAGTCATTATGTCGTTTTGTTTTAACTTCGACATTTCAGGGCAAGCAAACGCCTCTCAAGAAGTGGATGGAAATGAAGTGCAAAGCGGAAGCAAAGACGACGGCGCTAAATATGTGCGTAATGTTTGTTTCTTAATCTTACGTTCTTGCAGTCTATTTTAGCTGCCCGGGAGAGTAGCAGAAGTCTCATTTGCTGGGAAGATAATGAGAGCACTGGGATGAAAGATTATGACGTTGCTAATTGTATTCACGACCTACCAGCTAGCATGGAAATAAGACTTATACAGCTTTTGTTTTGGAAGTCTACTTCCACAATAAAAGCTGTGTAACTAGAACTTATCCACGGCTTTTGCTCCTGCTGTGTTGCTATACTGAATAAAGTTGGAAATCTAAAGAATTGTCAAACTTAAGAACTTAAGCAATTTTTATAACAAAATATATGAAATGTCATATTTTAAAAATACATTTTTTACATTTCGCACATTTAAATTGTATTTTCTCGTCTTATTTATTGTTAAATATAAAACTGTCTGAATTTGTTAGAAAACACAGAGACACGTATTTTTTTTTCTTACATGACTGTGTGTATCTTACACACAGTTATTTGTACATCAAATACTTTGAGCCATTCTTGACTTTTAAACTATTTTGATGAGGGATTGAGCATTTAAAGGTCTTTTGGCTTTCTTTCCACTTGTAGCTGTCAGGTTACATTGAACCTCTTTGGCTTTTCACATTATTGATATAGAAAAATCTTTTACATGCTTTTTTCATCTTAGTTATTTAGAACATGCTATTTAAATTAAAGCCATCTTAGTATCTTAGTAATAGAAAAAAGACAACAAAAGCTTACAATTGAGACATTTTAGTGGAACTGTTTCAGTTTTTGCTCTACAGAAATAGAAAGTTGTAATGAAATGTCAGTTGTTAACCACTAGAGAGCGTTAGTTCATTTATTTTCCAATAGGAAACCCGTAACAACGAAAGGTTAAAGAGAAAAATATCAGTTTGCGTTGGTGTTCTTACTGATGATAGACTGCATGAATCATTATTAGCTGTGCAGACACTAAACTACTAAGGTATGATGGAAGCTTTTGTGGGGTTTTTTTTTTGTTACCAGAATTGTTCTGTGGCTGTGGGTGTAACCCACATGATATATGCAAATAGTGTTTTTAAGTCACGTAATGAATCACAAGGCTGATCAGCAGTCTGTCCAAGTTTAGCAACCAGTCAGCCAGCTCATTATGTCATCATTAGATTATTATTGTTAGAAAGAAAAATTAGAAATTAAAAGGAATTTGGTGTTAGCCAAAGTGCAAAGCGTTGGCTTTCTTAACTCGCTGTCATAATGTGATGCCATGATTTCACATAGGCTTAACAGAGCAGAGTCATCCTTCTGACAAGGGCTTTGGACAAAATGGAAAACATCTAGACCATTACTCAAGCTAAAATCTTAATCAGTTTTGCTTTCATGTTCTTTTTAGTTTTTTTTCCTTTGAATTTCAAACACATTGTCTCTGACTGAAACTCACAGTCAGCTCTTTCGTTCCCTAAAGCATGCTGCTTTCTGTTGCAGGCAGAAGTAGATGATGATACACCAGCCAGTCCAGTAAAAGAGGCTAAAGAGCACCTTCCTCCATCTGACCCCCAGTTCCTCCTCACTGATGGAGTCTTTGAAACAATTACCATCGGAACCCTTCCTCCTCTGCACTTCCTCAACGAAACCGTTTTTGAGAGGACGGCCTCAGAGCGAGAGGACAGGGAAAAAATTCTGTCTCGCAGGGAGGAGAAGAACTCTGATCTCATCTCTGGTGTGTACGAGGGCGGCTTGAAGGTGTGGGAGTGCACGTATGACATTCTGGAGATAATGGAAAAAGAGGGAGAAACCTTCAGTGGGAAAACAGTGCTAGATTTGGGTTGTGGAGCGGGCCTGTTAGGAATACTGGCCTTGAAGCGAGGAGCCAGGCAGATCGTTTTTCAAGACTATAACAGCACAGTGATCGAACAGCTCACGGTGCCAAATGTAATCCTAAACTGTGAAGATGATGATGAGGTAGAGGGTGATGGTGAGAAAAAAGGGAAGGGCAAGGGAAAAAAACAAGAAGACGGTTGTGTAGATAAGGGCAAGAAGGATCTGAACTCTGGCAGTCCCCCTCCTAAGAAAAGGGCAACAGATCTATCCAAGCATCCATTAATGAGGAAGTGCCTCTTTTACTCTGGGGACTGGAGAACATTTCTTCCTTTGGTCTTAAAGAAAGAACCACTTCCCAAATTTGACATTATATTCACATCAGAAACAATCTACAACACTTGCTACTACCCTGCCCTTCATGAAACGCTGCACAAACTGCTGGCACCCAGTGGCCTGGTCTACCTGGCCACCAAATCACATTACTTTGGTGTTGGTGGTGGGCTACATCTGTTTGAAACATTTGTGGAGCAGAGGGGTGTTTTCTCCCTGGATCACCTGTGGGATGGCGCCGAAGGCCTGCAGAGACATATAGTGGTGCTGCGTTTTAAAAAGCAAAGTGACAACTGACAAGAAAATGTCAGCTGGTTTTGAAATTATTCATGGACAAACTGTTGAATGAGTGTTTTTGAGATGCACTGATCTGAGACTTCATAGCTAATTTCTTGTCAAAGATTTTGTAAAGCTCTGACTGACACAGTTTTCTCTCTGCAGACAATACAAAATAAAAACTTTTTAAAAACCTTTTTGAATACATTGAAGTCTTTTGCAGTAACATGTTGGATAATGATATTGCAGCCCAGTGTTTCAAGGCTGCCTGCATTATGGTACAATTGGTTATGGCGGTGAAGTTTCTTTGTAATAAAAATTTAAAAAAACATTAGAACTTCCTGTAGAAGTCCAGTTAGGGTTTACTGACTTTTTTTTTTTTGCCAATCTCAATATGTGTACCAAATCCTTCGAAATTTACCATAGGTTTTTTTTTTTTTTTTTTTTTTTTTTTTTGACAGGGTACAAGTTATATGAAAGTTCTGATTAACAATTATGTGCTGGAGTTACTTATTGTAACTTAACAGGAACATGAAGCAGACTTTTTGTTACAAACAGACACTGTGTGGCTACACATATCTTTTTATGCACAGATTATAAAAAACAGTTATAAAATTCTAAACAATTTTCCATTGAACTTCTGAGAAGAATAATTTGAAATTTACCATTCCCATTGTACCATTTTAAATGATATTTGAGAAATATGCCATGAGGCCTAAACAAATTTCCCCAACTCCCAGGGATGACCCATGTAGAATGAGTAAGTCAGTCAGCTGGCTGAAAGAAAGCTTTTCTCATACTTCCAGAAAAAAACAAAACACCTGTTTCGAAATATTACCGACAAAACGGACAGTCGTGTTGTAACTAAAGGAGGAGAATCTTTTTTTCCTATTCTGGTAAATCTTTAATATGGGGGAGTTTGGTTTGCATTCCCTTCAATAAAAGTAATCAGGTCATTTGAAACACTTTGGTGTAAAATCTTTATGTCGTGATCACGATACCCTGAAACTGGTATTTTTAGCATGAGAAATTTATAGCACCCCTAGTGAACAACAATTATTATTTAGACCAGAAGACATCGCACTTTGTCTTTAAGAGAGCTTAATTGTAAAACTCTGCAGCATTTTACAATAAAAACAAAGTTCGATGTGGTAAGGTTATGAAGGTAATACTTTAAATTGTCTTTAGCGTCATAATTTAATGATCAGCATTGCTAGTGCTGTCAGCATTAGTAACTGGAGACATTAGCGTGTATTTCCTGTAGAGTGTAAAATTTCCAAAAGTTTGCCAACTATTCCACCAAGTTCCCTGGCAAGCATAGTTGGGCTTTTCAAAAGGGTCAATCGGTGTATATTTGCTGTGATATGTCAGTTTCCTGTTGTTTACTGAAATGCTCCCCAAAGTTTGAAAGTATTTGTGTGAATGAACAGCCGGCATGCCTCTGCAGAAAAGGCTTTCCTTCCGAGGAGCTTCTTTCTCCAGTTGTGCTTCCTCTGACGTCATTTTGAAACATCTTAACTGACAAAAACCGCCAGCAAAATCATTTACCCTCAGTATCAACATCCACACAGAAGAGTTTTATAAGTGTGACCTTTTTGGGAGGTGTTGTGTGTTAACTTGTAGAAATATGTATGGAATAATCTGAGTTTTGGCTTCCAACTAACAACACCAATAAGAGCCAGTCAAACAAAACTCTGCCCATTCCAGTCACTGATTTCTCGCTGCATCTTTTTTTCTTTTTCTGTTTCTTTAGAGGTATAAAACTTTTTAGAATTTTAATAAGAAATAGGGGAAAAAATCTAAAAGAAAAATCCATTCTTGGGTTTCTCTTTCTACTTTTTACTTCCTACAAAGAAATTTGAATATGCCAGGAACTAAAGTGATGTTAAAAGGGGCTGTTCCAGGTCTTTAGTCGCATGAGGAAGACAGAAAGGAAATGGGCTCAGTGACCTTTGCAAGTGTTTTTCCCAGTGTTCAAACACTAGCATGAAAGCCCGGCTTGTTTCGGCCATCCAGCGCAAAATGTCAATTGCAACTTATCCTCCAGGCCTAGGGACAGGGTTTGAAAGTGGATGCTGGCGTCACGGCACATCGATAGCGAGGGGATCTCTGTGGGGTCTCTGTACCACCTTGTTTTTTTTCAGGATATATAACCCTAATGGGTCCTGCTCCAAAAACAATGAGTCTTGACACGTTTCAGGCATGTATAGGAGCCAGGAAATGTGCATAGACGTGTCGTCAAGCATGGGGTAGGGAAATACGTGATAGTTTCCCAACTATCTGGAATCCCCTTTTATACAGAACAAGGAAATCTAGTGAATAAATCTAAGAGGGATTTTTCTGACGAAGAACATATCAAGTCCAGACTAGTTGCTTGTGCTTAAGGTAGGCAGGTGAGGAGGATGAGGAAATCAGCTTATTTTTTCCCGATTACTGGCTGAACAACAGCACTCTGAAAAAGTTGTTACATCGCTATGATGTTTGACTTTCTCTGAACAGCAAACAAAGTTGAATGAGATGTAGTTTTTGATACAGTTTGGTAGAAATCCATCTGAGAATGTGCATTTTTACATTAATTACATGCTGTTGCTTAAAGAACTATAGAAATCTTTTGGAAACATTATGTCAGCAGCTCTTGCGTAATTGTACTGTTAAACACCCACGAGGGTATGAGTAGACTTTCCAGTTCCCTATTGTGTAAATACATTTATGCATTAAATGCCACTCGACAAGTATATCACATAGGGTTGTCCTAGCACAGTTTCTGTTTGCAGAAACTGACCGACAAACTTCCAGTGTGTCCGCTTCGTCATCTCATCTCATCTTGACAGCTGTTCTGTGGCCTGTGGGGGAATTCCTGGTTCCTCTAGTAGACACAGCCTTTCCCCTGCTTACTTTATGGGAACAGGGGGCAGGGCAAGTCAGATGGTTTTCCTCAGAAACTATTATGTGTTGATTCATGGTGAGGGGGCGTGCTGTTCACACCCACTGCTTCCTTCTTACTGGGAAGTGACTGTCAGGCTTACCGTACAGAGGGAGTGTATGAAAAACAGAGAGGAGGGAGGTTTGATGGGTGAAGTGAAAGGTCCGTATTTAAACACATTTGGTGCGGATGTCAGGCACTGTGTTTCATATTTTCTCGGGAGTTGGAGGTCATGGCAGGAAGAGCTGGAAAGGCAGGTGAATCTTTGAAGGGATGTGTGTGTGGAACAAACAAGGACTCCTGAAGTGTGTGTGTGTACACAGGGAGAAATCCTGGTTTTAATGAAGAAGTACTTTTCTGATACAGCCAGGATCTGGAAAGATATTCTTCAGGTACGTGGTAAAACATCCAATATTGTTACATTTTGATGGGAATATTAGTGTAGAGTTTCTATCAAAAAAACAAAACGAAATGCAACACTTTTTGAACGTCATCAGGAACTCTTATCATTTCGTCGATTAATTCTTGTTTATTTCTCAATGAATGGATGTTTCTTGTCAAATAGGCAGCCCACAGAACCGGTTGTTTCCCTGTTTAGCTGCCAGGAAGGTGTGAGTTTCCCAAATATGCTCAGGTGTAGTTTTCCCTAGAAAGCTTTCTGTACTGTTCTGCACCCTCAGAGAGCACATACTTTATTACATGAGCCATCATCAATGCGGTAACTTTGAGATTAGCGTTTATCTCAACCGTCTCTATCAATATTGACTCCAGGCCTTGGATGAGGAGTTTTTCAGCTTAGTTCAGAGCAACCCAGTTAATATCAAACTAATTTACTTACACTGTGTGTGTCTGCAAAACACTGACCCACAGCAAGTTCCTTTCCCGGCAGTGTAACTGATGATTCATTCATCTCTTGACCGGAGCAACATGACCCTTGTCAGTTGGTGGACAAATTTTTGTTTTTGTGGAGCTTCCAGGAACACTTGAGTTTAGGAGAAGTTTGGGGTCTTGAAATCTATTTAATCTATTTAATCAGATCTGGCCCATACACTTTTTAAGCACATTTAAATTTTATGCCTCATGTTGATAAAACATATCCTAAACTTTGAAGCTATAACATGTCTATATTTGCTATAAATACTCCACTAACAATAATTAGTAGCTGTGTGAGGCTAAGTTTAGTCACCTCACTACTTGTCTCTTGCTCAATTTTACCATGGAAGACGCTGCATTGATGTTATCATCGCGTCCTCACCCTGCTGTTCTTGAGAAATGGGGATGGGCACCTTGTCATTCTGTTTGCCCTGTAACAAGATTCTAGTCCCTTTTTCTTGCTTAACTCAGAAGTTATGTTGCAGTCATTTGTACATATACTCTGAAATGTTTTTGCTGTGTTTGACTAATAGAGTGGTGATCGAAACAAATTGATGCCGAGATATGAGTTTCTTCAGACAGGTTTGCCGTTCGAGGATCAGGACACCTCTGAGGACGCCGTGCTGATAAGTGCTCCGCTGTGAGAACTGAATTCCATAGATGGTGACATGTAAAGATGTCATCTATGGATCCAGTTCTTTTGGCTCGGCACTGGTTTGTCGAGCACGTTGTTTGGAATCCGACAGCAGCTCTCATAATCATCTAAATCAATTAATATTAATAGGCCTATAATTGTTGAATTCATACTATTTTTGTATTTGTGTGTTTGAACTATAAGTCCAAGTTGTTTAAAATCAAGACTTATTTTCTTGACAATTAGTTGGAATTGAATAATAATTGGATGTAATTAATGTTTTTTTTTTGCATTTCAGAAAAGTGTGTAACATTTGTTGTTTATTAAATTTTATTTCTTTTTATTGTATGATGCAACATTTTGCCTCATATGTGTTGTTCCTGCTTTTCCTGCAGTATTTGGGACTGAATTCTGTACCAAACTATGATTACAATTCATGACAACAGGTAAAATATGTAAGCAGAAATTACAACTGATTTAATCTGTTGTTTACAAAGTTTTACAAAGTTCGTAAAGGACTCCATAAATACAGTGAACTATGAGGCGTTTGTAAATTGAAAATTGTTCTTGCCAGCTGTTATTGTAGAAGAAACAATATACACAAAAACTGTTAAAAAAAAAAAGAGTAATGAGAAATTTAGTTTTTAAAACAGTGGAGCTGGAAAGAATATTTCTGTTATTAATTTGTAACCAAATTGATAACAGACTGAAACAGCACATATCGATGTTATACTCATAATATCCTCCTCCTGAATCATAATGTAAGAACTGCAACAACATGAGATCAAAGCTGAATGTTTCACATTGAAAGGTTATTAATTGTAGTTTCATCTTATTATTCACTTCCACCCACAAAGAAGTTAGGCCTGCTCTTACGAAATGAGTGGACGCTACAGTTTCAGCTGTTGCTTTTACTGCACAGTACTTCTCTCAGGGCATTTGACTCATAGGAATTGTGACCTTTTTGTTGAACCGTGTGTACATCACTGTAAACTTACACAATTCTCTACCATTCTGATCAGAGTTTAAACAAATTCAGAGGTGGAGACAGTGACTGTTCAACTTGAAGACAGTTTATTTGACACAGATCGAGCTACGCTCTAGACGGACGTCAGACATGGGGGTTGTACTCTGTATTTGAATACCCTAGATATCATGTGGCATAGGAAATGTGGTTTCTCTTGTACCACTCCATGCATAATCAATGCATGATGGAAACACACCAAATTCATCGTAAACAACCTGTGAAGAATTAACATACGTAGGGTTTAATTACAGGTTTATTCAGATTTCATTTTAACAATTAGATGGTAGTAACTCAACTAATCTTTATTGGTGCAGCACTTTCATACAAAGTCTGGCCCATGTTTAATTTACACAAAGTTTAATTGATATTGTCAGCTTCTGTGAAACATGTACACAATCAGCTCTGATCAATGAAGGAAGGGTGTGAAATGACTTCATTAACTTATGTATGTGTTAATATTATCACTGTGACTTGAGATTTTTTTTAAATAAAATATTTTAAAGAAAAAAAATCTATTTTCTTCTTGTCTTTACTTGTCCTAAATAAAATGATGTTCTGTCAGAGTACAGAAAAATACTTTGCATAGATCTGCATTTTCACAACAGATGTCCTAATCATTCTGGTACTATTTAAACTGAATATGCAAACCTTATGTTGGCTCAAGATTTTTTTTGGTTTGTTTTTTATATATGCATAGCATCATTACAATGTGATTATCTTTATTCTGGAAGCTAGTCATGCTGTCACACTGACCAAGCTATAATAATACTCAGATTGGTATTTTTTCTAAACGTTGTTCACTTTAGGAATAATCACAAACAGTTATTATGAGGTGTGGTTCATGTTTGTGTGTTTTCCTTTAAACATTATTACAGCTACTTATACATTAGGCATGTGTGTACATAAAACATTCAGTAACATGCTAAAAAAGTAGCAGTTTTGAGGTTCTTGAGAGCTCCTCTTTTATTTGACAACTCCACTTCACTATGTCACCTAAAGAATAAACCAGGACAGTTTGCAGTATACTAGATTAAAAATTTTATATACATTGTATATCTAATAATTTGGATAATATAAAATATAAAAGCTATATAATAATGCATCACTTAAAAAAGAAGAAATGACATAATTATTTTTTTATTGACAAAATGTGATAAATAATTAATATAACATGAACTATTAATCATTTAAATCATTTACAATTCTCATTATATTGTTAGCTAGGACAATTATTATATATATGTATTCGCAGTACTATTCTGCGATGTTAGGATGTATTTACAGTAATAATCAATAATTATACTTTCTCATTAAGGCCGCATTTCTGTAAAAATATATTTTTGTTGGTCTAATCTTAAACTGCACGTTTTATTAACTGTAAAAACAAACAAACAAAGGTTTGAAAACACCATTATGCACAGTTAATGCGTTAGACTTAGTGATCTGAGTTACTTAATATGAAATATTTAAATTTACTGAACATAACTGCTTCGTTTTATTTCATATAGTATAACGATACATAATTATTAATTCATTATAATTATATTATAACGTAATATTAGTTTCCTTGCAAATACGTTTAATTAATGTTTCATTTGAATTTCCAAAAAAGGAAAGTTGTTTCTTTTTTACAATTAATAAATAGGGTTTAATATACTTTATGAAAGCATCAGTTCGACCACGAATAGCAACGCAAAGTTTCTGGAGAAGCTACACGTTCAATGCCCAACCCAGCGACCCAATCCTGCTCCTGGATACGCCCTCTCACAACAAATCAGTCAATCATAATGACCATTAATCCTATGGTCCATGTTTATTGGTTAAAATGTCCCGTCAGTATTATGACGTAGATCTTCTTGTCCAACCAATCGTTAGAGTTTTTTTGTGTAGAAGGAGCAACAAGAGTTTAGCAAAGTGATCGACCTATTGTTTCTGGGACCTTTATGGTGTAGTTTTGACTACTTTTGTTAATCGGCGAGCATCGATACAAACTCCATACACTTTGGTTTTACTTTTATAGAACAACCCGGTTTATTCCAGGCCGTAGTATGGATGAAATACGGCCTAACAGTGGCGCGCAAGCCCACGGGCTGGTGCCACTGTTTCCTCCCGGACTGCAGGCTATATATGGGGAATGTCGGCGACTTTACCCCGATCAGGCTAACCCGCTGCAAGTTACTGCCATTGTTAAATATTGGTAGGTAACACGATATGCTGTAGCTGGTTTGAGTTATACTCATAAGTAGATATTCTAGCATATAGTAGGAAAAGTTTGTGTGTCAAAGGCTAAGAAATATCATTAAGTTAGCTTAGCGCATAATGCTAACGTTTACAGTTAAGCTAACAAACATCCAGGAATATCCTTTGAAAACAAGTTCAAAACGACACAAACTTGCTCCAAACACTACACTAATTGAACGCAATGAGCAATATTAGTTACTTAATCCTAGTTATAGTTTCATATTGCGGTTTAAAGGGTTTAGAAAGAAGAAATCGGCCGTTGTAGAAGCTCAGTCCACTGACAACAAAAAGAAAATTTTACATGGTCAGTGGTTTTCCTTCTCCAGGCTTGGTGGACCAGACCCCTTAGACTACATCAGCATGTACAGGAACATGGGCTGTGCGGCTCAGGACGTCCAGGAACACTGGCACTATGTAAGCTTTGGACTCAGTGACCTGTATGGAGATAATCGGGTCCACGAGTAAGTTACTTTTTTGTGCTATTTTTCTGCATTTTACATAATTGATCTCTATTAATGTATTATTACTATTCTTATTATTTTTTACTAATGCATTTTGTGTGGGGGGAAAACCTATCTACAGGTTAACACTTTGCATGATGACCCATTGTAATGACAATTTATTGATTTTGACATGCATTGTGACTTTAGCAATCCCTTGCACTTAAGATTAAACAAACATCCAGATACTGTTGTTCTTAGGTCACTTTTTTGCCCCAGATTCACAGGAACAGACGGGCCCAGCGGATTTGGGTTTGAACTTACCTTCAGGCTCAAGAGAGAGGCCGGAGAGACAGCACCTCCAACGTGGCCTGCAGAACTCATGCAAGGCTTGGCTCGCTATGTCTTTCAGTCAGGTAAGATTTATAAATCTTGCAAAATGGTGCTGATGAAGAGTACAGTGGAAAAAAATGTTCCTGCAGTTTTAAAGTAATCAGTGATATCTTCTGGTCTTGTATTTGTTTTTGTTTGCTCTGCCATTATTAAACTCGGTGGATAAATTTTATTTTAGAACTGCCTCTCTATGCATGTTTCCAGCATTTGTGAGCTATTATGTCTTAATTTATTTAAAATATGTTCTTAGATTGATATATTTCAATATGCCTGGATGGAAGTCATTAGCAACTCTGATTCCCAGGAAGTCTTGTTGCCTGTGTCCCCCCCTTTGAGGCTTCAGTTCAATTATTGACTTAATATTTGAGGTCATTTTTTCAATCTTTGAGATTTTTTTATGTCCAAAAATGTTATTTATTGACCAGAGAGAAGTTAGACAAACTCTTGCAGAAAGTGAGGATATCTAAGGTTCTTTGCGTTGCTTTCCAGCTGGGGTCAATTTGCTTGTGGGTGGGCCCTTAAGTTAACTGAATGCTGATTCTTGGCCATCTTCTCTCCCTTGGTTTTCTTTCCACTCTACACAGGGTGTTTATTACCTCCCAAGTAGACAGATTCAGTCAGATGGAAATCCATTTTTAATGCGTTTCATTCCACATCTGGACTTCAGTTTCATTCCTGTTTTCACTTCTTTTTGTTCTTCTTCTCACATTTTTCTTCTATTGTTGCTCTTTCTTTATCACTTTAGGGAAATTAAGAATAGAGATGAGTGCAATTCTCATTTTATGAAACATATGTTCTCTTTTTTGTGTTTCTGTAGAAAACACATTTTGTAGCGGGGATCATGTGTCATGGCACAGTCCACTGGATAACAGCGAGTCTCGCATTCAGCACATGTTGCTTACTGAAGACCCACAGATGCATCCCATCCAGACTCCGTTTGGTACTGTCAGCTTTCTCCAGGTGGGTTTGAATACCTCGCATGAATAAACAACTTCACTATAAACACAGCGTTAGCTTTGAGAAGAGGCTGAGGAGTCGTAATTAATTAGGAGATTGGATGAATTGCTTTCAAACGTTGGCTGCAGTTCCTTTTATTCGACAGAAGAAAAAGTAGCACTTAGTTTAAGAAGCACAAGGTTCCTGGATCTAGACAGAGTTGAGTTTAATCAGATTTAACCTCTGCAGCTCCCAATGACACAAAGAAATACATGAAAAAAAGTTGTTTTGATATGAGACTTTCATACTGTTCTGTATAGATGCACAGTTCGAATTGCTTTTTTACCTGAAATCAGGTGCATCACGTCCGATAAATAAAAGGGGAACAAAACGATAAAACACAAACATTCTGCGTGTTGCATGAGTTCCTGCAAGACTTTATGAAATTCTGCGTTCTCTATAGATTGTGGGCGTTTGTGCAGAAGAGTTGCAGGCGTCCCAGCAGTGGAATGGACAGGGTATCCTGGAGCTGATGCGTGGAATCAAAGTGTAAGTAAAACTGTTGAAGCGGAAAGAATTCCAAGCATTATCTTGATTTATTGCATGGCTTTTTGCCTAGTTTATAGAATTGAATGCAGTTTCCACATGTTTACCTTGAATCAGAACAGATTCTTGAATACAGCAGTATCAGCTCTTAGGATTATGGATGATGGTATCAAAAGTCTGAACAGTTTCCGAAAAGAAATAATCAGACATTTTTGATTATTATCTTTGAGTCATACTTTTGAGGTTGAAATTGCAAATTAACTGTTGCTGCTGAATGCAAGGAGTTTTGTTTGCATGTCTTATTGAAGTGCAAAATCAATCAGCTGTTGAATTAATATCAAAACGGGGTTTGAAGTAACTGCTACAGGACATTTGGCAGTAGATATTTAAGTCTCTGCGGATTGTTGGGTGGGGTGTTTTAGGACTGAAGCTGCTTCCTGCAAATTAAATGTGACCTCATTATATTGGAAGATCTGGGAAGTATGCATGCACACTTAATGAGAATCCGGAAATCTTTGTAGTGTTTCCTAAGCAGTTTTTGGGGCTACAGAAATATTTTACACTAGATTCTGTTGGAGGAATATCAAAATTTAGGATGCAGGTTTTATTCTAGAGAACCTGAGAAACATTGCATCAAAGTTGCTGCATTATTGCTAGTATAGTAATAATTTGTTGCTAAATTATTAATTAATAAGAAGAAATTAGTCCCTTATAAATGTAAATTCAACTTAATTGCAGCTGGGTTTGTGTTTGGTATGCCTTAAATTAATTTTTTTAAATTCATTTTTGTGCTGCAGCTTTAGGTTCCTGTAACAATAAATTAGACCTTTAAATATTTAATCTCAACTTTAACATTTACCTAGAGAAGTCTGAGCTGCTGAAGTGAAGTGAGTGTAGGTGTTAATTTATCTCATAGCTGTTCAGGTGAATCTGACACATCATGTCGGTAGAAAATTTCAGTGTAATAACCCAACAAAAATAACTGCTGCATCGCTAATGAGTTAAAATATGATCTGACGCCAATTTAATGTTCTGATTCATAACTAAGAAGGTTAAAGTTGAAAGACAGAGAAGCTCTTCTTTCAGTATCGTGGGAGTTGATGAGTCAAACCGAAGGACCATGTTGGTGATGAAACACTTTGAATGTAGTGCCATGTGAGCTCATTTTGTGAGGGAACGGATAAAAATCATCTGGCTCTGCAAAACTGCAACCAAACAGCTGGACAAATTCACAGTTCTGAGTAAAAAAAAAGAAGTATTTACTGTGTTAAGCGATAGTGTTTTGCTCAGATCAGCTGTTAAAATTAACTTTGTATTGAAAACAGTCCATATCACTTACACTTTGAGTGTGTTGTCACCTGGGAGTGCAAACTTTGGTCATTTGGTGACTTTCGAGTTTAACTTGAGGTTGATATTGATTGTCTGGTTTGCAGAGCTGGCGGCCCCTGGCTCATCACTGACATGAGGAGAGGAGAAACCATTTTTGAAATTGATCCACATCTACAAGTAAGGTTTCATTCAAATCGGCGCACATACAGTTGCATCCTGCATTTTGCTTTAGTTGAAGGTTAAAAGATAATGAATGAGGTCAGTTAATCTTTAGTATTTCTAGTTACATTTAATTGAAAAAGAAATTTTCAGAAAATTTGAGTGTTACAAAAACAAACACGTTATGTTAAACATAACAAATGTTTAATTCAGAAAATCCTATAACCTCTGTAATCATGGTGAAACTGCTGAGCCATGTTTGAATATGTTAAATTTCTTGATTGGGTTGAAATCAAATATTCAGAATGAATCATTCATATGGGCACAAAAGTAATTAATCCAATCAGGAGTTACTTCCTGCTCTCACTGCCAAAAGTACCAAAGACAGACATTATTCTGAATAAAAGCAGCAACATGCACAGAGTTGTAAAATTTCCCTTAAAAAAAAAAGGCGGAATAAGTTGTCCTTCAGTCTGTGCTAAACATGACAACAAACACAGAAGTGTTTTCAGAGTGGTCCCATGCAGGTTCTGATAATGCCTGAGAAGTTACCACACCCTTTAGTTAAGCCTCCCTCTCCTTCAGAGAGGTCGGACTGACCCGGCGTGCGCCTTTATGAGCTATTTTTAATTTTTTTACATTTTTTTCCCCGTGTTTTGGGAACTGACGCCCCTGTCGGCTGCTGTAAAACCTGTCTTGCTCTTCTCGAGCGTGGAGCTTGGACGGTTCAGCTACAGGCTAAGCAGTATGCTGTTGATGTTCCTGCATTACAGGATGAGATATCAGCAGACCAGTTTTACTTCCCTGACATATCGCGCACATGTACAGTCAGGTCAGTTTGCCGCATTCATAATTACAATTGTTCTCATGGACGGCGTTTAATTTGTCAGTTGGCATGAGCCACCCCTCTGTACTGATACCGATCTGTGTGTAATGAACCCAAATAATGAGCAACACTTCCTGAATAAAATCAATCTAAATTTTTGATGATGTTTCTTTTATTTATTGAGATGCACTTCTAAAATGTTTGGCCCATGTGAGTTTCACCAAAGCTAGTGTTAATGTTTGCATATGTATGTTGCACATCCAAGCAGGAGAGAGTGGATCAGGGTATTGAAACCGAGGGCTCCAACCTGAGCGGTGTGAGTGCCAAGTGTGTGTGGGATGACCTGAGCCGACCCCCAGAAGACGAGGAGGACAGCCGATCCATCTGCATCGGATCGCAGCCTCGCCGGCTCTCAAACAAAGGTACGGCATCTTCCTAAAGACTACAACAGGAGCAAATCTAAAACACTGAGGTCGGAAGCTGCTTTCAGTAGCTTCTAGCTTTTTTCTTATTCCCCTCAACAGACACAGAACAGATCAGAGAGACCCTGAGAAAAGGACTGGAGTTTAACAGCAAGGCGGCCTTGCCGCCCATCAGCAGCCAGAAACAGAACCACGACAGAGCTCAGTGAGTTCTCCTCCCACACACCAACACACATACATGGGCTCTGCTCAACTCAATGGGGCCCAGCGAGAGAGATGCCTCCTTCATGCACAGTGACTCAGAACCCTGCTGACATCTGAGCTGATATCACCATTGTTTCCAAGAAACCGGCATATTATGTTGGTTTGTCTCAGTTAATTTCCTCCTTCCTCTAGAACTCTGTTTCTCCTGCAGAGGGGGTTCCATGAAATTGTGAAGCAATCTGTCTACATTCCCATGTGCTGACAAAGCCCTGCCATCTCCTACACTTTTCCCTCCTGCCCTACAGTTTTTCCACAGTTTCATCAGGAAATTTGTCACTTTAGGGAGCCCCACTTACAATATATCTTGTTTTTTTTTGTGTGTTTTTTTTTTCAGAAGTCGAAAGGACAGTTTGGAGAGTGAAAGCTCAGCAGCCATCGTTCCTCATGAGTTGGTCCGAACTCGGCAGCTGGAGAGTGTCCATCTAAAATTCAACCAGGAGTCCGGCACGCTGCTGCCCCTCTGTCTGCGGTATGGCCGAAACGCCACCACTCCCAAACTTAATTCACTATTTAGAAAATGTGTACAAAATGGATCAAAGGTTAATTTCAGAATATTGTGGGAAGATAATAGATAATGTCTGTTTAAATTGAGCAGAGATTCAGTTGTACCTAGTTGCCTAGTTTTCTTCTTTTTTTTTTTCAATCAAAATGTGAATTTTTTGTTGACGAATTGTTACAGATGCATTTGGAAAGAGTGTTCATAAACTATTCTGTTCTCTGTGTAGGATTCTTTCTTAATACTAGAGGGAGACCAGACGCTGGTTTTAGAGAGAGCAGTCAGTTTGAAGTGTGCCAAGACAGAAACGGCGCTGTTTTTTTAAAATAACTTCCTAAATTAAAGTTACATGTCACTGGATAGAGACACAACTAAAATGTCATCTGTGAACCGAGACAAGATTTTCAGCACAAATCACAACATTTTATGACAATGGCTTAAACATTCAAAATCAATCAGTTTCTGTCATTTTAGGTTGGGTTTCATGGCTAAAAGTAAAAAGGCTTTCTGTCTTTGAACATGGCAGGATTGTTGAACTGCACAAGCAGCTCTCACAGAGTGACTTCTCTGCAGTGTTTGAGCTCAGTCAGGCAGTCATTTTAGATGCTATAAAGGATCCTGTGGCATCAGGAACAAAAACTGGTTGAGCCAAAACAATGTGGCTTCCACTGATCCCGACTGCAGGCCAATAAACACAAGCCGGCATATAAAAGAGAAGGATGCAGACCTCAAAGAACAACAAATGTCTTAAAATGCCACATTTCCAAATGCTTGAGGCTCCCTCGCCCAACAGAGCACCAAATATGAGACATTTACATGTGGATAAAAACTGATGCGAATGGTCCTGATGGCTTCCAGCTTTCCTGGCATGAGAAGTTCCCACTTTTAAAATTAGCTTCAAAAGTTTTCTGTCTAAGGAAACTCAGCAGATTATATAATGTCCCTTAGATCATCTAAGGTCACATCATCATAATTCCACTGAAAATAGTTTTGGGATGGTGGTTTACAAAAACATACATCAGGCCAGGGTAGAGCTATGTTCTCAGCACACAACTGGAAATTATCATTATAACATATATTTATTTATTTGTTTTTTACTTTTAATAAAAAAGTACCGTGAATACTTTTTCCAAACGGTACCTGTAGCACAGCTGCCTAAAATAAAAAAAGCAATTGATCGCCATCTTCATCTTGCTCCTGCACACTAAAACCACTAGCTGTCTTTTTCAGACAATTGAACAGCCTCACACACACTTCCTCATCCTCTCTTTCGTTGTCACTCTCAATGTCAATTTTGTCTCAAGGCAAACTCACTTCTGATCTCGTGCCATCCTCTTCATCACACAGCAGTCCAGCCTCAGTGGTAAAAATCCACTGCAGTACAGGCTTCTAATCCTCAAATTACAGTTTATTAGCCTGACACTAAGGCAACAAAGCAGGTTTTCTGCAGTTCCAGCATTGATACTGTGATGATAACTGCTATGTAGCTCCACTTAAAAATTAAACAAAAAAGAACAGCTTCTGTGGAACGATGTGATATTTTGACTCTTTACTGTGACGTGTTTGTACTAACCAGTTTGAGTAAAAACAACTGTTCCCTTCAGCTGGAACAGCTGAACACACAAGGTAGAGCTCTCCTGAAATGCAGCCGGTAAACAGACTGTTGACTTGGTGCTGCTCTCATCTTTCCACCTCTGATCTTCAGCGTCTCATCACACACTTCCAGTGATGTATTCACTCTACGTTTAGGTTCAAACTCAGGTCAAATGGAAGCTTTTAGAGCTTTTCACAATTGAAAATGGTTTCAATTGCTATTGTAGTCCAAAAAAATTAATTATCTCAATTTTAGTAATAAACTTATCAACATTTGCCATGCTTGGTATGGCCTTAAATTTTTGCTATTGATGTTGTCTCACTATAAATAATTTAGGAAGCAAAAGCAAAATAATTGTTTTTCACTTCCATAGGAAGTGACTTCTTTTATGAGATTTGACTTGAAAACAGTAAAATAGCGATCACTAAAAGCTGCCAACAGTAACTGTTATGAAGGTTGCTATATTCAGCAGTCTGCTTGTAAAAATACTGCAGTCAGAGGGAGAGAGGAAAATAATGAAAAAGTTGTATTTCAATTATTTCTTTAATCTCAAAGACCTGAAACTGAAATAATGCTGTGGGGAAGTCAGAACTCGCAGAAACCCTGCTACTTGTCCAGGTCAGATGAAGCTGCGTGTAATCGGATGAACTAAAGAATTCATGTTGTGTTGTGTTTGATCGCGTGCAGAGGCAGGTTACTCCACGGGAGACACTTCACGTATAAAAGCATCAACGGAGACACGGCCATCACGTTTGTCTCTACTGGAGTCGAAGGAGCTTTTGCCACTGAAGAGCATCCCTATGCAGCGCATGGGCCCTGGCTTCAGGTATGCACATAGACGGGCTGAGTTGTTTTGTGCGATTTGTTTACACTCAAAGCATTTAACTGGTGTTTGCCCTTTGCCCACATAGATATTGCTGACTGAAGAATTTGTTGAGCAGATGCTGGGGGATTTACACGAGCTCGGCTCTCGTGATGAGGTATCTAACATAAAAAAAAAAATTTAAAAACACTTTGTGCTTTAGGTTTTACTTTCAATTTGCTTAGCTGTCTCACCTCTGGTGTCCTTTTCCTTTTGATCAGTCAAAATTACCCAAGGAATACAGTTGGCCAGAGAAGAAGCTGAAGATTTCCATCCTGCCAGACTCTGTGTTTGATAACCCATTGCAATGAGGCAGAGAAATTGCAGACAAATGTTTTCCAAGAGCATCGCTCCCAGAATGTGCTGCAAATCGAGCAAGAAAAAAAAAAAGAAGAAGTAGAAATATACTTTCATCCACAGAGGACTGCTTTGCTCCAGAAGACGATCCTGGGGATCATTTCTGACTGTTACTGTGTTCTCAGACTAAGCCCATTGTTTACCACTTCTCTCTGAGGCGTGAGTACCTTGAGGTTATCAACCCAGCCTCAAACCAGCTTGTTCAGATGGTTGTTGTGTGAGAACTTTGCTGCAAGGCAAACGGGATGCTTGTATTGCTCAAACAAAACAAAACAAAAAAAAAACAACTGAAATGTACATCACTGACACAACATCCTTGATCATCAGAGACTGTCTGTAGCAATAACTGGGTTACATTTTATGAAACACTACTATTTATTCAAGTGGCCTTAGAAAAGGGACTTAAAATGGCAAACCAGTTTATCGGTCTTGTTTTCAGTTACACCTTTTTTGTCTTTTTGTTTTTTGTATAGTATTTACAAATGCTGGACATTTTTCTTTTATGTGTTTGTGTTCACACCAAAGTTTTTGGCTGCCGGTACTGTCTGTGTCTCAAATCTTTCAATAGCATTGCCTTAGCAAGCCACAGAGCTTTGGTTACCTACGCTGCTGTTGTAGCTCCCTCTTTGCCCAGAGCCTTACTCCACAGAGTGTTACATGTAACGTTTATTTTCCTCATGCAACCAGGTGTGTTTTAAAAATTGAAATGCATTAGGCTTTCAGGAAATGTCAAAGAAAAGATACCAGCCTTCCATAACCTAACATGGGACCTCCTCAGTGCCTTGAGCTACAAGCTATTTTCCGTTTACATACAGCACCTGATTGTTTGGTAATTAAATGATAAAAAACCTGGTTAAGCTGCCAACCATCATATTTCAATCCCCATCAACATAGAAATGTAAAATCTGCATATTTTGGTATTGTCTTAACCGTATAAGTACTCTTCATGCAGCTTGTGACGGCATATTTATGTTTTTTATCATTCAGAATGAAAGAAAAGTTTAGATGCCGAATTTTTTATTTTTTTTTATGAGTGAACCGGCTGGCTGTAATCCTAAGTGCATTAAAGAGTGTAGCTATTACACAAATAAATCAGGATCACTGATTGAAAAGCGTTGTGGATCTCGGTTCTTATGATGTGTCTGAATGCTCATGCTGGACACAGTGTTGTCACTGCCTTCAACAGTTTATGAATAACAATCCTAAGTATGCAAGAAAGTAAAAAAAAATACAAGAGTGTGTTGGTAGTAATTTAATTATGAAGGATTAGTAGTAACAGAAGATGTGGAGAATATTAATGAGTGCAAATTAGTTTGCACTTTTTATTAAGCTATGCTGTATGAACTTGTGTATTTAGTTTTAATTAGGTTTCAGGTTCAGACTGACTGCAGGGGATTGCCAGACACTAAGTGAAACGAGGAACTAGCTTTTTAAATGGATTTTAAATACGTATGTTTAAAATCCAACGTACATTCTTGTTTTCATTGTTTGGAAGAAAACTTTCAGACAGAATAACACTTACAGTGTTTTGCAAAATCCAATTTTTCCATTGTGTTTTATTGGGATTTTATGTGGCGAACCAACAGAAAACGATGTGGAAACCTGGAATTAAAACAATTCATGGTCTTTAAAGCTGGAAAAGAGTGGTGTGCAGTTTTATTCGCCCACCCTTTATACCCCGAAGTAAAAAATAAAAGCAATGTTGACTTAAAAGAGTCAGAGAAAAGTGGGGAACAAGCATCATCATGATGAACAAGGAAAACGGTAAGATTAAAGTTGTGGAAAAGTTACAAAACGGTGTCAGAAAATCAAATAACATTTCAAGCTCTGAGCATCTCATTCAGCACTTTTGAATATTATCTTACAGAAGGAATGTTACCATTAAATCTACCCATGAACCTACAGGCTTGGCAACTTATAACTATTGACTTAATGAAAGAGTGACAAGAAAAGAGTGGTTTAAAAAAAATCAGAGGAAAACTTGTTTGCTGCTTACCTCTATAGCCAGGAACACGTCATCCACGTGGTGGCACATGGTGGTAGCGGCAGGATGCTGTGGGACTGCTTCTTGTTCTGGACGAACAGAGAAGCTGGTCAGAGTTGATGGGAAGATGGACGGAGCTAAAAACAGGATCATTCAGGAAGAAAAGCTGTTAGAGCCAGAAGAAAGCTTGAGGCTTTCAGCTTCCAAATACAGACAAGTGCAAACTAATGGGCTGGATCAATAGATCCTAATGACATACAAAGATGTTTCTGCTCTGTTAAACTTATTTTATGACATAAAATAAGTGTGAGTGTCTAGTAAAGCTGAAACTAGCACTTGATCATCTCTAATTCACAAATACATAGACCAGTCAAACCACAAATTGATTAAGCTACTATACACACAAATTAACAATATTTTTGCTAATCTAATAAAGAATTTTGGTGAATTTATTATAGACACTCACACTTACTCATACCTCAGTAAGACTTGATTTTAAAATGATTTTCATTGAGTCATGATTGTTTTCTAATAGGAAGTGAAATAGGCAAAAAAAAAAAAAGCTAAATATATCTAAAAGGAGAAGTAGTTCTGGGGGGAGATCATTTCTGTTTTTCTGCAAAGATGACATAATAAAAATTGTTTATTTGTCCCTTTCTCAGTAATTGAAGGATTATTTATCTTTTGGATGAACTTGGAGCCTTTAAAGTTGAAAATGTTATCACCCTGGTCTTTGTTGACTGAGCAGCTCAGAAAAGTTATTACTTCCAGTCAATGAAACATCTTGGAAACAGAAAAAAGATGACTTTAAACCCAAATCAACCAGGGGTAAGAATAATTTTGAGGATGGCTGAAAAAGAATTAAAAAATAAGTTACACCGCAAAAATGTTTTTATTTGTATTATTATTGTAGAGTATAGAGGGGTAGAAAAAAACCGCAACTGAAAAACCTAAAGTCGTTTTAACCTGCAAATATATTTACAAGAACTCCAGTTTATTGTTAAAAATGCACCTGACAAAACTTTCAAAGAAAAGAAGGGTTTTCACAGTTTTTCATTTATTTATGTATTTTTATCCCCCTCCCTGCTTGCGCACCCCCGCATGGGCCCCTGAGGGCCTGCGCGGTGCCCTCTCCTGGTTCGGATGTGAAGCCTGTTCCCCGGGCGGGTCACGCCGGCGGGTCTTCTGCAGTGTGTCCGGCAGAGTTTGCTGTGTCCGCTCCTTTGCTCGCCTTCCCTCCCTCCTCTCGGCTCCTCCCCGTCTGTGTGTCAACTCTGTGACGGGTCACGGTGTGTCGGAGCTGGGGGTTGGAGTCGGTGTGAAAGCACCGTGCTCTCTTCCGACCAGTCACCGTCTGCCTCTGCTTACAGTAAAACCTTACTCAGAGAGTTGACGGGAAAGCGAAACAGTCGACAGCAGCGGCTGGGAACGTCCTAAAAAGCCCGGGCGTCGGGGGCGCTGCGTCGGACAGACGGCTGTAATCCAACCGGAGAGAGCTGGGGTTTCACCGCGGGCTGGATGACAAGCTCCTCGGCTTTATTCTAGGAGCACCGGAGTCCGCCGACGACATGGACAATAAATAGTTGGTAACGTCGTTCTCTTCCGTAGAAACACGCTCATTGTATATTCCGCTTCGACGCTCGTTTGGTGGCAAATTACAGCGCGTAATTAAAATGTCAGCGTGGCTCAGTGTAACAACCGGAGAGGAGTCAAATTCTCAGCAGCAAGTTGTCACTCGCTTTTAAAACGCCGCACACAGCGTGTGTGGCCCTGTCGGTGAGGAGATCAGATCACACTCGGATTCATATGGAGGATTTCTGAAGTTCGCTCTGAAATCATTTTGTTTCTCCTCCGTGTTGCTTCAAAACACGAGATCTGTGTACCTGTTTGCCCCTCTTGTGCGCAGGGGCGCCTCCAGAAAGTTTTCAGTCGGACTGGCCAGAAGGGGGGGCCTTTAATGATTTTGGGGTGGTCCGCCAAATCCGAGCAAGAACAGAGTTTTAGGAGTTTTATTGCGCTTTTTTGTCGTATGCAGGTGCATCACAGCAAAACGTCAGTTTACTCTTCACAGAGCGATATGTGTTATGTGTTATGTGTTTATGTGTTTATTCGCGTCAGTTTAGAGCAAATGCAGAATGATTATATTTTTAGAAAATTAGAATTTTTCTCCAGAGCCATTTAAAAAGGTATCTTCATACAGAAGTTTCAGCCCACTGGAAATGATGTCAATGTATTAGTGGGTCTGCACTTGTGTCTTGGTTGGGTTTTCTTTTGCATGAGTTACAGCGTCACTGCAGCGTTGAATGTGTTCAGGAAGCGTGGAGTTTTTAGCTCGCCTGCATGGTTTAGTGGGTATCTCTCACATTATCCCTGATCATTCTTAGCTCTCTCTGTTGTGTTGAGTTCAGTTAAGTTTACTGGCAGTTCAGAAATGTTGCTACTGTCATCATTAAATCAGGTCTTGTTGGATTTAGCAGTATGGACAGGTGCCAAGTCCAGCTAGAAAATGAAATCTGCATTTCCAAAAGGCTGATAACCAGATAAGATATGGTATGCTTTAACATTTTGTTGTAGATGGCTGTGCCTCCAGTCTCTTGACTGGGTTCTTCTGAAGATAACAGCTCAGAGTTGCTTTTCCTGCTAGTTTTTTTTTCTTCCACTGAATTTTCTACTAATATGTTTGGAAGCAGTACTCTGCGAACACAAGAGCTAATAGAGATGATTACAAGTGTAATGCTAAAAAGGACGCTTTTTTTTTTAAGAATGAAAAAAAGTTTTAATAAACTCAGACTTGCTGTCCTATTTTAAAGTCATGTGGTCATTGGTGTTCACCTCTTCTTATAGCCCTTCCTGGTTGTTTTACTATTGTAAGACTAGATGCTACCTGACTATTAAGATGTTTTTCTTATCTTTCCATGAGATCTTCTGGAAACTAAATCATTCTGCTACTCTTTTTTTTTCTTTTTTTTCTTTCCCCTCCCAGCTGTACGCCATCAGTTTGGATCTCCACCGAAGCTATGGATGCAAGCTGGAAAAACTGCTTCGAGGAGGAGCTTCTCTGCCCTATATGTCTGAACGTCTTTGATGAGCCAATCCAGTTGCCATGCAAGCACAACTTCTGCAAAGGTTGCATCTCTGAGGCCTGGGCCAAGGAAAGCGCCGCGGTCCGCTGTCCAGAGTGCAACCACGACTATGAGCAGAAGCCGGCGCTGGAGAAGAACTTTAAGCTCGCCAACATAGTTAAGCGGTTTAACGCTCTGAATGCAGAGAAAGCCCCCGCTGTGCTGCACTGTGTCCTCTGCAGACGAGGCCCCCCGCTGCCCGTCAGGAAAGTGTGCCTTCGTTGCAAGGAGCCTTGCTGCCAGACCCACGTCCAGACGCACCTGCAGCAGCCGTGCCCGGCGCCGGGACACCTGTTAGTGGACATCGAAGAGCTGAGCGCCTGGACGTGTCCCACTCATGAGGAATACAGGCTGCTCCACTGTGAGGAAGAGCAGGTGGCTCTGTGCCCCTTCTGCTACATCTCCCACTGCACGAACCAAAGACACACAGTGTGCGATGTGGACACACAACGCGTACAAATGCAGGTATGAATCACACCTACTTACAGTGGTTCACTCTCAGATGGAGAAAACATTGTCGGTGCAGGAAATATTTCTTCTGGTTTTACTGGCAGAAGTATATTTTCCTCTTTATGTCGTCTTTTAATCTGATTTGAAAGGGGGGGGGGGGAAGTGTGCCTCTAAGCAGATAAAAGTACTCACACACACACACATACACACAAATGCATACCCACAGCTTTTAACCTTGATCACACCGCCCATCGAGGAGGTCTACGCCTTCGCATTAGCAGCACTGCGCCCTGGGGTACGTGCTGTGATGGAGTCGGCGCCCACCGGAAGTGACAACCCCTGTACAGCGGGGAGCAGATCCTTGTGTGTTGGTTAATTCCTGCCGCCTTGATTTAAAGCAGCTTAATATGAATAACCTTTCCGATAATTCAGTGTTTCATCTCCGCTCGTGGTGTCTCAGCTGAACCCTGGCGAGACGTTTTTGAAAGGAGAGACACAGAAAGGTGGGAAGCAGATGCTGCAGAAAGCGATCATCTGGCAGCAAACTGTTAACAAATGAGTTACGATTTGTCTTGGCAGGGTTGACCTTAGCATGGGAGGTGCATGGAGGAATGTTTCTCACATAAAACCAGCATATTGGGGCCGGGATACAGTGTGTTGGAAAAGTATTTACAACTCCTTGAATTTTTCCACGTTTGGTCTGGTTACAAGACACAAATGTTTATGTTGAGCGATAGACCAACACAAATCAGTGCAAAGTTGTGAAGGAGAAGTGAAAAAAAAAAATCTCTGTATATATTTTTTTACAAATACAATCTAAAAAGTGCTACGTGCTTTTAATAGGTTTTCATGATAAATTTTATCAACACTAAATTTTATCAACACTGGTATCGTTGATGATAGTCGTTTCTTATCGTATCGGCATTAGTCTGATAAGTAAAACTGTTTCGAGATTAAAAACCAATGTTAATTTTCATCTTGTTGTCATTTGTTTCTTTCTTTTATGTAACCAGGTGTGTTTTATCAAGTTTGAAAATCAGTTTTTTCAAGAGAGTCCTGGCCTTTGTTGCTATTTGTGTATGTGTTTTAGGACGGGCCGAAGGTTGGTCATGTGCTATTTGTTGGGTCATGTGATGGAGCTAGTGATGCAGCACTGATTATGGGGTGTTTAACTGGAGCAGAGAAAATTGTGGTCACTTTTATACGGTGTCTAAAGTGGAGGAAAACGTGGACTGGCTATCGACCACGGGGCCAGTATTAATGTTGGATATCGATATCGGCGCAGTTTTTAATATTGATGCATTCGTAATATATTCAGAATGCTACATGTGGTAGCAAACTGAAATTGCACATCACTCTGAGAGCATCATCCTCACTCTGAAACACAGTGGTGGCAGCATCATGCTGTGCAGATGTTTTTCTTCAGCAGGAAATATGGATGCAGCTGAATACAGAACATTAGTTGGAGAAAACTTGTTAGAAGCTGCGAAAGACTTGAAACTACACCTGAAGCTCATCAACTACAATGTCGATGTTCACATGTTAGAATGGCCTAGTCAAAGTTACACTTCAAGTATTTATTTGGCAATTTCAAGACCATATATATTTTCTTTCTATTTTATAATCAAGTGCTGCTTTGTGATGCTCTAGCAAACAAAACCCCACTAAGATGCTTGAAACTGTTCAAGGACTATAAGTACTGTCTCGTAGCAGCTGATTTCACAACTCTGATGTGAGTTGAAAGGTGTCATAAACCACCACCCACATACACTTTTCCATCCTGAGCCGTCCCATCAGCGAGGGAAAGATAGTAAGAAGCAAATATGCTTTTACATCCGCCACGTTGCCTTGTCATTGATGCTTTTAGTAACTGAAATATTTCCAAATGGGAAAGTTACAGCAAATTCTTTTTCTCCAAAGTAAATCAAAAAGTCCCAAATTATTCTAAGTCCCTTGTGCAAAATGTTTCCCCGGTTCTGAGCTATTATTGGGACAAAAGCTGTCTGTTCAGCCCTTTCCACAGCTGCTCTTTCTCTCTCCCTTTTCTCCCTCTCTGCACACTTGCATGCACACACCCACCCATCTTTTTTTTTGTTGTTTTTTCACAACCTTATATTCCCAGGAAGAAAAAAAAAAGACATCCTGGCTTTTCTCAGATTAGCGCTGTCCATACTTGGACCCTCACACCCTCTTTGATTCCTCCAGCAGCCAAAACGTTGGGTTTCTTCTGCACTGTGCGTTTGTTAAAGTAATTTGAGGCCCGGAGTGGCTTCTCATCAGTATTTACAGAGAGGTCTTTCTCCTTGACGGAGCTGTGGTCTATTTTGGTGAAAGCACTTTAAATTCCCCTGGCAGCACTCTTGTTGCTTTTGGGACAAACAGAAGAGGGAAAAAAAAACCCAAAGTAGCAACAGTATGTTCATATCTTTGGTTATCTTTGCTTCTCTAAGGAGATTTCTTTCTTTTTTCTTTTTTTTTTTTAATGTAACTTTGCTCGTTGGTAATTCTGAGATGAGAAAGGGAGAGTAATATAATAGCAATGTTATCCCCGGGGCAAGCGGAGGAGGACCTCTCCCACACAACCTCACCTTGGCTTTTCTCAGGCACCTCAGCAGGAAACCGTCCCTCACGGAGGCTCTGCTGTTTGCATTTTCTCCTATCATAGCTGGAGTGAGTCAGTTCCCCAGAATGCTGAGGGCAGTGCACTGACATCAGAAGTGGGGAATATTTGTCTGTTGATTGTGAAAGAGTCTCTCTGTTCATTGAGCCCGAGGCTCCTCATTTAAACATGAGCTTCCCGGTAGCTCACTGGTGTCGGGAAGCTTAAATAAGACGGCGTGGAAAGTGATCACTGGCAGATTTAAGGTTGATAAAGGTGGACTTTCATGCTGCTGCGCAGCCTCGGCCTCCATGTTGCATTTCAAGCACAGCAAGATAAAAATGGGAATGGGATGGAAAATGACAAAAGTTGGAAAATATGACAGAGGGGCAAAAATGAAAAAAAAAAGCAGCTATTGTGATGTACAGCAGTAATTTGTTCCAAAGTTTGTCTGCTATTTAGAAAATGTGACATATGGGCCGAGCCACTGATGCATTCTGGATAGAATGTGTGACTTAAAACCGGAAGAGACAAGGTACCATGTGAGCCTTCATGGCTCAGTCATCTGATATGAATATGAGTCTCTCTCTGTACAATCACCTTGATTAGAAACGCTGCAGTTTCACGCTTACTTGTGCAAAAAATGCAAAACAAAAAAGTGTGATACAATCTCATCTGTTTTGAAAGAAACAACTACATCTTTAAGTTTTATAAAGTACCTCCAAACTGGGCAAGGAGAGTATATTAGCATAGCTCCAGAGATACACTTCCAAAGAGTGCAACCAGAACTCCAAAAAACACAATGACATGGGACAAATATTTCAGCTTTGCTTTTACACAGCAAACTCTGAAAAGCATTGCATAAAAGAAAACATGTCAAAATGCAAATTTAAAACAAATGAGTTGCTAGAGAAAAAAGAATCACTGCCAGGATTTATTAGACTCCAAGAGCAGTGATTGTCATCTTCAATCCCATGTTTCAGTCAATCATTTGTGATTAGTCAAACAGTTTGTTAGTGGGATTCTTTGATCAAAAGCTGCAGGAACAAAAATATGTTTGGGTTTGATTTGGAAAAAGTCAAAAGTCGCTGCATATTTCAGGTTTTCAAGGAGTTTGTTTCAGAGCTTAAGAGCACATAAACTAAATGCTGCTTCTCCTGGTTTAGCTCTGGTCCTGGGCAAACTGAGTGAGTGGGTTTCTGATGACCTTGTTATACTAACAATGCAATATAAATTGGTCCAGGACTTTATCATCCCTAAGGGACAATTTGTTAGGCAGACAGAGGCAAAGACATGCAAAATACATACAAAAAGGAGACGAGTCTATATTAGACCCTACGATGTGAATCTGGAATTGACCAGGAAAAAAGCAGCTGGTTCTTTCCGTGTAGCCCAAAGACGTACCAGCTGATCGGTTGGTGCGGCACTAACAATAATACATGCTCAGTTATAAACCAAAGTTGTTGCTGAGTTAACTTAATCTACCCTGAAGTTAACTTTATGAAATTGTCAGATTTCAGAGGCAAATATTTGTATCCCATTATTTCTCAATTATGTTCCACTGGAACAAACACATGACGTAATTTTAAGCATAAGCTGGACTCTATGCTGTATACGTCATAGAACTTTAATAGGCCTGTCTGTTTCCACCTCTAAGCTTTATCACCATCTCTTTTAAATAATGCATGTTCCTGCATGCAAGATTATTTTCTATTTCTGTGTGTGGTATCGGTTTCAAAAGATTTGTCAACACTGCATTGATTGATCCTCAAAGTATTTGAAAATAAATCTACGTTGGTCAATATCTGGCATTAAAATAGCTGCAATGATTGACTGAATGTAATGGTAGAGGGGTCATAAATAAGAGAGAAATCAAAGCAAATCTTCACCCAACTTCAGTTTCCATCAGAAGAAAAGATTTCTAGCATCTCAGTTAATGAAGACGAAGGTACAGTCCTCTTACTGCACATAGTCGAGACTTTTACGTTCAGATGACAGAAATATGTGACTTTTGAATCATTTTTACGGTTTTTACAAGACTGAAAGAAAATGTCAGAGAATTGCACATGGAGTTGCTTGAGAAGTCGTTCCAAAACCTCTTTTCTTTAGACTGTAAATGAAACTGTGAGACTTCATAACAGTGCTGTGGCATTTTAGCATATAGCCACACCTGTACAAATATGACCCTCATGAACAAGTCATCAAAAGGTAGAAGCAAGTTTGGAAAAAAAAAACGGGAACATGAATATCTCCCTTTAACTGTGGTACACAGAGGTGGCTGCATCATGGTTTGTAATTATGTTGCTGTCTTGTGTTGATTACAGAAGATGGAAAAAAAACTTTTACAATAGGATATGTTGGTCCGTGGATAACCTGCAATAGTGTGGTATCATTTTGAGATGATTTTTATCGTTTTCCTTCTTTGACCACCAGAAGATCTTGGACAACCTGAAAGTCAAACAAGAAACTATAGAGAGGAAGAAAGAACTGGAGGTTACTGCGTTGTATTGTACTATAATGGTATAAAATTTTGGAAGGGATGGAGCTAAGATGAATCTGGGGTAACATTTTAAATACATTTCTTTCTATTAAATAATCTAAAGCAGTTAGCTGGAAATGATCCAAATTATAATATTATCAAAAGAGAACAGAGCGAGCTAATTTATTTCTGTTTTCTTGATTTTTGTGTGTTTTTGATTAGTTTCTCAGTTCAAAATTATACAAAAAAACAGTTTTTCTTTTTACGAATAGTTTGAGTAAACAAGCACTCCATATAGGTCTTTTTCTAATAGCTGTTTAAAACCAGTTAAATCTGTAGGCTCTGGTCTGTGTAATGTGGTGTTAAAATATCAGCTCCTGCTCTCAGTGTGAGTGTTGTCAGCAGCTGAAGAGTCTTGTTGCTCAGATACCTTAATGTAACAACCATGAAACTCCCTCAAGAGGTCAAAGGAATGTCCTCGTTCTCCTTTTCCCTCTTTGCTCGCTTTCAGTCTCGGTCTTGCACGTCCTTCTCAATGTCATATTTCGCGTTGTGCACTTTTGCACCCTCGCTTCAGTTGAACCCTGACATGCGTACGCACACAGAAGCCAGTGTTAACTGTAGGAGGTAATGCGCAAAAAAGCAACATAAAACAGCACAGAGGTGGTGCTGCTTTTGCTCCCCTGCGTATGAAATATCTCTGACATATAAATACATAGGCAAGGCTTTGTTGCCTTGACAGCGAGGGTTTCACAGTGCCTTTTGCCTTGCAGAAACGGTTCATTAAAAAGCATACCTGCCCTCCTCTGCTCTTGCTCTGATGTTGGCTTGTGTCTGCAGATTGATTTCTATCTCCTGCTGTAAATAGAGGAGGATTATGTTTGCTAGCTCTCTCACTGGCCTTTGGCTCCTGTAGCTCTTTTTGAATTTGCCCTAAAGAGAAAGGAGGTCGACTGATTGCAACAATGGGCTACATTTATCGTTACAGGGTCCCTCACAAACCTCGGAGCAATCAGAAATAGATTTGTGCAGTCGTGTTTGCCTTTGCTGCTTCTCTCCTAATGGGTAATTGCACGTGCCTACCGCGGGCAGCTGTTTCCCCTGACTAATCGGGGTTGTGGAGGAAGTCATGGTTATCTGAGGTTTGCTGAGGTCAGGGCGCAGAGTCTCTATATATCATTGTCTTTGTGTTTCTAGTGCATCCTGTTGTGCTTTGACTCTGATCCGTGTCTCTCTCAACAGGCCATGCTAATGAGGCAGCAAGACAGACTGGATTGTCGTGTTCAGAACATCGATGAGCAGCTCAGCAAGCTGGACTCGGATAAAACCCTTCTGAAGGTGAAGTACATCACGCACCGCACAGAAACTTAGACTGGGCTGAAATCGGATCGATGGCTTTGGGGTCAAATTTTGTGTGCTTTGTAAAACACAACCTACATATATATGGAGGCTTTAGTCCTCGATGTGACCATCGCAGGTTCGATTCCTGGCCTGTCGACCTTTGCCGCATGTCTTCCCCCTTCTCTCATTACCCACTTTCCTGTCAATTTGCTATCAAATAAAGACCACTGGAGCCAATAAAGCCTTTTAAAAAAAGAGTGGATTTGTATCAAATTTGAGGATTATTGTTAATTCAAAAATGAACAAAATTGGAGAATAATCCTGGGTAACAACTATTAACTATTAAAAATCTAAACTACAGCAATGAAGACAGACAGTTACTATTGACTAGTCATATTTCTACTTCACACACTGTTTATGCAGCCAATAGGGAGTTGATTTTTAGACAACAAAGTGATGTAATGCGATGCAGCCAATGAGCTAAAGGGAAACTTTATTCTATGATGTGTGATAAATTGACAGACGTTAGACTTTTACCCTCAATGTTTATCTTAGCCAAAGCCAATTGATGCTTTTAAGGTTTTTTTAAACACCTTATCCATTTCACTGGACTAAAGAACTGTTTCATATAACAAACATTCACTGTTGTACCTTATGATGAACTATTGACTATTTCAATAAAATATTAAACAGAACAAGTCATCTTCATCTTGGGATGCCAGAATTTGCGTTTTGCAAATTTTGTCTAAGTAAAAAAGGAAGCAAAAAGTGTCTGACGCTAAAACATAAAAATAAAAGTTGATTCATGCTACAATAGCTTCTGCTATTGTAGCATGAAGGAAAATATATTTAGTAAAACATTTGCAAAATGTTTTAGGAACGTTTTGCAAATGTTCTCACTTCTGAGAATACAGGAAGCTTGTAGCAGCTGAGTTCCTTTTTTTTTTCTTTACGGTTTCTTCAAAAAAAAATAAAAACTTTCCAAAACTTCCAGAAGTTGTTTGCGTTTATTTGGTAAAATGTCCGTCGACAAAGTCAATGCTGGGCTTTGCTAGCATGTGCGCTTGTTTACGAATGCCTTTCCCCCCAGGAGGCTGTGTGCGAGCTGAAGGAGCGTGTCCGAGCTCAGTATCAGAGGATGTATGCGCTGCTTGAAGCAAACCAAGCGGAGACTGTGCAGATGCTGGAGAGCTCTTACACCATGTACGCGAGGAAGAACTCGCAGCAGGTCCTGCAGCTCAACGAGAAGCGGCAGGAGTCAGAGAAGCTCCTGAGCTCGGTTCAGTCCTTCTGTCAAAGAACTGAGAGTTTAAACTTCATGAAGGTACAAATCAAAACTTCTCCTTTCGCTTTTTTTATTTTGTTGGTATTGTGATGTCTTTTGGGCTTTCATGACCTTTGGATTTTTTATTTTATTTTTTTTTCAGAACACCAAACCTTACCAGCTGCTGATGGATAGGTAGGTGTCTATTTAAGAAACCGTTTATTTTTTAATTTACTTACAATCTAAAATGTGATAAAACATAAGAAAGTGTTTGTATCTTGGTAACTGTAAACTAAGAGGGAGCCTCTGACAGTTACATGTGATTCATTGAGTAATTGAAAAGCAGCACTATATTTAGTATGTTACTTCAGCTGAGCCAACTATTGACTTCTTCCTTTGGCAGTGAACTTTAGATATAAAAATCATTGCTTGCATCCTAGCTGAGGGACTTTAAACAGCTGCACACAGAGAAAGCCTTGCAACAACAGAGGAGAGTTCAGTGTGCTGCAAAGCAGAAATAAGATCATTCTGAATGCAGGAAGCATTAAAAATTGTGACAAGTTGCCAGTATGTAAATTGTTCTTGCATTTCTATGAAAGACATATTTCATGATTTTTACACTTGTTTTGTGTTTGAACTTGTGGCTCACAATAGTTATAGTAAAATCCCTGTCCAAACGGAGAAATAGAATTTTGTGATTGTTTTAGTGTTTTGTTTTTTTTTTGCAATCAAAATTACCGATTTTGTGGTACTAATTTAGAAATGTTTGTAGGAAACTTTTACAGTATTTGCGCTAATGTGTGACTTTTAATGTGACTTTTTTTTTATTCCTTGTCATATCAATTACAGATTCCATGCTTTTGACCAATTTTGAGAAAATTTACATAAAATCAGAACAAAATGAGGAGATTTGTTGATTTTGTGTAGGTTTTGCACATTTCAGAGAAACTGGAAGGAGTTATTGATATAGTCTGTAGTCTAAAGGGCCACATAAAAAGCTTTGGCAGGTCAGATTTGGCCTCCCGGTCTTGAGTTTGACACCTATGGTGTAGATGCACAGGAACCAGCTCTTTATTAAATCTGGTTCATCCACTTTGCGTTGGTTATTCTGTTCTATGTGGGACTCTGTACTGCTGATGCTGTTCTGATAGAGGTAAAGGTACAGAGTGTTAATGAATTACATCACCTTTAATCTTGCAGAGTTAACCATTTACTTACCTAAATGATCCCAAATGGAACACTTTGTATGAGGATAATAGTTGAAGTGTGCCCCAACTAGGAATTCCTGCAGGTTTATCCACATTGTTGTCGGTTGTGGTTTTTATTTGGGTGTTTTTCTTCCAGGTTAGACTCACATCTAAGTGGGGCCATCCCTGCCCTCAGAGTAGGTCAGCTCAACTCTCATCATTTTTTATCCGACCTCTCGACGAGAGAGAAGAACCTGCGAAAAATGCTCGAAGGTAGGCAGCAGAAGCATTGAGTAGGTAATAAATAGATGAGTGTAACCTATTAAAAGTTTGCCTGTTTAACTTTTTCAGAGCCGTTTAATGAAGCGTCCATTCTTGAGATCATCCAGTCTCACAGCAGCCATGCTGGTTCTCAGGTGGGAATGAGTTCAGGCCTGCAGAAGAGGAAATACAGCATGGCCTTCCTGGAGAGTAACTCAGAAAACTCCTCCCAGGATCCTTCGCATTTTATCTACAGCAGCAAAAAGCCCTTCCTGACTGAGCAGAGCCACCGTTCCTCCTCTGTGTATTCCTCCGAGGTCCTTCCCCAAACTCCCCATACCTCCGGTCGCCTCCTTGACTCGGCGCCGCATCACATGGTGGGTCTGGGGTCAAGCTCTAGCCACCACTCAGGAAACCTTTTCCCATCGTCCCACTTCCCCAGTGGAGGAGCGTCGCAGCAATCCATGTACGAGAGCAGGAAAGTGCTGATGTGCACCCTGAATAACTGCTGCTGCTCCAGAGCGCCGGCTTCCCACGCCCAGCCTCCATACCCCGCGGCGGATACCTTCCCCTCTCAGGGGTTCCCCCCACACGCCCCACTTCCTGCGAGTCAGCCCTTGCAGCATTTTCCCGTCAGGGGCCTGATGGATACGTCACAATCCTCCAGGCACCCTGACTTCTACGGCCTGTACGGCCAATCTTCAACCAAGCATTACGGGACCAAATGAACCAGAATCAGCGTTTGGTTCTGTCGCTGCATCAGAACCACTTTTAGGATATGATTTTAATATTTGTTCGACAACACTTCTGCATACCATTGTAGCCCGTTCATCCCAGTAACACTAGTAACTCCTGAGCCCGTTGTAAGTTTGCAGCTAGTTTCTTTTTCAACTTCACTGTAAGTGCTGATGTGAATTTTTTAGTCTTAAACTCCATCCAAGCAGCAAATGAGGAAGTGACATGTTCTTCATCACGAGTCCTGCTGTGGGACGTCAGTGCCTAAAAAAGACTGTTAACTCCACTCTTAATGTGCTTGCAAATCCCTAGCTCTTGATCATTTCCTGCTTGCAGCTGAAAGTGAGCAGGGAAACGTCTCCATGCAGACGGACGTCGATGCGGCTCGAGGAAAAGAAAAACAAAACACTGGACTCCAAATGCTTGTCAGTTTTCTCATGTATTTTTTATAGAAGAATATGAATAAACCAAAGTATGTGAAAGATGTTGAATAAATAAGCAGATCAAAACCCTCTAAAGGAATCTTTAAGGGGTTTTTTTTCAGTCTCATTTTTTTTGCATTGAACATTGGCGTCTCAAACATTGCGACCTGCTGCAGTTTAAAGTGGGGAAAATACAGTGCTGGAAAAAGTATTTGCCCCTTTTGTTCATGTTTTGCTTTTTTGCCACACTCAATATTTCAGATCATTAGATAAAATTTTGAAATCAGACAATGATAACCTTTAAATAGTTGATACAAAATTATGATTTAATTAATTAAGAAAAAAAAATCAATCTAAAGCAACCTGTGAAAAAAGTAACATGGCTGAGTTATATATGAATTACTGTTATTGACTACATTCTGTATTTGTTTTATTGCTGCATTAGTTCACTATACACCTTCTTTTTGTAAAATTAACAAGCCTGGTGGTGGTAGTGTGGTGACCTTGGACTGCTTTGCTTCGTTTAAACACTGATGATTTTCCTTACATGATGGGTCCATAAATTCAAAAATGTTTTCTGGAGCACACCTGCAGGTTCAACTGTAAGAAAATTGTTAAAAGCAATGGTTTTGGAGAGGCCTGGACAAAATCCAGATTTAAATCTGATTAAGAAGCTGCAGGATGAATTTAAGCATTGAGTTCAGGCATGAAAAGTTAGCTTGCTTTGTCTTAAAACAATAGGAGATGAATAGAATTCCCCCCACAGTGATGTAAACCTCATTCATCACAAACAACTCATGTTATTGTTGCCGTCAAGGCAACTGGTTATTGATTTATGGGCCAATTACTTTTTCATATGGCGCAAGGTTGGTTGGTTTTTCACTGAATAAGTGCAATCATTATTTTTAAGCTACTTTTAATATTTACTGAGGTTTTCTTTGACTGATATTAAAATAAATTTGATTACCAAAAGTATTTAAGTGTCAGAAAATAAATACAAACAGAACAAAACTGTAAGGGAACAATTTTTTTTCTCAATTCTGTAAGAATTAAATGTCACAAGATCCAGACATCCTCTACACTTAATATTGGAATTTGCAGGAACTGTTTTCCTCAAGAAATACGCTTCCATTAATAATCTCAATGAACTCTTACAGCGCAAGACTCCACTGGTGAAGAAAAGACATGTCAAAGGTTTTTTAAAGTTTGCTGCAGAAGATTTGGACAAGATTTTAAAAAATCTGGTCAGATGATTCCAGAAATGAATGTTTGGATGTAATTTTTCTGAGGGAAGAATGGCGCAGCACATCATCCCGGAGGTGAAGTTTGGTGGTGAGAACATCCAGGGTTCGGCAGACCTCACAGTGAAGGAACAAATCATTGTGGAATGGTACAGGCACAGCCTTGATAAGAACTTTGTGAAAGAAGAGTGAATTTTTCAGCGAGAAAATGATCCAAAACAGAAAAGAAAAATCTCAGCTGGTTTCAGAAAAAGAAAACTAACCTGACAGAATAGTTGACTGAAAATCTGAAGCTCAGACAGCAAAGAAGTCTCTCCAGCAGCCATCAAGATTTGAAGACATTTTGTGTGGGAAAAAAAGGATGAAAATCACATGTGACCAAGGCACTGGGCTAGTTTTACATACAGAAGACATCGAAACTATCCCAATGCAATTTATTACCAAATCACAAAGGAACTGAACAAAAGAAAAACAAAAACTCCTCTACAAAGTAGGTTTTTGAGAAAAATGTAAAAGTTTAATTTAAAACAAACAAAGAGCTCTGCCTGTAGCTCATCCAGCTGAGACAGAGAGAACACGGTGGAGGAGGTTTGAACAATGATTTGTTCCAGCATGGCCCTCAGCAGGCCCATTATCTGCCAATTTAGGACAGTTCACTTCCTCCTCAACATCCTGGTCTCTGGCAAAATCTCTGTCTCATCCCTCTTTGTCTCATTATGGGAGCCGCTTGTCAAGTTAGGTCAGAGCAGTGGAATAACTGATGAGCAGCACCTCCTTCTCCAGTCCTCAGCCGGGTTTTGATTTGCAGCGGCAGGACAGTGGCTGAAGAGGAGAGGGAGGCTCTGAGCAGTGGATGACATAAGCGCAGGGTTTTAATGAGCGGCTGGATGGAATATCGTCATCTTCTATATATCTGTCACTCATGCTCATTTTTTTTTTTTTTAAACAGTGCACCTCCCCCACAGTGAGATAATAAGAGAGCTGGGGGGCAAAGTCAGGGTTGAGAGGAAAAGGAAGAGAAAGGGCTCGTTTGTGAGGGGAGTGAAGCTTATCACTTATTTATTGGCTGTAAAATCTTCCCCCCTTGTTTTGTTTTCTTGTTTTATTAGCCCTGTCTGATTTGTACGTCAAACATTTCTATATTTCCTCCCCCCACACACCTCCCTTAAGCAGCAAAGAAAAGAGAGGAGATTTAATTACGGTCTGTCTGTGTTTGGAGCCCGAATAGAGTCGTCTTTCTTCACTGCTTCTCCTTCTCTGCGTATGTGTGCTACTGTACAGCTGCTGTTCTAAAGGAGGTCACATCTAATTAAAAGGTTGATTTCAAATGAACTTCACCATGTTGCCTGCCATTAACGCTGATTCAAAAATGGCCGTTTTTACAGTTGTGTTTATAGCTAGATGTGTGCTCAGGTGTCAGCACACAGTCACAGTGTTTATTCTGTGTTTGGGGTAAATAGGTGATGCACTGGCAGCTGCGCTCCGCTGTAGCAGGTGTGTTTGAGCTGTATATGCAGGAGTACAACACGCCCCGGCCTGCTGCAGGATCCCAGCCGCTGTTGTACCTGTGTGTGGAAAGCTCTGCAGCTGTTCTTTGTGTGTGTGTGTGTGTGTGTTTTGTCAATTGGTCAGAGAGTGAAATGGGTGTTTTCTGTATTTATCCCTATTTCCCCTCTGTATGTCATTATAGGAGAGTTCCACATGCTATCGCTAGTGTGTGTGTGTGCGTGTGTGTATGTGTGTGTGTGTGTGTGTGTGTGAGTGATTATAAATACAGCTGTAGATTCAGCTGTAAACAAATTAATCGAGAATCACATCCAGCAATTTAAAAGTCAATGAATGGAGATAAACAATAACTTAAGCGTCCAATTATTTGCAATTACTTTCATTAAAATTTCTCGCAGGCTTGCTTTCATGTCCGGTCCTCTGGGGACTGGTAACGGCCTTGACTTGCAGATGATCCCGGAGTAGAACGATGCATTCAGTATTTAGAGATGGACTCATTACAGTTTGCAGATTGATGGATGGCAGCTGTCACCTCTCAAAGATCTCCCCTAATGCATTGTCTTCTCTTTTTGTTGACACACTCATCAGATCAGTGAGTTTCCATTTATCTCTTTGTGTTTTCAATTGGCAAACATTGAAATCAAACTTTTAGTAGCTCACTTTTCCAACCAAAGAAATGCATGGAATCACAAAAACACTTTAAACAGATCTGTTGGCTGAGATGCTTTTGTGAACAAACTGAGTTTAAACAAAATTAAACCCATAGCATCAGATTGTAGCTATGGCAGCCCAACAATCAAATTAGGAAGAATGTTCTTTGCATTTTTACAAAGCAAACATGCCAACTCTTTTAAATCTTGAATTTAAATCTTATATATTAAAAAGTTGTCCTTTCTAAAATCAAATTTAGTTGCATTCTTATTCTCCATAAACAAAGGGAAACAATTCTAGATCTATGGTTTGTGTTAAAATATAAGGTTTTTGGTGGAGCTCGAAAAAATGAAAGTTTTTCTCAGCTCCTTGGTTGGCTTTGTCTTGGACCGGCTCTGGTTTGGAGTAAAAAACCCTGAGCATTCCAAAAGATAGACGAAAGACTTTGTATAGATTGATTGCACATGTCTGAAATACTTTATTTCTGTTATTTATAATGATTTTCTGCTTAGCGGTAATAAAAAAATGCCATTTTGAATAAGAATATTACATAAGACCAATAAAAATGACTATTTATAATTGAAAAAATATGAACTTAATGGAAAGTATGTTTAATACCCACAAGTA
This sequence comes from Poeciliopsis prolifica, assembly GCF_027474105.1. Taxonomy (NCBI): domain Eukaryota; kingdom Metazoa; phylum Chordata; class Actinopteri; order Cyprinodontiformes; family Poeciliidae; genus Poeciliopsis; species Poeciliopsis prolifica. The sequence continues at coordinate 8,748,973 of NW_026562380.1, forward strand.
GGCTTAAAGGTTGTTATTTTAAAAATGTACATTTAATCTGACAAGCGATTAAGTGTACATTTAATCACTTATATTGCAGGACGTATATAATCATTTATTGCAAATTATAAAATTAACCTTGTCAGGTGAAAAGATCCTGGATCCTATGATCCCGTTTTATATTAAAAACCCAACACTTATCAGCATCAGTCTCTGAATAATAAGAGTAGTAGAGAAAGCTTCAGCTCATTCCAAAACTTTTAGATGCGGCACATATAAATAAATTCTCACATAAGACAGAGAGAAGAAATAAGGACCTTGTTGGTTCCAAGTAGGCAATTTCTTAATGATGTATTTAAATGAGTAATGTGCTATAGCATGGGCCGCTCTGGGAGCAGTGGGAGTTTACTCATCTAATGAGGCATGCTGAAGTATGGAGGGAGGGGGGTTCAGATAAATGTGAAGGTGCTCTGATTTGGCTCAGATGGGAGATCTTCATGATTAATACCAGGAAAACAAGGAGACGAGGAGGAGAAAAGGAAGGATTGATACATATGAAAAGAATGAGTGGGATGATTATGAGTTAAAGGGGGGGAAGGGTGAATGTTTGAGGGAGAGGCTGGGTGGTGGTGGTTCAGAGAAACAGTGTTGGACGGATGAACACTTCTCGGAAGAGTCTAATAGTTCCAGTACCAATGTCACTTTTTCTTCTGGGGCCCCTCAAAGCTTTTGATTCATTTTTCCATGTCCGTGAACTGTGGAGCATTGTGTACACAGGTGTTGAGCCTTAGTGGCCTCAGTTTGCCACAGGTAAATTTCACTGAGCTGCCAATGCATCTTAAGGAAAGTAAAAAGAAAAGAAGAAAAAAACCATACAATGCATACAAGCGTTCGCCCCTGATGTCATGTTACAACTACAATGTTCACTGAATTTGACTGGGGGTTAAAAACTCATAACAGTTCTTAGTTATGAACTGGATGGAGAAGGATGAATAGTTCTGAAAATGTTTTACAAATAAAAATCTGAAATGTTATCAGTCAATACTTTATAGAGCCACCTTTCCAAGCTCAGTCAGATTGGATGGCGAGGGTCTGTGGAAACGTGTTCTAGTCAAATCACAGATTTTAAGTTGGATTTAAATCTGGATTTTGACTATCCCAGGACTAAGATTAAGAAGCACTCATCTGACTTCCGGTGGCGCCATGTTGTAGAAGGCACGAGAAAAGACTGCTCTGTGGGACACGATTAAAACTAGCGTTGAACAAGGTAAAAACGATAGAACATAAAGAAAACCCGCTCTTAAAGTTATATAGAACACTCATGGAAAATATGGTTAAGAAAGGAAAGAATACGGAAGAGAAAAGCGCAAAAGAAAGAGTACCGGAATGGCGAAAGCACAGAGCCATGAAGCGGAATACTCAGATGCGCCGAACGAGGACCGTGACTCGGCCATACTTCTCGAGCTACGAGGGCTGCGGAAAGAACACGCGGAAGCGGTATCAGACAACAAGAGAGCACTAGCGAGGCTCGAAACGAGCATTGGGGAGCTCATGGTCAGGACAAACGTCCCTGGAACAGAAGGTAACCGTTATATGGAGGAGAGATTGGGAAATAACGAAGACAAGACGACGCGGATGGAGCGGTGGCGACATTTCTGCTTCGGGAAACGACTAAATTATCAGAGAAATGCAATGACTTAGAGTCGAGGATGAGGCGCAATAACATAAGAATCCATGGCATTCCCGAGGGAGCAGAGAAAAAACATCGTCAGCTTCATAACACAATTTATTAAATCTCAGATTCAAATCGTAGCCGAGAAGGACAGTGTATTGAAAGAGCTCACCGCTCACTGGTGAATAAGCCAAAGGACAGTACAGCCCCCCCGAGAGCGATCATTGTACGCTTCTTGGACTACAAAATAAAGGAACAAGTGATAAAGCAGACCTGGAGTCAGAAGATTTGCTATGAAGGTCGGACCATTTACTTCACCAAGACTACACAACGGAGGTCCAGAAGAAAAGGAAGCAGGCGAGAGAAGTGATCAAACAGCTGAAGGAGAGGAATGTGAAGGCGCAGTCCCCCTATCCGGCCCAACTCAAAATGTTTCTGGACACAGGAACAAAGATATTCAGCACAGTGGAAGAAGCGGCGCCTGTGCTGAAGGAGATGGGCATCGAGGTGAAGGAGGACAGAATGGAGAGAATCCACCACGTGATGGCGCAGAAGGCAAAAGGGACCAGACACGGGGGAAAAAAGGGACAGTCCGAAATCACAGAGGCGGATCTGAAGGCTCTCCTGGAGTGAGAAATCATCTGTAGCGGCATTGTGACAATGGTTAACATATGTAAGTAGATATATATATAAGGGGAGTAACTGTCATAATTTGCAAAGAAAGGAGTGTGATACTCATCTTAGTAAACAAAAAAAAAAACAAACAAACAAAAAAAAAACGTTAGTTATAAAACGACGTACTAGACTACAAGATAATCGTGTCCACTAGAGAGTAAGATTGAGGAGTTTTAGTCTTTAGGGCTTTAGACAACTACTAGAAAGTTGTTGATGCACAAAGTGCTTGTTCATCGGAGAGAAGGCCACAGCTCTCTGATGTTGAGACTCTTGGAAGACGTTTGTTCATGTTCCAGTCATTGTTTGGGGGTTCTTGTCCCAATAAGTGTGTTTACATTATGTTTACGTTCTTCAGTTTCGGTTAAGGTTTTGTCTTGTGTAGTACTTATTTATTTATTTTTTTGTCAAAGAGGTGTCAGGTACAGTGCAGCTCCAGATAGGGTTGTAATATGAATGGGCTAAATATAATATCCTACAATGTTCATGGTCTGAATCACCCTATTAAACGGAAGAAGATCCTGACTCAATTAAAAAATCTACAGTGCTCAATAGCTTTACTACAGGAGACACACCTAACTGAGAATGAACACAACAAGCTGAAAAGGGAGTGGGTTGGTCAGGCATTTTATGCTTCGTTTGGTAAAAGGAGGGGGGTAGCAATTTTAATCAAAAAAGGGATATTATTTGAAGTTGAGAAAGAGATTAAGGATAAAGAAGGAAGATATGTAATGATAGTAGGACGAATCAGTGATATGACAATTTCAGTAATAAATGTATACTTCCCAAATGAGGAGAAGGACAGTTTCTTGAAAGAAATAGTCGATATAATGACTAATGATGCAAATGGAATGATATTGATGGGGGGAGACTTTAATACGGTTCAAAATAATATTCTAGATAGATATCCTTCTGATTACGGGCCACCGACAACAAAATCTAGAATGCTGAATAATATTACTAAAGAGCTTGGTCTTGTTGATGTTTGGAGAAATGCCAACCCCCAAAAAAGAGACTACACCTTTTACTCAAACCCACACAAAAGCTACTCTCGAATAGATTATCTATATATATCTCAGCCACATATACATAAGGTATCAAAATGTAACATAGAAAATATAACTATAAGTGACCATGCACCTATAAGGCTAACTTTAAATATAAATAAGGAATCCTGCTTCAGATATTGGAGAATGAATGTTTCAATCATGTCTAATGAAAATATGGTCAAAGAGATCAAGGAGTCACTTATGGAATACTTTGAAATAAATGATAATGGGGAAGTTTCACCAACAATACTATGGGAAGGAGGGAAAGCAGTGATAAGAGGGAAAATAATAGAAATATCATCCAGAATGAAAAAAGCCAGAATGAAAGAACAGAAGGAGTTGGAAAATAAGATCATAGAATTGGAAAAGGAACACAAACTAGGGAATAAAAACGTAATGGGAGAGCTTAAAAATGCAAAAGATAAGCTAGAGGAGATACTTACTGTGAAAGCAGAAGGTTCTCTACGCTTTACAAATCAAAGATATTACGAGATGGGCAACAGGGCGAGTCGCCTCTTGGCATTTCAACTTAGGAAAGCTCAAGTAAATAGGCATGTCCCCAAAATAAAACACCCATCAACTATGCAGACTAAAACACAACCCAAAGAAATAGCTGAAGCATTTGCAGACTACTATAAGAAACTATATGATGACTCAGACAGAGATGCTCAGGATGATGAAATATCCTCTTTTTTAAAAAAAATTAATCTCCCAACTTTATCAGAAGAAGAGTCGATAGAAATGACCCGACCTATAACTCCACAGGAAATTCGGAATGTTATTAAAAAACTCAAAAACAATAAAACCCCGGGGACAGACGGACTGCCAGGGGAGTTCTACAAAACATTTAAAGAAGAACTAACGCCAGTATTATGTAGGGTGTTTAACTATGCACTAAGGACAGGTGACCCCCCTAAAACATGGTCTGAAGCCATTATATCTGTAATCTATAAAGAGGGTAAAACCCAACTATGTGCGAAGGATATAGACCCGTGAGTTTATTATGCAATGACTTAAAAATACTAACAAGTATAATGGCAGAAAGAATGCAAAAACATATAGCGAAATTGATCAACCCAGACCAAACGGGATTTATTCCAAGCAGGCAGGGAGCAAACAACATTAGAAGGACACTAAACGTGATGTCGTATGCAAAATCTAAATTACAAACCTCCCTCTTGATTGGTTTGGATGCCCAAAAAGCTTTTGACAGGGTAAAATTGAGTTTTCTATACCAGACATTACTAAGATTTGGATTTTCACAACAATTTGTTGAATGGGTGAAAATAATTTACAAAAAGCCAAAATCCCGAATTCGAATTAATGGATATTGTTCAGAATTTTTTTATCTTAAGAAAGGAGTCAGACAGGGGGACTGCCTGAGTCCTCTACTATTTGCAGTTAATATTGAACCAATGGCAGAAGCAATAAGACAGAATAAACAAATTCAGGGAATAAAAGATGAAGGAGGGGTGGAACATAAAATATCACTGTTTGCCGATGATCTACTAGTATTCTTAACAGAACCACTCCAATCAGTGCCAGCTCTATTAGAATACATTAAAGAATATGGGAATATTTCTGGATATAAGATTAATGAAAGCAAGTCGGTAGCAATGATGCTATCAGGTGAATGCCCAACGCAGCTAAAAGAAAAAGTAAAGTTCAAATGGACCAATAAAGGATTTAGATACTTGGGTATAATTATTACACCTCAAACTTCACAACTATTCAAAGCAAATTATGAGAAGCTGAAGAAGGAAATTATAAAAGACCTGGAAAGATGGGAGATCCTACCACTAACCCTCGGGGGGAGAGTGGAAACAATCAGAATGAATATCTTACCAAGACTACTGTTTGTATTCCAATCACTCCCAGTTTCCATTCCCAACTCCTTTTTCAAAGAGATGGATAAAAGAATATCAAGGTTTGTATGGCAAAATAAAAAAGTAAGAATTAAACTTAAAATACTTCAGTCCTCAAAGAGTAAGGGAGGGTTGGGTTTGCCTGATTTAAAAAACTATTATTGGGCTGCTCATTTGAGAGCCATAGCTTTATGGTTAGCAAAAGATCATGAGGCAATATGGGTAGATATGGAGCAGAGAGCCTGCCCAAACCTGTCCCTAGATACACTGCCCTTTTTACAACAAAGATGATTCAAAGAAATCTCAAAATTAAAAACCAATGGGTTAAGGAAACAATTAATATTTGGTCAAGAATAAAAAAGAAATTTAACTTTCCTGACTCTATATCAAAAATTCTAAAAATAGCCAAGATTCCAGATTTTATCCCAGCTTCTATGGATACAGGGTTTGAGAGATGGACAGAAGGAGGACTGGTATTTATAGCACAGCTCTTTAAAGGGCCAACAATGAAATCTTTTGAACAAATTCAAGAGGAATTTAATCTACAAAAAACTGATTTTTATAGATTTCTACAACTTAGACATTATATCCAGAATCATAGTGACTGGCAGAAATTCTCAGCAGACATGACTAAAACGGAAGAAATCCTATTATCAACAGCAAAAGGTGAATCAAAAAAGGACTCATCTCAAAAATATACAAAAGCCTGCAATATGAATCCAATGTTAACAATAAAGAAATTAAGGAGAAATGGGAATTGGAGGCTAATATAATAATAGCGGATGAGGATTGGGAAGAAACATTTAGATCTGGACACAAACTAACTAACAGCCCGACATGGAGGGAGTATGACTGGAGGGTTAAGATGCGTTTTTTTAACTCTCCAGTCATCACATCTAAATACTGTAGAACATCCCAGCTCTGTTGGAGAAATTGTGGAAATGTGGGGGATTATACTCATATATTTTGGGATTGCCCGAAGATAGTCGAGTTTTGGAAAAATGTCCAAACAGATATAAAGAGTATTTTGGGCATTCAATTAGATCTGGATGTATCCGTCTATATTCTAGGAATAATACCCTCTGACATGATCAACAAAGATAATAAATACCTGATCAGAGTTCTGCTTCTGATTGCAAAAAAGTGCATAACATGTAGTTGGTTAAGGCCACAACCTCCCAATATAGCACAGTGGCGAGATAGGATTAAAAAAGTCTATATAATGAAAAAAACAACATCAAGACTACAACTTAAGATGGGGACCTTTGAAATAAGATGGAGACCTATAACTAAATACATAATGTAACCTTGACACCTCTATATATATATATATATATATATTTATTTATTTTTTTTTTTTTTTTTTTTGTTGTTCGTGTACTTTTCAAATTGAGTTTGTATTATTCATCACTACTATGTACTCTCGTCACTTGAGTTGATATTCTTTGTATGTCTATTGTGTGTATATGTTGATGTAAAACATTTATTGAAAATAAAGAGTTCAAAAAAAAAAAAAAAAAAGCACTCATCTAAGATGTTGTTTTTAACTTTTCCTTTCTAGTTTTGCCATTTCAGAGATTTCCTTCTCATTGTGCATTTTACGTGACGGCAAAAACGTTTAATGCTACATTTCAAATGTTACATTTTTCTTTTGTGACCGTGAATTCAGGCTAACTTTACAAATATGGGGGGGAAAAAATGCATCTACTGAATGTCTGTAAAGTATTGCAGTGGATGACAGAGGGAGCCAACACTGGCGGTATGCATGGACCTCTTTTGGGATGAGGGCCACATGAAAGGCAAATGAATATAAATTCTGCTACTATGGAGGAGTGTGCTGAGTTTGTGGTATTGGTCTGCACACAGTAGCACAGACAAGGCCATGAACTCAAACAGTATAATGCAAACAGAGCGGCCATTCATCAACCATTTAGGATTCTAACCCTCATCCGCTTTGAAATCCGTGCCAAAACGCCAACTCAGAAAACCAAGAGATGCCCACAGAGCGAGCCCACATCAAACACAAAGATCCATAGCCAACATTTATTGATCCAGAGGTCTATTTTTTGCTGGTGGAAATCGTTGGTAACACGAACCAGTCCGATGTCGCGTGTTTTAAATTTCCGCTGGGGAGAAACAGGCAAACACCGCTTCAAATGAAGCCATGATAATACGTTCACATCACATGAATTATGAATACAGTAGACACTTTAGAGCACTCCTGTGCTCAACATCTGTTTTTGAATCAGAGCACAGAGCAGGACTATCTGTTGCCATGGTAACTTTAGGACACACGAGTGTCGCCGTGAAGTGTCGGAAGAGGAAACGCCAAAAGTACTGATGGACAGACAGATGGACAGACAGACAGGCAAACAGACAGACAGACAGACATACAGACAGACGGACAGACAGACAGACAGACAGATGGACAGACATACAGACAGACAGACAGACAGACAGACAGACAGACAAGCTGTACTTTAAATATTTTCAGTGTCACAAGAACAATCAGAGCAGCTTATTCTTACTTCTACGTGTGTAAAAGGGCACAAACAGTGAATCTGACCACTTAGGTATTTCTTCTGTTTTTGCTGTGGATACGAGACACTGCCAGGTGGATGGTGGAGAAAAATAAGGGTTAAAATTAGAACCTACTTGAGTGTCAACTCTAAAAGTCAGGCCACAGAAGAATCCAACAAATGACGACGAGTTTAAATATTATGGTGGCGTAGCTACAATCCACAAAACGAGCTGAATTGAATTTAAAAATAACAACACCCCACTTTGTGCATGTCAGTAATAGAAAATACGATCACCGGTACTCTTAATTGTTTCTTTTATCCAAAAGTCCTTGGTTTCACTTGTTTAAACCTACTGAATAAATTAACGAGGAGTCATATTCATGCAGACTTCATATTTTAAAGTTATAGTCAACGAATTGAAAGAGCAACTTGCGGCAGGAAAGAAAGGTTTCATTTTTGTATTGTTCTGCTTTGCGGGTATTTTCAGTGTTCAGACATAGAGACATGGGTGGTTAACAGAAAGACTGAAAATTAAATAAAAAATAATCAGGGAGTTTTATGCCCCTAAATGTCTTTGTTTAAGACTGAACTGGAATAAATTAGTCTGTACTTGAGAAGATTAAAGGAGGCTTACAATGCAAACTTGAGGTTTTTATTACTTCCATTCAGGTTTCTACTGTTTCTGCTGTTTTGTTGATACCTGCAAAGCAACAATAAGAGAAATAAACAAATGAAAATGGTATATATCTTATTGTTTCTTTAAACAAAAGAAATATATAATACTAATATTAATAATAATAACTGTTGTTCAATAATTATTATATAACGACCACTCATGTTTTTCATTTAAGAGTTTTTACAGATAGGAGAGTTGTCATGTTGCGGACATAGGCGCAGAGAGTTTCTGAACTGTAATTACAGTAAAAAATAAATGAGGAGACATTCACAACGAGGAATAGTAGTAGTAGTAATAAACTAGAAAAACAAGATCTAAGTTGAAATAAATAGAAAAATTATCAAAATACTGACAGTTGAGAACAAAACACCCCCAGGATATTTTTAAAAAAAATCACTTTCTTTGAACCATTTACAATAAATTTAACACTAAAATTTGCCAGAACACTCATATGGAATAACATTGTTTTTGTTTCCACTATCTTATTAAGCACTCTTTGCCACAGGGACCAAACGCTCCTCTGGACAGGATAACCTACATGAAAGTGGGGGCGCAGCATTGGATCATAAAATCCTTATGTCCAATAAAATTGGTGCAAATGTTCCCAAAACGCTCCCTCAGCCTTCTGTGTAGCGGCCCGGTGTGGTTTATGAGTCAGAAAACAAAAAAGCAGCAGCACCTGCTCTCTGTGAAGGTGACATTAACTGGAAGATTGCAATACATTGATTTCTCACCTGTCTCATGACGTTGGCGCCCTGTGATTGGCTGACAGGAGTGGTGTTGTTCACAGACGGTTTGTCATTAAGGGGCATCACCCACCATGGCTGCACTGGAAGCAGGACTGAGTCGGGATACATTTCCCCACTGCTGCGTCTTGATATAATTCACAATGTAACTCTGGGTGATTCGTTCAAATACCAACAAAAAAAAAAATACCAGTGAAAGTTCAGGATTTTGACTTAGAAATGGCAGCACATGCTGTTTTTGAATGTTTATTTCAGTTGAATTCGATGATTGTGGCATAAAGCTGATCCAGTTGTTCAGAAATGAGAATATTACATAAGAGCAATAAAATGGCGACTTGTATCAGATAATAGTTGTCCCTCTGCAGGTGCTGCACATTTGTTTTTTGAATTGGGGGTTTGGGAGCCTCTTATTTTCCTCTTGTCCGTATTTCACAGGTTCTCTGGGGTTCAAGTCAGCTCAGTTTATTGCTGGTTAAACCAGAAACGATACTGCAGTCATCAAAGCAGATATTGCTAATTTAGTCAGAGTGGGGAGCCACCAAGCCCTGTTGCAAAACTAAATGTAACATCTCTGTAATGCTTGTCAGCAGAGGGAATCATGAAGGGCTCTAATGCTTCCTGGTAGGTGGCTGCTATGTCTGGGGAACCTTCATAATGGACCTTAGGCAACTTGGATTATGTGCAGCATGCTCAACTGCACAGTTAGCTGCTTTAGTTTGGACATTTTATGGCTTACCTTCCTCGTGGTGTGTGTCAGTGAGGGTCTGCTGGAGAACTGTCAGGTTCTCCTTGTGTATTCAATAACTGTATATTTCTGTAGAAGTAATGCTTTTTTTTAAATTTTTGGTCTTATGCTATATTCTCATATTCTGAACTCTGGGTTTTCATTTGCTGTATGCTGCAATCATCAAACATTAATAAATGCTTCCTGTGTGTAATAATCTCTATTCTACTTCATAGGAGTTTCAGTTAATTGAATTGGTGAAGTAATTGAATGTTCCTCCTGAGATGCGTGGGCGTCATGGAAGATCATGTGAGTTATGCTGGGCAGCTTACGCGTAACTTCCATTGACTTTGACAATTTAGAATCAAATCCTGGGGAAAAAAAAAAAAAAAACTCGTTAAAGCAGCTGTGATGTCTTAAACAGTTTGAACAGATCAGGATGTGGAACAAAGAAACTCAATTCTCTTTGTATTTCAAGCACACAGAAGATCCCTTCAACAAAAACCCACTGAGACAAACCAGAACAGCTGCTTCTGTCTGCAGGTGAGCTCATTAAACAACGCAGCACAGCTTCCCACCACAGGCCAAGTCTTCCTGCAAGGCTGTTTGTACAGTTGAGAATATGTATGTAGATGATTCACTGTAACTGGATATAACCCCCATCTGCCTCCATAAAGCTTTAACGGACATTGCTTCTGAGTTATTCATTGTTAGTGGTGGTTCACAGGCAGCCTGCAGTCATTTCTGAGCTCAGGCATCTATCTGTTCCTCAGCTCTGGTTCGGCTGCTTTTCGGGTATTTTAAATGCACTTTTGTGCTTATAATTGTGAGAAATCTGAACATACGGCTACTGCAACATATGTCTATAATGTAAAATTCATTATGATCCTTTTGGTAAATTCTGCTGTAAGGCCAAAATCATGCCAGTTGATGAGGGTTGGCCTGTTATAACATCAAATGTGTAATGAAAAAAACCTACAATGGATCATAAATGTGCAGACACCCATTAAAATGACCAGTTGTGATGTAAACGAAGAAGACGAAGAAACTACTTCTACTTTTACTACATATAATGCAAAATGTATGTGTACGTTACATATGTATCCTTGGTTGAATTTTCCTAAATTTAACTTTAAATAAACTCAGAGGCAGCAGGAGAATTATAGAAGGGGTGTCATATTTGGTGTAGACAGAAATATATTTTTAATTAGGGTAAAAAAAAAAAGTGATAAAATGACAAAGCTTAGATATCCCTGGATTACAGAGAATAAAATGGATCTTACAGTATAAACAAGTCCATTAAAACTGGGCTCCATCCAGAGGTGGCGTTATAATGCAACTTCTCAGTTGATTGTATCCTTGAGCCTGGACACCATTTACCTTTTTTTTTCTTCATATGCAAAGGTCATTACGGTCAATTTTAGTTTTATCACATCACAAATGAAGATCTTCATGCATCATGCAAACTATAACCTCCTTTTTTATGTTACGTTTGCAAGTTTCTTATCTGATTGGGTTTTCCAGTCTGTGTTTGTACAGGATTCATGTTCCTGTAAATGACTCATCAGGCTCAGCCAGTATTTTACTTTTGCTCTGGGTTTCAAACGCATATTTTGCACCAAAATACTTCCCTCCATGGGTCATAAAATCTGACGTGAAATAAGTTTTAAACAGGTACCCAAGATATTTTTCCATTAAGCCCACATCTATACTGAAAATGTGTATTGGACCTGTGTTATATTCTAATATTAAATGTTTTCATTAGCTGCAAGCAGAAAATCATAACAGCAATAAAGGCCTGAAAACAGTGTAATGTACGCTTATGTTTGAGTTACTAAAATAATGAACTTTCCAATAATATTCTGAGATGCATCTGTATGATGTAAGAAAATGCTCAGTAAAATAAGCTGTGAAATCCATTTTAGTTGCATAGTAAACCGGCCTGAAACAACAACTTATTAGATAAATCACAATAAGCACAGAACCGATGCATTCCTGAGAGTGTACGCAAAATTCTGAGCAAAACTTATTTTCAACATTGAAGAGAATTGTCAATCAATTATTGAACTCATACAAACCATTTATTTCATTCAGAACATGTTTTTCCTTGAACAGGACAAAACACAATGTTAGAAATGACATTAGCATTGGCTGGTGGCAACAGGCGTGGCTTTTTTTCCCTCCCACCAGTGATTGTGCAGTGAAATTACAACAACGGGAATGTCACTATATACACAGTAAAAAGAAAAGTGAATATTTTGATATCAAAAACCACTTCTTATTCAAATAACTGTCTTATCCAATCATTTTAACGCCGTGTTTAGCTGCCGCTGCACTGAGCTTTCACGCAGCTGTGTGGAAGAGGGAGTAAAATCTGTCCATCTGGTACAAAAAAAAACCCTGATCACTTCTCACATCGACAGCCATTTAAATGTCCTCTTTGTCTACTGGTTCTTCTTCTTCGCTGGTTTGACAGCAGGAAGCTCTTCTTCCTCAACATCCTCGTCGTCATCCTCCTCCTCGTCGTCCTCCTCAGACATATCGGAGTCTTCATTCTGTGGGACTGAGAAAGAAAGGTAGAGACAGGGTCAGAATTTCATAATGGACCAACCTATATTAGTATTTTCTCAAGCATTTCCAATGCAGCTACACTGGCTCGCTGTATATTTGAGTTAATTTCAAGTAGAGTGTTAAAGTAGTCAACTAGTTTGGACTTGGAGAAACTGGTCCAGTTCCAGTCACTGGGGCTATGAGCTCAGGGGTCTGGAACTCATGTCCTTGAGTGCCCCTGTTCTGCAGCTTTTGGATGCATCCCTACTCCAACACACTAGAATTAAATGAATGACCAAGCCTGCAAAACTTCTTGACATGCCAAGAAGGTAATTCAGCCTTTTGTTTAAAGTGTTTAGAGCAGCGATGCGTCCAAAAGTGGCAGGGCAGTGGATCTAGAAGGCTATCCTGCCAAGCTATAACCCTGCATAGGGTTATTGCTTGAAAACTAAAACACTGCAAATCACTCAAACACCGTCGGTGGTGGGAATTCTTTTTTTAACTGGTGAGAGTTGAAGGGAAAAATGGAACGAGCTAAGAACAGGTCAGTTCTGGAAAATTAAAACTATTAAGAGGCTGTGAAGGACTTGGGACCTGGGTGGAGTTTCACCTTTCAGTATGATAAAGTCAAAGTTGAAACACTTCGCTTAGAAGTGTTCAAATGGCCTAGTCAAAGCCTGGAACTAAATCAAACTGAGGAAGAATGAGGGAAAATGTCACTCTTTAGAATAAAAAAAGAAAAAACTTAAAACCATGTGACCTTTCAAAATTATGTCTTGCTTTGCATTTGTTCATATAAAATCCCTATCAGCACATTCATATTTGACAAAATGTGAAAGTCTCCAAAGTGTGTGAACGGTTTGGAAGCAGCGTGTATCACAGTAAAAGTTACCGATAAGGTGCAGGCCGCTGACAGAAACTGGTCCTGTTCCAGCTTTGAGTCGTAGAGTCACTGGAGCCTTCAGCTCAAACTCTCCCAGACTCACCTAAAAAAAAAATAACAAAAAACAGAGGAAGAAACAAAAAAGTAAGTCAACTTCAGGACAGCTTCATCTTTATAATATTTGACTGTGTGATTAACTTACCATGGGCAGACACTTGATGTGAAGGTTGGCTATGGGTACTGAGATTTTCTTTCCCAGGTGATTAATGGCTATTACCTCCACCACGTTATTCTCCTCCTTTGCTCCCTCACCAAGGCAAACCTGAGGAAAGAATAGTTATCTATATGCATTTATGCAACACAAATCAAAGTAAAAAAATAAACTAAAATAAAAATCTGCTACTGGGTTTGTAAAGTTGCAACATCGAGGCCAAAGACATCGAGAGACGTAACGTGACCATAAAAGACCAAAAACAGAACATACGGTCCTAAGTTCCAGATAGTGCTCGAGATCCTCTTCTTCATCTCCTTGGAAAGTGTAGAAGGGTACTTTAGAAGACAGCTCGCAGGCTGGAATTGGAATAAAGCCATCAAATTTACATACAGCACCAGAACACGAGACATCATAGCATTCAGAAATCCACGTGTGAGCCGTCAGGGCAACATTTCAAACTGGTTAAACTAATCTTACTGAACAAGAAGCTCTCCAACTTTGGCTCAGAGGCAGGTTGAAGGACCGAGGACTCATCTTCAGTGAAAGACATTTTGTAGAAACGTCAAAAGTTGGCTTAAATACTAAATTTTTCAACATAAACCAACGTTCCGTTAAAAGGAGAGCGTCGCGAAGCAAGGGCGAAAGAGGTACGTCATATTTATGCGCCGGCGGATCTGGCTTTTGTTTTGGTCCTCTCGACCAATCACCGTCAAGGAAATAAAATCACTCCGCTGGCGCATTTTCTTTCTGAATAATAATAATAATAATAATAATAATAATAATAATAATAATAATAATAATAATAATAATAATAATAATAATAATAATAATAATAATGTGTCAGTGTCTGAAAGTCCTAGAAATAAATGTTGTTGCCACTTTTCTGAAATTAGTAACGTATCGTTAAGATTGGTGCCAGTCGCCGAAATTTGAGTCATTTTAATTCAGAATAAACGTACATTTAAATAGCAATTACCTCGCAAGTTTTGGAAAACAAATAAAAAACAAACGCCAATTCCAAAAATATAATTTTTACACTCGTAGATGTGCTAATCTCTTATTGAGGGCACACCACACACCACAATGTCAGTACCCTAGACCCCTATAACGTTCACGTCAGAAAATATTGCATTGAAACAGAAAGTTTCTCAGCCTTTTGAAAAAGAAAAACTAAAAAAAGTAAAAAATTTTCTAATCAAAATTATCAATATAAAAATAAAACGCACAACTATCCAAGGTGGTATTAAATATTGTGATTCTTTACAACACAAACCTACGTTTTGGGATTTTATTTTTATTTTGTTGCAATATTTTCAGAATATCAACACAAATCACCACACATCACAAATGACACACAAATTTACTAAATATAGCCACAGAAATATTTAGGAATGTAAAACTAAGAATCTCTGATCACCCTTTCAGTTTCGACGTTAGACTGATAAAAAAAAAATTGTGAAACAAAGACACAAACCAGGATCTTTATACGATTTATTAGTTTAATGTTATCTTACATAGAAATTTGTACAGAAATAAACAGTCACTTTAATGACTCCCATCCCCAAACCTGAACTGTACGGTCTGAGGGATTTCTGCAGCTGGCAAAAAGGAAAAAAAAAAAAAAAAAAAAAAAAAAGACACAAGCATCAAACTGTAAAATATCCTCTTGGAAGAGTCAAGAAACTAAAAACCAACTTCATTTGCAGAAGAGCAGGTCTGTTAGCTAGTTTCATTTCTTGTTGACCAGTGGGACGGCTCTGTCTAACAAGAGGTTAACATTCTGCTTTCTTTCCACTAAAACAGAATGGAAGCAATTTTCAAAAATAATATACAAAACCTTTTTATACTTCACAAATGATATTTACAAACCATCTAAGCACAACACTTTTTATGCATGTAGTTCAAAAGTGGCATGCTTCTTTATGTAACGTCAGAGGCGACTGTAACCAATCTCAGCCACAGCAAATCCAACACACCTCATGCACGTTATGACTGTACAGGTTGGAAACGTCACATTGACAGGCAGCTACGGGACAACAACCGCTGATCTTCATTTAACCAACAGAACTCGCCTGTTATTAGCCAAAGTGCTTCACTAAAAAGAAAAATGAAAAACTATACATTTTGCAGAAACGAATGGAAATGAGTCGGAACAGGAAACAATCAACATACGGGTAGAAAGAGGCCAACGGAAATTCAGCGAGCGTTTTAAAGCTGCAGCTGAAACACATGGAACCGCCAACAGAGGCTCGTCTTGAGATTACATTCGTTTGAATGAAAGTATGAGAAATCAGAGGTTAATGTAAAGCAGTGATTAAATAACTTAAAGTGTACAGCAAACAGTTGAACTACAGTAGAAGTGAAGTATTTTTAACCAATGCGCCTCAACCCAAAGGCTACTGAAACTTTAAATATTTTGGTCCCGATGATACATTTTAATTTGTTTAAAAAAAAAAAGGGGTGGGGGGGGATTAAGTAGATATTCCACTGCAATTCGGAAAAAAACTCAATGCACAATTAATAATCTCTAGAAAAGCATAAGCAAACTAAAAACAATAGTGGAAAGGAAGCCCCAGAAGATGCTACAAACTTTAAAATGAAATGAACAATCAAATATGACGATCTAATGAGTAATTGCTGGAGGGGAGTGAAGCAAAGAAAAGTGTCAACAACAAAAAATGAGTCGCTGTGAACATGCGGACGCTTTTCTATTGCTTAGCAAATGTTAGCAGCTCCTTGAGCAAAAATTCAAAGAACCTCTTGGAAAATTTTCATCAACACTTTCTTTGATGTTCAGGTTTTTATCTCCCTGTGTAACATGTAGAAAATTTTTTTTAACACATTCTTCTAGCATCTCTTTTCCTGTTTGACGTCCAACTCCCGTCAACATCTTTATTGTGTAATCACAAAATAGGCTGAAGGTTGTATGACAGCCCAAGTTAGGAGCCACCTTTTTCTCATAGCTGCAGCTGTTTATAATCATCTCTTTTTTAAGAGGGATGATGAATGGAGGGATGAATGTACTGGCAAGTCTTGGGGTCCTACAAGAACAATCGTAGGGGCCACCATTTGATGTTACTACCTGGGAGTGGCCTCTGATTGGATGTTTCGGCTCTTGATCTGCCAAATCCAACTGAGCTACACCCATTAAAGGGTGAATTATGGTTTCTGTGCGATTCTTGTGCTTGTTTACACAAAATCCAAAAATCACAGGGCATCCTGGGGTGAGCCCGAATTTAATGGCAGTATAAAAATAACCAAAGTTTTATCCACATGAAGGTACCAAAAATGCTCAAGGTGTTTTGACTCGATCTCGCTCTGGCGCTGTGCATTTCTTCAAAGGCTGCGTCCCATAATGATGACGTCTTTGGGAAAGCCGTCCATTTTGGCCACTTCAAAACATCCCAGTTTACTGTAGAACTCCAACATTCGTTTATCAGTCTGACGAACTTTACAGAAAGCACCATGGGAACCTAAGAGGAAGGAAAAAAAATAATCATGCAACAACCACAGACTTTGATGTATTCTGATAAAAAATGAATTTAAACAGATCAAAGATGTGCAAGTGTCGTGGAAGAAACTATGGTTTTCAAAAAATATTAAAAGTGTGGCATGCATTTGTATTCAGAGTCAGTATTTTGTAGAACCACCTGTGGAAAGTGATTTTGGGGAACATCTCTACCAACTGAGTCAGACTGAGTGGCTGAATTTGAGCTATTTGGCCTCAAATAAAGTTTTACAATCACAAACACAACATAACTCAAAACACACACGTAACTCATTTTGACCATGTGAATTATTGCAATACACTAAAAAACGTACAGGCAGGCCAATCATTGGAACAGCTACTACTTACCATTGGCCTTAAGAGAAGATAACAGACATCCCATCATGCTTTTGGCCACACTGGGGTCAGTGACTTTGGCATGAATGTCCACCTTGATGAGAGACGGGAAATTGGACAGGAAAGAGTCCGGTAGACCCTCCTCCTCCTCATGAAAACTCAGAATCATCTTCTACAGAAATGAAACATAGACCATGCAATATAGTCAATAACAGGAGACACAGTGCTGCAGGACGCCAATCCAAATGAAGTGAGATCGTACCTCAGCCTCAGACAGATCCTTTTCACAGTCTGGTTTGTGGTATTTTTCCTGCATGAAGGGAATCCAGCTCAACTTGCACTTTTTGATGAAAGGCTTCACATCTACGGTGCCGAGAGCGTAACCGCAGATCCCCTCGTCATCTTCCAGTACGAACCCATAGTCTGAGCTCACCGTCAGCAGTCCTCCAACCAGCCTGCAATCAGATGCTTGGTCACTCACAACGATTTGTAGGTTCAGTCAAAGGTTAATGTCAACTTTCGTATTGATGTTTTACCTGTCCCCAATAAGGTCAGGTTCCCCCTCAGCGAATGGCTCATCTTCCATCCCTTCACAGTACATTTCCTTACAGATTTTATACACTGCAGTCTGAAAGAGAAGCAGACACAGTGATCGCTTAAGTTTTATGCTCTTAGATGAAGCTGGCTAATTGCTACTAGTGCTAACGATTATTTCAGTAATCTTTATTCAAGCTATTAATCCGATGACAAATAGAGTAATTAGCTTGAATAGTCATTTGATTACTTTTTCTGAGTAATCAGGAAAAGTAAATCGGCACATTCTGCAGTTTTTTCATTTGAGCAATTATTTTATGCAATATTAGAAATGCATGAGAAAATGCATTTAAACAATGTCCTTTTTAAATAAACGTCAAACATTTTATTGTCTAAAGCAAAGCAACATAGAAATGTGGCACACCAAAGTACAATCAAAGGGACATTACCTCATCTTTGGGATAGTATGGCCTTATTGTATAGATTTTGGAGGTTGGCAAAGAAGGTGGAGGCTGGTAGAAAAGATCGTTTGCCCCCTCTATTGGCAACAATCTCTGTGGGTATCAAAACAAAGAGGTTCAGTTTAACAGAACAGGCAGTCTGTTGCGTCGGCTGACTGCCTAACTGTGCATTTGCCAAGTCGTGCCACTGTCAACCCAAAACGAACCGCAAAAGACAGCGAAGGACTTTTAAAGTTCAGATTAATCAATGACCCAAAGTTCCTTGTTGGTCTGACAGTGGACACCCAGAGCAAACACCATTTTTTTTCTAACTTTTTCCTCGGAGCAGAGAAAAACACAAGTGTTTGCAAACAGTGAAGTGAGGGTTTTGTTTTGGTCTGACTAAGGCTTTACTGGCTGAAGGAGATGCTCCTTTCCCTTTGGTAAGGCATCGCAATATTACGCTTGCGCAGGACCCTCCTGTTGAGAAAAATAATGATGCTGGCGCAGAAATATGGAGAACTCCAAGAAAAAAAAAAACAGAGGGGTGGAAATCAAATGAGAGTCCTTTTGCTCAACGGCATACCAAATGGAAGTGGTGTTTTAGAGAGGAGGCTGGTGTGTTTAATCTTGGAGTTCTCCCTTTGCACAAAGGCTTGCGTACTCGCTTGCGCTGCGATGCTTTTTGCGCGTGCGCTCGCAAACACAGGGGTCTTTTTTATTTATAATTTTTTTGCGCTGTGCTTTCCTGCAAAGAAATGACATGTCATGAAAAGAAAACCTAGCCATGCTCGCTTGCGCCAGGGAAATACAGCATCTCCTTTGGCAGCTGCTGAAAGAAACTAGAAGACGTCAACCAGGAAACGACACGCCCAAAAAAATTGAACGGCTTTAGGCTTTTTTATAAAATGGGGGAAAATTGCCATTCCACCCAGAGAGTGTGATAACTCTCCAAAGTTATAAAGCTGGATGTTACAGGATTAGTTTGTTACGATCAGCTCACCTTTGACAGACCAAACCTCATCATACCTCCGCACATTTACCGCTGTCTTCCACAGCACTGTTTTTTTTTTTATTGCCATTATTTCGGTGCATTAGATACCTGGAACTCTCCTGCTAGACCTCCCCTAAAGGCCCAGGACTCTTGTTCTCCTTTAGGGAATTGTGCTGAGGACTGACTACGACACCCTGTTAGGAGCAGAGCCAAGCGGACATTGTTACCACAGGATGGGGCTCTGATACAGATGAAAGGAGTGGGGAATGAAGGGGGAAATATGTAATATATATATTGTTTATTATTTATTAAACATAAAATGGAATAAATTAGTGGTGCATAAAAATACTTCAATGATGTGATGGGGTTCAGGCATCTAAATCTCATGTTTGTGGAATTGTGGTGAAACTCAAAAGCATGATTATGTGTTTAGCAATAAAATTAACCAGCTATAAGTCTCAGGCTGCAGGTCATCTGCTCATTTTCTTAATCTCCTCCAACCTTCGTGTGTAAAGAAAGGCAATACTCCTCCTGCTGATGGAACACTACTGACCAACAGTGGGATAAACTGTTCTGTCTATGGCTCACAACAGAAAGCTTTAGCTGCCATCACCCCACTGATCTTAGCACCCCGTGTGAAGTCACATTCTCAGTTCATCTGCCTTGTCACATGACGGGGGGGGGGAGTACGAGTCATTAAAAACCAGGAAGACTGAACAAGAGGAAGTCAGCACACTTCCAGAGTAAAAGGGCCTCTCACTTTGATATTAAAAGCCACAGATAAAACAACTCCAAGAAAAAAAAAAAAAAGAGAAAAAAAAAGAAGGCAATAAAAGTAAAAGATAACTACGAGGTCAAAACACAGCAGAGAAAGCATATATCTAAAGCACGCGTGGTTTTTTAACTGATTGAATAAAGCAGCTGCTAATGAAGTCTGTACCTGGTTGACAAGAAGCCCTGTCATGTGACCAGCCAAATGCAGCGCGCGTGCAGGACGCCTAACCCTGCTTTACACATGAACCTCACTGATCAAAACAATGTCCTGGGAAGAGCTGACAGCACAGCATGCAGATGCACCCGCATGAAGGAACCCTGAACTGAACTTTACTCTCTTATTTTTAAGAAAAAAAAAAAAAAAAAGCTCAATCTCTGAGGATTTACCTCCACCAGAATCACCTGGATCAGCTGAATGTAAACAAGAAGCAGGAGCGACTGCTTGTTTTTAATCCAGCTCCTGTGGATGTGAGCTTACTTCCTCTATTTAGAAATGTATACATTTAATGTTGAGGCCAAAACTCAAGTTCCTCTGGGCAGGTGCATCAGGCTGGTCTGAGAGTTTATTTAGGCCTACTGACAGAAACAAAAAACAAGTTAGGAAGATGCCGCTAAAGAGAGAAATTTTGGGAGTTAACCACTGGAATTCAAGCTTAAAAATCGCTGCGCAGGATGTGACTTCATCCGGAGGGTTGTTTCCTTTCCTCCAATTCAATTGTTTTACATAAATAAATTTGGTTTTAGATTTTTTTTTTTTTTTTTAACATAGATCAAATTCAAACATGAACAAAGGAAAGAGACAACGCCTGCATTGTGCATACATCGGCCACTGTCGATCCAATAGCAGTAGAAACTTGTACTGTGGATTCTTCCATCTGTACATAGCGAAGGGAGAAAACAGTAGAAAATAGTTATTAGTAGGTGTTCTTAGTACAACATTTAGGGAGATTGTGACTAAGTGCCGGCTGCAAGGCTTCTATCAAGGGAAATTCATGTAATCTGATGAGACAACTCGTGTAAGGTAACAAACATAGCGTTAAGAAACTGTGCAACACAGCAGCAGATAAAAATTGAATTAAATAAATATGGAGACCGAGTTTCTCAGTGTCTCTGGCTTATAGAAAAATATGTCCATTTTAGGTAAAGTCAGAGGTGTAATGTGTGAAGTGAAGCCTTTTTCCAGAGCAGGTTTTGCTGCCTGCTGTGTTCTGTTGGCTAGGATCCCAGCTTTACAAAGTAGCTGAACAGGGAAGAAACCTGTGAATGAAACTGGGTTACAGGAAGTAACCTACAGGCCATGCTGGTGCTTCGGGGTAATCAATGCAACTCTGGAAGAATGAGACATCGTTCCAATAGTGGATGCCACTCAAACTGTATCCAGTGTTTAACCGCACACAAGTGCGTAGAGGCACGTCTGCTGCCACGGCAGGAGACCAGCTCCTTTCTTTAAACGTTAACGCTAAAGATCAGGCATGAGCCGGTTGTTGCTACGACGGCTTTTCAATGCTGTGAAAAATTCTAGCTTGTATACTCAGATTTCTCCCAGAGAAAATGCAGTGCTGACCCTCCCCCACCTATTTCTGATATCACCAGCTGGCTATAGAACTACAAAACCTCTCCCTCATTTACAGGAAAGACAAAATCATCTGCTTGGAAATATTTCTAATTTAAAAAAGCGTGGACAGTGATTGTGTTTAACTAAAGCTGGACCACATCTCTCTCAGACATACCACTGCTTAAGAACTACATTTAGCAAGCTACAAGCAGCATTTCTTCTCTACCTAAGCAGACTATTAATTATATAGCTAATTTCTGTTATACACTGGTGCTATTCCACAAAAAAAAAAAAAAAAAAATTATATATATATCAGAACACCAGCTTATACTACTTTAAGCTGGTGTTCTGATTTTATTGATATTATAACAACAGGTTGATTATTGATTTTCTGCATTTTTATGCAAGTTTCAGTATTTTTGCTGCGAGCATCTCATACCGGCCCATGCCTAATATAGACTGCGGTAACAAATCAGGGGATAATCGTCATCCAACCACCTGCCTCGTCTCTGAGGCAATTTTGCAAACTACTTTCAGTAATATTTCAAATACTTTCAGCTAAAACACTTCAGATATGTTTGAGTTTATTTTTCTCTATGCACCAGAATGGCCTTCAACAATGAGTCAGTCAACTTGCTCTCCAAGCTCGCGTGCGCGCCAGGGCATGAAACAGGGGGTATAGAGATTTCCCCTATGCCGTCCCCACAGACAGAAATGGAGGCAAGTGTGTCTGAGTGGGAATGTAGCAGTGATGTTACTGGACACACAGCAAGCAGCAGTAACCCTGTAGTGGCATTATCTATACTGGATATTGTAAATGTTGAACTTTTTGTTTGATTTACAGGGAGGCTGCCAGCAGTGCAAGCGGCATTCAGTCTGACGTAAAAACATGTAAATTACAGAAAACAATCAACATGTGTTCAAAAGGAGGAATTTGATGCATTCTGCTTAATCTGTGTAAAATTGCTTATAGAACTATCTTCAGATTATTGTCATGTACAAATGTTTTGTGAAGATGCTATAATTTTGAAATTTAAATAAACTTTACTTATTAAATCTACACTCCTAATCAATAACTGATCTAAGTATTTGCTCCATTAAATCTAATTTTCTGAAAGTTTCTTTTAACAAATACGTGTTTGTGTATACATATCAGACTCTAAGCTACTTTTTTTTTTTTTGCCAAGACAAAGAGGCCCCAAAGCTCCTCAGTACGTACCAAGCCACAGGACAAAAGACTTGACCATAGACATGATGCTCTTGATGTCCCAGATGTAAGGGTAGAGGTCGAACAGGATGGTGCGGTTGGCTGTGTTGGACAGCCGTGTGAACATGTGGATAACGGAGCAGCACATGTCTTGAAACTTCTCTGCCCGCAGCTGCCATTCAGCCACCTGAATGCAAAGATCCAGAAAGATAATTAAATACTCATTGTTAATCACAGGCGAGGAGACTGAGCCAGACTCTCCTTGTCTGTATCCAAATCCAAATTAATGCTCGATTTGGAGCACGAGTCGGCCTGACTTCCTTAGGTAACTGTTCAATATCAATAGGCATTATAAACAAAATCAATCTGCCTGCTTTGTCTTGGTTTGATCTGATCTGGAGATGAATTAAACCGGCTTGTCTTTGTTGTTATTTGTGTTTGTACTGAATTCATTTAGTGAAAACTACAGCATAAATCTGAAAGATTTCTTGTTTTGACTTTTTCAGAGAAAATATATAATTTTGGTTTAATATGCGACAGTGAAATTTTTCCTCCAAATATAGCTTAAATAATTAAAGGGTTGATCTTTCTGTTGTTTATACCTGTGTTTTTTCACTGTAATGAGCTAAAACATCATTACAGAAAAGTAACAGATGACTTAATATGAGGGAAGCTGTTTAAACAAACAAGAATGGCTCAACACTGAGCAAGCAGTCACTTTACCATCATACCAACACCACCCAATGGACACTGAGGGTAGTACAAATCCACCATTTTGTTTTCAACTCCATTACCAGCTGGTTCAGTTAATAATGCACCTCACTTCTCACACAAATGTCTCTCTATTCAGAAAGGTCCAGCTGAAAAAAAAATCATCTCACCTTTTCACTTTCTTTTCTCTTACAGTTGACGCTGACGACGCTGCTGTTGGCTCTCAACCAGTTGAACTCCTTTAACATCTGTGAGGCCTTGGGTCCATGTTCGTAAGGCAGGTAAAAGAGCTCAGCCAGAAGACACAGGTCTTCGAGTGTTGGAGGTTCTGGTGTGAACAGAGGCTTCTCGTCGGGGCCGGGCACATACAGATCCTGATGACAAAAAAAAAACTTTGAACTTTGAGGTTTTTTCTGCAATACTTTTGTCCTAAGCTTCAAATATAAAGAATCTTAGTACCTGCTTGAGTTGATCATCCGTCTGCATAGGAGCAATATCACTCCCAGAATCCTCCTGGATTGACTCTTCTGGAGACTTGGACTCAGCCAAACTCTCCTTGTCTGTATCCATGGGCTTCAGGTCCTCGGCCATTTTGTCAGTCAAGATGGGAGCGACGTCTTTCTCTTCTGGATCGGCTTCTGCCTCTGGCTCGTCCAGCTTCTCCACCACCATCTCCATTGGCTCCTCATCTGAATCCTTCTTTTCCACATCCACCTGCATAGACACAGTAAATCATATATACATTTTGAAAAGCAACTGAAATGAAACGGGCGCAGGAACGAGAAATGATACAGTATTAACAACTTTGTTCATCATTATAATAATTGTTAGAATTAACAAATATCTAAATCTCACCTCTTCTACCTCTTCAGCTGTTTTTGAAAAGGAGTGTGGGAGGGGATCCAGGAGGAGAGGGGGCATTGCAGGAGACATAATGGGCTGCTGGAACACAGTAGTGACTGACGTGGAGGAGCAAAGGGACGGAGCTGTCATGGAAGATACATCAATAGCTGTGCTTTTGGCACCACTCTGAGGCACCTGTCGGCCTGAAGGAGCACAGGGTTAATCCACTGGGTTTTCACTTGAAGAACATAGAGCCTAAAATATTGATTGGGATTTCACTTACTGTTGTATTGGAGAGGCACACTGAATTCTGCAAGCCACTCTGTCAGAGCGAGCTTTAAAGCGAGCTGTGGGCTGTAGAGCACGTCTGTCTCCAGCTCCTCATCACTGCCTTCATTCTCAAGCTTGATCTGGATGGACACAGTGCTGTCCTCACCGTCAGCTGGTCCAGGGAGACGCAAATTAATAACTTACAAGCATTATGCTACATTATCACAATTTCATATTGGTAGAGTTCACACAAAAGTTTTATTTAACTTCAAAAAATTCCTATGTGTGAGGAAAGGACAAAAAATGTTTTGAAATCTACCAGATGGATGGGAGACCCTAAACAAACTTCAGATTATTCAGTGCAATTTTTTTCTAATTACAAAATACCTTGGGTAGAAATCATTTTTAGGATCTAAACCAAGCCTGTTTGAGCAACTGTTTTCTTTGGCATGAGTGCATATTTAATAGGATTATCTAATCCCGTTTTGTAGACTTCAGAATAATTCTAAGTGTTTGTACCCTTTTCCAAACTTACAAAATTGAGAGAAATGTAACTTTTCAAAGCTGCATAGCAACTCTTTTCAAGCTGAGATTGCTGCTTTGACTCATACTTACTCATGACCACATCTTTGCGAACACCGTTCATGTTAGACTTGTACCAGGTGGCCAAAGTGTGAATTGCGACAAAATTGGATTCAAACTCGCAGTTGGGGTTGGTGAGGACTCCCTTCAGCCGGGGGATCAGCTCAGTGGAGCGGCCCTTATACGGACCTAAAAAGAGCCTCTTTTGGTCGTAGTCATTGGCATGAATATTGTCCCAAATAACAGGGGCTCTTCTCAGGATCTTTGACACCTCTTCGATGGACTCCACTGGGATGTCTTTAGAAACCACTTTGGGACCTACAGAGAGTACAGCATATTAAAATAGACAATTTTATTCCGCAACTATCACACCAGTGAGATTTAGCTGAACTACTGAAACGATGCTCATATAAAAGGACACTTTTCCACTCACCTGTCCACAGCACATCAATGCTAGGCAGGAGTTTCTCTCCAACTGTGCGGAGGTAGGGGGATTGGGAGACATTTGGGTAGCAGAATGTTCCACAGTACTCTGCATTTCAGCAAAGAAGAAAATAATTAAATAATGATAATACAGGCGTTGAGAACTGTGTAAAATTGCAAAGAAAGAGGGAGTACCTGTAGGGCAAAACAAGAAGGTTTCAGGCTCTCCCAGGTACTGGTAGATTTCATTAGTCAGAGAAACTTGAGCATGAGCAAAGGAGCTGAATACTTCTTTGTCAGCAGGGCACATGTTGTGGTCAATATCGTCAAAAAGTAAGGCAAAGGATTTGCAGCCAAAATGAGTGACCTGAAGGGGGCAGGAGAAAAGATGGCAGGTATTAAAAACAAAGAAGTGAATTTGTAGTACATTAGGGATGTGCCCATAATTAAGATTTTATTCCAGTGTTAAAATATTTCAATACCTGATCAAGTTTTCTTTTAAGTGCAGAAACCTCTTTCTGATTAGAGAAGGTTATGTCTAATCCAGGGGAAATGGCATATATAAACTCTATTCCATGCTCCTTGGCGGCACTAACTAAAGTCATGAGTTGCTCTGCAAAACAGATAAGATAAAAATAAATAATAAAAAAAAAACACACACCGTTAACAATAACTATGATTCGTGTTTCTTAAGCACAACATCCTTATGTTATGGACATAAAGAGAAATTTATAAAGAAATTTAGTCAAAAAAAATTCACCTGCTTCTTCCACTGAATACAGTTCTCTCCAGAACATTCTGTGCTTGTAGTCATCTTTGGGTGCATAAAGATATGTGTTCAGCCCCCACTTGTGTTGCCTGGGTAATTTGGTAATGTAGAATAATCAGTGACATAATCAAAAATAACATATTATTTTATTGACAACGTTAATTAGAAGAATGCACATTACCTTCTGAACAGCTCTTTTCTCTGTTCCATAGTCCATGGACGTCCATAAAAGCCTGCATAAAGAAAACATATAATGAGTTTCCACGCAGTCTTCTTTCCATTTCAACTCACATTGCCAGCATATTTTGACCCCCAAGGCTGCCATATTAAACAACCTACCCCTCAGATATGAATTATAGCTGGAAAGGACATTAAAGCTGCATGCACACATGCTAATTTTGGCTTCCCATTTGATATTATTTTACTAGACTATTTTATAGCCTTTTGGCATTCTCAAATCTATAATATCTTGAAATGATAAGTCTGAGGCAAAAAGAAATATCCAAAATCATAATCCATGATCATCTAAAGGCCAAAAAACTGTCCAAATGCCTCCATTTTATAGGTCTAATGTGAGTTGGGGGGAGGTAAGCTTTCATGGGGCAAATGAAAGACAAAGGAATAAACCTGAATGCAACTCGACCTACAACATCTTCCATTTCCCATGAATCCCGATTTTATCTTGGACGATAAACGATTATATTTGGGATATCCATCTTTTTTACTGCTTTTTTTTATTTATTTATTTTTATATAAGCGATCAATGTAGATTCCAGAGCTTTCCAGACTGAGCTGAAACCCTGGATGGGGAGCATGCATTGGGTGCAAGCAAAGAAAAAACCCATTCAACACAGTGCATGTTAATGTCACATTCACAGTCTCATTAAAATTTAATCTACCTGCCTCCGGGAACACATCATTGTTATAATGACAAAATTACAAAGAACATCTTATCACTGCAGCATTTCTACGTTCAATGTCTCACTCTTTACAGATCATTTAAAAAAACAAATAATAATATAGATAGCGTTTTTATATTTAGTCATCATTACCTTCAACTACACCACTAATGAATTTTCTGTGGCCCGTTGTTTCCACTACGATGCTGGAGTCCGCCACTGGGCCCGGGGCCTCCACACAAGCCTCTCCAGAGACTGGGCTGGGGCTCGGCTCAACATCTAACGGAGGAGTGTCTAAAGTCTTGTCTTTTTGAACCATCGTACACGGATTTCCTTGACACAATCACAAAATCCGGAGGAAAAAGAAAAGAAAAAGAAAAACGGGCGGCAAACCAAATGCGGGTTTTTAGCACAAACAGGCACCCCTAAGGAAATGCACCGCGTCACTCTCCGCGTAACGTCGGTAAAGCTCACGGTGTTAGCGACTATATTCTTCACTAAGATTCAAAACCTGCTTTTGCAAAGTGTTTCTAAAATTGTTGTCAATTTTAGGCCACAAAGAATACTACGCATGTGGACAAATTTATAAAGTAAGAAAACCCCTCGACCGTCTGTCTCCGACCATCCTCTTCGCTTTATGATAAATTTAACCTACTTTTCCTTGGTTCTTCCTGTTTACACCGAGTGCGCATGCTCACGAGACTGGCTCAAACCAGTCAGAACCGGTTCGAGGTGACAAAACAGAGCAAAGCTCTTAGGTGAAGAGAGAGCACCTTCTCTGCAGACGCCATTGTAACTGAAGACCAACATTTCTTTTATTTACATAATTAGATTTAAAAAATAGATAAAAATTATATATACATTAATACAGATATAAAAAATAGATATAATTTGTTATATTTTTGCAATAAGTAAATCAAGTGTTGATGGAAAAAATAGTAATTTTATTACTCAAAAACTAAAGCTAAGCTGAATAAAAGGTTAGGGTTACTAAAAATGTTTCAATATGCCATCTGTTTAAAATGCTTTTTGTGCATATGTTCAGTGACTGTAAATTATCTCCACAGCTTTTTTAAAATACATTATACTATGGTAAAAAATAATTGCAGATTTCTATTCTTAGGCAGATGGAAAAAGCAACAATGTTTTTTTTCACCTCCTGCCTTATGATTTTCAAAAAGCCTCTTTGTGTTCCAACACAAATAAACATAGGTGCTAGTGTATAAAATAAACATTTAACAGCAATTCCCAAGCAATCTTTGGATCTTCCGTTGGTACTTTTTGTGGAGTCAACATTACCTAATGCCACATGGACTGAATTGCTAACATGTCAGTAAAAACAAGTTGAGTTTGACTGGTGTTACAGACTACTAACTTAAGCTTATTTATATAGCACATCTCAGCTACAAAGCAGTTCAAAGTGCTTTACATGATAAAACTCAGTGCAGCTTCTCCATGTTTGTTTCTGATTCTGGGGATGCAGAGTAGACTTGACCCAATAGAACTGGGTGGTCTGTAAGGTGAATATGATAACAGATCTCTAATGTATTCTGATGCTGTTTTTCAGCCATTTAAAAACTAAAAGTATTTTAAAGTCTATAGAGCATTGTTAAGAACTTTAGAACTAGGGTGATGTGCTCAAACACTTGAGTAAGTTTCTCTAGATTTTCTGGGACATTTGTTTTTTAATTCTGCAAATGTGCTTCAGGTAATGGAAGGCTGACTTTGTAATTGTCCTTGTGTGTGTATCTTGGTGTTCAGATCTGGGTCCATCACTAAACACAGATTTCAGGCCTGAATAGTGGTTTCCAGTTATAATAGCTGAAGGCGCATGCCGACTCTTGATCGTTTTTCTTGAGGTCCAAAAATAACTTGTGTCTGTTAATGCAAGTTATGACACATCCACACATTAATTTATTCTGTGCATTTGCTCTATGTTTGAATGGGTTCGTAGTCATACTGCAGAGTTGTGCATCATG
Organism: Poeciliopsis prolifica; assembly: GCF_027474105.1. Taxonomy (NCBI): domain Eukaryota; kingdom Metazoa; phylum Chordata; class Actinopteri; order Cyprinodontiformes; family Poeciliidae; genus Poeciliopsis; species Poeciliopsis prolifica. Next base: position 8,778,349 of record NW_026562380.1, read on the forward strand.
ACTAACCTTTTTTCCTTGATCTGAGGCAACATTAGCATGTAGGTATTAAATAAGAGGGGCCCCACAATTAAACTCTGTGGCATCTGCTTGTCACTTCTGTCCACTCCAATGAAGTTACCTATTGACACATTAAAATGACCTGTTCTTTCGGCAGGACTCAAACCAATTTAGTTCTGCACCAGAGACCAATCCAGCTCTCAACAATGTTGAACGCTGCACCAAGGTCCTACAGAACCAGCACTATGGATCTATGTGGATCTGGATCTATGTGGATGTCTTTGAACACTGACAAGTGCAGCCTCTGTACTGTGGTGAGCATGGAAACCAGATTGAAAGACATCAATCATAATTGTTGAAAACAGCTTTTTCAATAACTCTGATGACGAATGAAAGGTTGGAGATCGGATTGTAATCCTGCAATGTGTCCAGATATTTTTTTTAAATCAGTGGTTAACTCAAAACAACAGCAACTGATGCAAAATCAAAAACACAACACCAAAACCTTAGTGTGGCTTTTTTTTTTAATTCAAGTGTGTAGTACATTTAAATGCATTACATACTCTGCCAAAAACAAGGAAGCTCAACTCCTTTTTTACTTTTAAAATTATTCCCTCCATACAATTTAATTTCAATTGTACATTTAAATAAAAAGAAACATTTTTCCCATTTATTCCATTTTTTTTAAACTTCTTTTAAAGTTTCATTATAAATTTTCACTTCAATAGAAGGTGGTAGCTTGGAGAAATGAACACAAAAATAATCATGATTCAGCAACCAAAATGTAAAAACAGTGTTGCAGGTGCAGAGACATCAGTCGACTGAGGTAAGGGTCAGCAGTTTCCTGGTGCAGACCTCCTGTTACCTCTTCAGATTCTGCTGAGCCTGCTTCAGTAAAGTGTCAAAGTCTAGTGCATGATATTTGCCTTTTGTAGGAAATGGGTCATACTCTCTGCTTGAATCTAAAAAGAAAAAGGGAAATATATTACAAAGATAGCAACATTAAAATTTGAAATTTGTATCACTCTGGAAATAGCAGCACAAGCTGAGAATTTACAACATAAGCTGAAGTGTTTCAAGTCTAAATTATTCTGGTTTTTTATAGTTCAATGTACAATTTTAAATGGAATAATTCACAGGAGCAATCTCAGTAAATTAACATATTTCAAAAAGTGAAACTCCTAAAGATTCGTAACACAGGACATTGAGCTGCAAGTGTCTAATTCTGATGATCATAGCTTGCAGCTAAACTAAACCTAAAATTATGTTCCTCAGAAAATCGGATTATTATTTTGGAATAGCTCAAGTCACAAAAGGTCCTTGCTGAAGAAGTTGTCTGTTCACTGGTCTGTATTTAAGCAATTAATGGAAAGTTTAGTGGAAGGAAAAAGTGCGAGAGAAAATAAAAGTTCTTCAAGAGTGTACATGAGATTCACATGGTTTTAACTGTGGCTGAAGTCATTGCATAAAGTCCCACCAGACACTAACATGTCCAGGATATAAAGCTACAACTGTCACACTGTTCATCTTCAGCCAATGCTGAACCAAAGATAATGTAAGAAGAGTAATCAGGGCCAATGAGGGATAAAGAAAATGGCCAGAGTGTTCCAATTTACTAATTCTAATTTAACGAGAGGCGACAGCAGCATTAGCACTAAACAAACCATGTCAAATATTCTGCAACCCATGATTACAGTGGTGTTTTTTCATAACACCACTGTAATCATGTGGGGGAACAGCAGAACCTCTGGCATGCTCACCTAAATCAGCATAGTTGGACTGACAGAACTGTCTCCTTCCACCAAAACAGAGGTCAAAGGGGAGCTCATCAGGTTTACGTAACTTACTGCCATTTTCAATGGCTGTAAACGCATCCTTGGTGTTGTAGTAAGTTACAAACCCATAGTTATCCCTGGAAGAGAAGACATTTCAACAATTTATTTTCAGTTTCAACACAAAAGTGTCCACATAAAGTATTAGAAGACCTCAGTTGCTGAATGTAGCTTGCTTTTAAAAAGGCGACCTGGGGATGTTGCCAGGAGGCCCCAGTTATGAACAAGCTTGAATTTGCTGTTGCACTGTAGCTTGGCCAAGGAGGTCATAAGCAAGACCCACCAGGTTCAAAGACAGTGCGATCGATTAATATTAAACAGATTTACTCACCCATGTTCTCTAAAGTGCAGGGTACATTCCTCAATTTCTCCAAATAAAGAGAAGCGCTCCCTGAGCTCTCTTTGGGTCATGCTTCCTCGAATTTTGCCGACATAAACAACCCGTCTTTCCTCCTGGAAAAATAAAAAAGCAGACGCAATTAGATTAGAAACAAGTTAAATATTTTAATTTGGACATAAAATTTTACTCTGAACTTACAATGGCTTTCTCCTTGCGCCTCTTTATCTCTTCCACATTTGTTTTCATGCCAGTAGAGTATCTAGACCTGTATGAGGGGCTGAAAGAGAAGATAAAGTTATTTTAAAGCTAACCATTATTTTTGTTCCATGTTTACAAAAATAATGGTTAGCACCCAGAAAAGAATGACTCAAGTACCTGTGCAACCCCCTGCCTCTATTCCACTGAGTTTGTCTTTGAGGGGAAGGGGATCGTGACGTAGAGCGGCTCCAGGACCCAGAGTGTGAGGAGGAATAAGAGTACCTCCGCCTCCGTGGAGGGGACCGGGACAAAGAGGGAGAAGAGCGAGAGGAGGATCGCGATGAGGAGCTAAGACTGCTGTCTGAGTTGCGGCGTCGATACCTACAAAACAAAAAGTAAGAAATGGTGTAAGAAAAATTTAAAGAACTTGTTACAAATAACGATGGATCAACAAACCAAAAAACAAACCTTTTCTTTGCCGGAGATTTGGACCTAGATCGGGATCTAGAGGTGTAGGCGTCTGAGCAGCTGGACATTGGGCTGGGGGAGCGGTAAAATCTTTTTCTTGAACGTCCACGAGTTCTTTCTTTGGGACTACAGCTGGGACTAGGGGTCCGAGAAGCAACATATCGGTGGTAGGACCTCCTTGATGACCCCATTCTGGGGCTTGTGACATGTTCTTGCTGGGATGGAGAAAAATCAGAAGTGTTCACGACGGAGTATTGCTCCGACACATCTCTGTTCTTCTGGGCTTGAACGGTTTGTGGACAATCTTGAGTTCTGGGTGAAATCACAGAATAGGTGGCTTCCTGTGGAGATGCTGCAAATACTGGTGGAAGTGTTGGCGGTAGGCTTGGAGGGTGTTCCCTGAGGGGCTTAATGGTGAAGACAGATTGCTGTTTAATGTTCCAGCGCTTGCCTGATTCGCCAGGTGGAACACTTTTGTTGGAGAGGCAATAGTCATGATCCATGCATGCCAGATCTGGGGCCACGGGGGCAGCAGCGGGAGTGACTTTACTACGGCCCCTAACCGGGTGCAGAGGCTGGGCTTCTATCTGGATCACCTTGGAGTGGGTGGACTTGGGAGCTTCAGAGCTATTGGGCTTTCCCGGTAGAGCCGCAGGGGCCAGAGGTTTCCACATCTGGCTGGGAGAAGCGGTCTTGGGAGTCAGAGCTGAATAGAAAATAGAAAGGCTGAGCACCTAATGTTTGCCAACAAGCTCAGTGCTTTGACTGCTTTAGCTCAGACACTAAATCTTAAAGCAACGAATCGAAGCAAAATTTATTTTAATTTAAAGCAAAAGCTGAACAAAGACTTAATTGTGTTTTGACTAAATTACCTGCAGCATTGGAGAGGTCATTCATTTTTTCACACTTAACAGCTTTCTCTGGAATAGATGCAGCTCTGCAAAGCAAACAGTGTGTTAGCACTTTGGTTAGCAGAGCTCCGATGGTCTTCACGCCTAATTTAGACATGAGGACCGACAAATGGGAGTTTTTTGCGGTAGGTCTTGGCAAAAGGTGAATTTAGGTCACCTCCACACACTAGAACTGAATCAGTAATTCAGAGCAGCGTAAAGGGCTGTAGGGTAACTCACCTCGAGTTTCCTACAGCTGCTGCTCTACCAGAGACCTCCGGCACACATTTCTCCTCTTTTGCTAAAAGAATAGGGAACAGGGATATGAATGTGTCAGCAGATGGACATTATTGGGAAAGAAAATGCCAGAAAGACACAGCGATATCATGCAGTTGAAACGGTGTAATATGAATTTAGATGATTTCAGAAATCATTATTTAACTAGTACTGACTGGGCATGTCCTGGCAACCATTATTAAGGCTTACTAAGGATTTTAAAAGTTGTGATGTAAAGACCACTGAAATGTTACATCATCTGTGTTGGTATAGGAAGCTACGTCGACACCGTGGGAATCTCATACCGGCCCTGCGTAGCTCTGACTGGATTTGCTGCCATGCACTGCTTAGCCCGACCAGTTGTTTCTAATCTGCTGCCTCTTGTGCATCCGCCCACACAAAGACAGCAGGGCGACAGTTAAATGGATCCGCAGACAAGGCAGAATTCCAGCAGCAGAGAACACAGGAGCCCCCTGCAGAACCAATCTCTCTTACAAATCCTCCTTTAAGCTAAAACCTGTCACAAATCAAACGTGTCTGACTATCTTCTGTTGGTCAAAATGTAAGTAAACGCCCATCTAACATGAAATAACTCCTTCACGTGTTCAATTCCTGCCAACCGAATATAGTGCTGCAGCGTTGTGAGCTGTTACTCGTCACCATTATGAAACTATGAAAAATGATCCTCTGGCTGCTTTTAGCTTAGTACTAAAGTAGAGCTGCATGACCCACTGTGGTTCTGAACATCACAACCTCAAAGAAGATTCACTGCATGGAAAGTATAACTTTAAAAGGGAAAAAAAAAGAAAGAGTGGGTGCAGATGGTAACAAATCAACAGTGGTTACCTTGAGTCTCCTCAAACTGCTCGAGTAAGCTTGTCAAATCAGCAGCTTCAATTCCTTTAAAGACACAAAAGTTACACTCATAACTACAGTGGTTTAGTACCAGAGCAACATTGACTGAACTTTCAAACATACATGCCTGGCTCACAGTTATACTAGCGAAAAGAGAAGCCTACCGATGCACCAAGAAGCTGGCTGTAAAATGGAACTGGCTGATTTTTAGCTTAATATGCTGACTGGAAACGAAAACATTTTTGTTCATATTGAGTTTTTGCAGGTTTCACTGACTCAAATGAGACTTTTTAAGACTTTCTTAAGACCTTTATGAAAAAGAATTAAACACCTACATCTCCACAGAAATGTACAAACTTCCTCCAGGCAACTGGCGATAAATTTGTACTTACCTTTGATAGTAGCTAATACATCCTTACTATGTGGTAAGGATGTATTAGCTGACGGTTTATCACTAGCCTCAACCATATCGAATTACAGAAGGCAATGAAGATGTCTGAGTACAAACCAAACTTTTCTGACAGAAAACTAATTTAAAAAATAAAAAATACAGAAATATATGAGATTAAATAGTCCTCTCAAGACAAAGCCCTTTGGGAATGAGGTAGGATAGTCCATTTACTTTAATTAAAAAAATTTTTCTGGCCTTAATTTTAAATACATGAATTTAAACTTTTTTTTAAGAAAGTTCAGATACTCTGAAATCTTCCCCAGCAAATACACGCACATTGATTATGCTGTATTGCTATCTGTGCTAATTGCTAATGAAACACAGTTTCAACATGTTTAAAATATTAATAAATTGTCCCTTCTGTTCTTGATATAAATAATCAATGACAGGAAGAATAGAGAAAAAAATATTTTTACAGCTGATGGATCCCAATTTTGCTGTTGGCAAGTCAAGTAGTTAAAATATTTATTGGTGCATCGCTAATAAAATATTCTAGAATGTTCTCTATGAAGCAACCAAACTCACCTATTTCACTAGTGAATGATTCGATCAGCTCTTGCGTGCTGCTCTTAGCTCTTTGTGGTTTCACGGCTGTAGTGGATCCTTGTTTAGATTCAGCCAGAGCAGAATGGTTTTGGTGATAATGGGGATTCACAGAGACGGCAGGACAGAGTTGGACACTTTGTTCTTTGGTTGTGGGTTTGGACGACTTTCTGTCGGATGTGAGTGGGCCACCTGATGAGGTAGAAACGGTGATCCCAGGCATATCCTGGGAAGCATCTGTGGGTTTGTGTACATCTGTAGTGGTTTCTGGGCAGACTTTAGTGTCCTGTACAGACTTTGGATTAATAGACTCGGTTTCACCTTTTCTTCCTGACTCAGAAGGGGAACATCTCCCATCTGCTGAAGACACAAGTTGGACTAAAGGCTTTAAAGAAGCAGGAGGAGCAAAGCTCTGAGGCACATAAGGTTCTGCAGGCTTGGCAGCTGCATCTGGATGTGCAGCTGGAGTTTTTGCTGAATCAGGGGGAGCAGTTTGGGGATTTTGGAGCAGTTTGGAAGGCGCCTGTGTTAGCTGGGGCTTAGAAACAGGAACAGCGGATGAAGCTTTGGTGGATGAAGAAATCATGTAGGCTGGCGGCTGCAGCAGAGCTTCTGGGGTGGGGGGTGCACAAGGCCCCTTCGGCCGCCAGGCAGGTTTGACCTCCTCCACTTCTTTCCTTGCTGTCAGAGGGTTTGAACGTCTGGGATCCCTGGGGTTAGGGTCTGGAAGGTGAGGCAAAGGGGGCAGCTCCTTGGGGAGCTCTGGAAGGCTGGGCCACCTGGTGACACTCTTGTCTTGTTTCTCCACCGGAGCAGGCTTTTTCTGCTGCCGGAGTCGTCTGTACTCCTCCAGGCTGAGCGGTTTGGGTTTGGCCTCTGGGACTGCAGGGGTAATGCTGACAGGAGGGGAAATCTCGGGAACTGAAGCAGCTACAGGGGCCTCTGAAGACATCAGAGGGAGGGAAACGGAGGAAGCAGATGATGAGCTTTCTTTTTCTTCTGGGGCAGTGGCTGACTGTTTTGGTGTTTTGCTGGGCTGCTGAGAGCTCACAGCTGCAGCTGAACACGTCAGCCGACTTTCCTCGGGTGTAAAGGCTGCGCTCCATTCGGGCACCAGAGGTGAGACGAGTTTCTCGTTCGTTTCAGGAGCCTGAGCTACAGTGGTGTTTTTCTTCTCCATTTTGATTTGTTTTATTCCTTCAGGTTTTAGAAGTGGATCAGGTCGAGAAGAGGCAGAAGGAACCTTTTGGCTTTTGTGCACTTTTTTTTTACCGGACTCTTTCTGAGGCTTTTTGGGGGGATCAGTTATCACACTTCTGACTTTGCCACTCCTGAGGACCCTTCCTTCTACAAGTTCAGACTGCTGCTTCTCATTACATTTCTTTTTCCTTCTTGCTGGGCTTGTTGTTTTTCTCTCCTTTTTCCTCTTGACTTCATTGCTCACATCTAAAGGTACCATTGGCGTATTGGCAGGAGCGATTTCAAAGGTTTTTCTAAAAGGGACATCATCTTCATCATCCACTACTATATGCTCTGAACTGTTGGCCAGGTCGTCTTCTGCCGCTTCTGGTTTGATCTCGTCTTCTGGGAGCGGCTGATGAAGAGGATAAGACAGATCCATGTTCGGGATGGTAAAGATGGGATCTCCGTTTTCACTCTGGTCTACAACCTCAAGCACTATTCCCCCTTCGGGCAACATCTGATCTCCCTCTTCATTCTCTACTGATATGGCCATGCAGTATGGGTGCATGTGCCGGACCAAATCTTCCAGGCTGACTGAGAGACCATCTTGACCCTCCTGCTCCAAGAGGATAGGGAGTGGCATTGGCAGACCTTCCCAACCTGGAGGGTCTGGAGAAGGCTCTAGCCTGTCTGGGCTCTGAGTGAAGGAGCCGTCCTCCTCTTCCTCCCCATCACTCCTCTGGACACAACCCCCTTGCATCCTGGACAGGTTCTGGGCACCAAGAAGGAAAACATCCAGTCAAACCTCTCCATCTGTCTGTTGGAATATTTTATAAAGGGTTTTTATGAGTGAATACTTTACCTTTCCTCCTGATAACGGCCTGGTGCTACAGAGCGAGTCTTTCTGAGGTGAAAGAGACAGGCAGAGCATTCTCCTGAGCTGGGGACAGAGCATAATGATATTAACGTTTGGACTCATTGGGTATGCTCCCTCTACCAGGACATTTCCAAGAAACATGGCAGTTGGCTAGGTTAATTTTTTTTACAGCAGCAAGTCGAATCAAATTAAATCAACAGGAGGGAACTCGTCCACATGTCTACTCTGAAACACAGATTCTTCCTTTTTTTATTCTTTTCATCTCCCACTTTAAACTCCTTCAAAGTTTATATTTCAGTTAACTTTAAATTTTACAACAGGAGTATTTGGTATTTTTACTTGAAAACATTTAAACCCCACCTCCCACCTTTATTATCCTTGTTTTACAATGGTTATGACCATTCAACAAATCAGTCAAGAATGGATGTATTATTAAATGAACAACATAAACTTCTAGTTTCAGCAGTAAGGAACAAAGGACAGATTCTCAAGTTAGCAAAGTTTTTAATAGATAGAAAACAATCATCTTTAAACGCTTATGTTTCATATAACACATATTTTGTTACATCTCGAAAGCTACAAGTATAACAAATCTGTTAATGAGGGAAATCTATTCCAACTTTGGAGGGATTGCAGTTCTGTTGCAGTGTAACCAACTTGAAATAAGCAAAATATGTTTTCAGGCAAATAGGCAGCAATCCTGACCAGAGCCGTCTCCTCTTACTTGCTATCGTACTTGCAGACCTTTGTCCATGCAGACAAAGGTCTACATGGACAACACCTTTGTTATTACAGTTTTCCACATGTTTTCTTGGAGTTTTGATTTCAAATACATAAGTCATTACGTGAAATCTGTGTGACAAAGTCAATTGAGTTTAGTTTTTGTGCTGAAAATGTATTTTTATTGTTGTAACTGATGTGTTACAGTAACATATTTCTGACAATCAAGAGTGACTTTGCTTAGATTTTAAACTGCAGCTACTATGAAACAATTTGTCTGATTTTATTTGGGGTTTGTTATATATGAATATTTTGCTCTGGGTAGCAATTCATCTCTGTAGAGCACTAGAGCTGAAGTGTTGAACTAGTTTGAACTTTGTGTTTGCATGCAATGCCAAGCATTCCTGTTGTACAGCTGGAAATTAATTCTCAAGTGATGGAAGACTTTTCTTGCCTATCCCTTAGTTTCAAAAAATATCAGCTCTACCCCTGAGTGGAAACAAACTCGACTGTAAACTAGGACAAAACAGAAGATTTAGGGATATTATACTCTAAACATGTTTCAGGTCGCATAACCGTATTCTGCCTCTAGAGAGAGGTATGTATGCACAATTCTAATTTCCCTTTTACTCTGTGTTTCATGTTCAAAGACAAAAGTGATTTTGAGAGAACGAGATGAGAGCACTCACCGGAGAGTGTTCCCGGCCCTTGGACAGCATGTCTGAGTCAGGCAGCGTGTCGAACGGTGACAGGTTCTCATTGTCTACGTTGTCAAGTATCTCAGTCAAAGCTGTCAGCAGCGTGGCCTCACTCTGTTCATCGAGACCTTCAACCTGGGTTAAAGTTGTTTTATCTGTTAATTCAGAGCTCTAGAAATAAAAGCCTCAAACGTTCTTTTTCTTAAGATGCAAAGGTATAATTTGTCTCGCCTCCAATGTTGACACGTCCTCGAAGATGGAAAGGATGGAGGGGTCGATGCAGCTTTGGAGGCTTTCCCCGGAGGTGAGCTCTGCAGGCTGGACAGAGACAAGAGGATAAACGTTCCAATTTTTATGGCGGCAAACAAAGAAATGGCAAATCATGTCATCTCATAAATATGCATCAAATCATCTATAACAAAAGTATTCGTTTTTTAGATTTAAAGATCCTTTAATGAGATACCAGAAAAAGTCCCAGAGTGATTAGTGTAGCAGGGGAGTTTTTTTCTACCTCCACCTGTTGCAGCACACTGCAGGTGAGTGGACTGGAGAATAAAAAGACTGTTAAGTTTCTACCAGGACAGACAACCAAAGGAGCCCCACCCAGGAGCCTGATTTTAAGACTGGTAAGAAGTCAACTGCAGACTCTATCCCAGCTAATAAACCAGCTAAAATCAGCTAATAAGACCTAATAGTCTAACTGCTAAGTAGCAAAAAGGCAAAGAGTGTTTTGTCTTAACCAAGGAAATTTTTTTTTTTTTGCTTTTTCTGAAAAAGCGATGACATTTTTTTAAACACAACTACTTGCTGCAAGACAATCTCAAATTAAAATGCTACATTCCTTTAAATTACACAGTTTACTAACTTGTCTTAAACAGGTATCAGGGTAATTTTACTTCTCCATTGGAGCAAGTTAATTACTACACTTTAAAATGCACAAAAGAACAACAATATGTTCATCATTTTTTCTTTGGCATATATGAAAAGAGAAACACACACACAGAACCCAGTCTTTCATTTTAATCCATTGGGGCCCCTACACTGACTGACCCACGTGTTTCTATCTACTGCGCAGACATGTTTGAGCCTTCCCTCTTTCCGTCCACAGGAAGGCTGCCAAACCCACGTGTTGCATTACAACAAACCATAGCAGGGCTCTCCATCTCTCCATTATTATCCTTTTAAATCTGTAGAGCAAAGTGTGTAATTAGAACCCCTCATTCACGGAAGAGTTACTCCACAAGGTGTTCCTACGCTTCATTTGCACTGCCAGTCAATGTCCTGAGAACACAATGCGAAGACAACCCTCCCTCCTGCGCATGTGTGAATAAACACATGTGGCTTTAAGTCCACAAGTCTGTTTGAATGAAAACCGGTATGGCTACTGCAGTCCCAGTGCTGGTGATCATTTGCGACTGTACTGGTTCCAATCGTAGAGTAAACATAGAGTTACTCCACATTGCTGCAATGCGCTGCTGTCTGAACCACTCAGGAAAGCAATCAGATTGAACAAATTCAACTCCGAACCACTTTAAATCTTGCATTATGGTGAAAATGTGAGCTGAGCTGGACTGCCATTTTTTCATCACCATCACCACGTGAGCATTAGCTTGGACACGGAGAGAAAATGCATTCAATAAGCTTCGTGATCAACATCTAACAGCAAATAAACCACGTGTAGTCATCCAAAGCGAGCATTTAATAGTATCACACAGCTGTCACTATGTCTTACTTAGATGTTGTTGTTATTTTTGAGTTAAGAACCCGGCTATCACTAGCAGAGTAGCCCCAGTAACGCTTTCTCGTGCAGAAAGAAATCAAAACAGCAAAAAAGTTCCTTCTAGTCTAATGCCGCAATAAAAGATACAACACATTGGTAACGCTCTGTTATTAAAAAAAAAACACGTGAAATATACTGTTTGATGGAGCAGTACTACTCATTCATCCACGTGTCACTTCCCCACGCCAGCTTTGCACAGCCAACGCAACAGCCCTGCTCTAGAAAGACACAGAAAACTCCCATCACAGATATCAGCCGGTGGAGGGGAAAAACGAGTACAAGTTGTTCCTCACCTCGTCTAGTGTTTCCAGCGGGAATAAATCCAAATTACATGGTAATAAAACCTCCTCGCCTGTTCCCCACCGCGCCGCCATCTTGCTTGCCCACTCCCTACCGGGGCCTCGTTTGAGAATGAAAAACTAAGTGAATCAGGCGAGGAACGAGCCGGTAGGAAACACGTGGTTCAGCAATCCCGGCAAAATGACGCAGAATGACGCCGAGGGTCAAATGTCGCGTGACGACGTTTTCTGTTTGTCTGTAGTTCTCTTTCCTGGTTCGCCTACAAAACCTGATTGCACGGCTTCCCAAGCAACCAACATTTTACTAAATACTAATATCTGTTTTTTTTTCCTATAGTGTATTATGATTACCCGCTGGGAAACGGAGAATCGTGCAAAGCAAAAATGCTATAGAGCTTACCAAACATCAAGCAGGGATCAAAAAAATAAAGTATCAATTTGATAGGAAAAAAAATCTCAAATTAATATTTGAGAAAATACAGAATAGGATTGCCAGAGTCAAAAATAAATTACACTCTTAGAGAATTCAACAAAAGAGAAAAAAAATAATATCATGAGATCATCTTGTTATATTGTGGTTATACTTTAAAATAATAATACTTTGAGATTGTGGTTTTCCATAAAACATTATGCATATTCTGAAGGAGTTTACATGATCTCAGGATTAGTGTTAAATTCATACAGTGCTTTCGTTGAAAATAGCAGGGATTCACTTTCTGCCCCATTCAAACCTGAATTCAAAATTCTGCATTAAAGACAAAATCCAGTGGAGGACAGCAGTCACCCACAGGCCCCTAAATATTCATTGTTCTGGGAGATTTAGGTTGAAAATATTTTCAGTCAACCAAAAATAATCTGATAATGAGAGAGGTGTCTCTCAAATGATAGACAAATATAAAGAAACATCAGTTTGGTGAAGCACATTGTAATAATAATTGCTTGTAGTAATAAATGGTATGTTAAAAGCTAATAATAACTTTCTCCATTTTACTGCTCGAAGCAGCTTTTTGCAAGTCTCCTCTGGTGTTTTAAGGATTTTTCCAAGGTGAAGTCTTTGAGTTTCTGAGGCTTCTTGCCATCATAATAATTTTTCTATATCTCCTAAATCAGGAGTGTTAATATTACTTCTCGTTGAAACACATCGGTTAAGTTAAAATGTTACTTTTAGCCTAACCTTTCCAGGAGTATAAATAAGTTTGCTCTTAAATGTGTACAGCACCAGGCATCAAGAACAATTAGCATAAAAATAAAAAGTGCAATGAGAAAACAGCCAGTGAAGAGATTAAACAGCTTAAAGTACAAAAGTGGGGGGAGATTAATTTCTCATTATGACTTGTACTGCAAGTCTTAGAGAAGCTAATGGCAAATCCCTGAGTCTCATAGGTAAAAATGGATTACAGGCGCACCAAACCACACAGCAGCTTCTAGCCCATGTGCACAAGCTGTGTGGTCTCTGCGCGGTTTACCACTTTGTCTATCAGTGTGCTCTCCATTCGTCAGAATATCTTCTGGGTGGAAACAACTCCGAGACAAAAGCCTTTTGCAGTATTTAAGAACTCTTTCCACATTCCCCAACAGCGTTCTCATAATTTGGTCCAAGATACATGTGTTGCTGACCTTTGAAGGTCTCTTCAAACAGAGCTGTGGAAAAACAGGAGATGCTTGAGGTCATTTTAGGCTGAAACCCATTTCAAACATTTCAGAACAGTAGGGTGCCCACATAATTTCTGCTGAGAAGATTAAAGTTAATTTAGAGCTCTTGTTGCTCTAAAAAGTAGAGATTCCAGGATCACTCTTGGAAACAAAGGGGTAATAAATGATATTAAGATATTCTCTCAATTAAGACACTTTTACAGGCACAGAAACACCGCTATGTTTAGTCGGAAGTCTGTTAGTACAACATATTTACTATCATTGTTTATTATATAATCACAAATAACCATGAGTATTTTAGTTTTTTTCTAAACAAGCCTAAGAAGAAGAAAACACAAAGATAAGTACAAATTGAGTGTAGATTCTACATTCCTAATTTATTTCTATTGAAGTTTTGCTCAGAAAGTACTCTCTAAATATACAGCTGAGTGACAATAAAGTCTGTTTATGTCTGAGCTTTCAATCATTCTTCAAGGATGTCTGAAGATTAATGTACATAAAATCTGCCATTTAGGAGCAACTATATAAAAACAGTGCTTCAGATTATATCCATAACTGTGTCTTTAAGGGCCAATTTCTTGTTTTCCTAAACCAAATATTTCTGATACATGCCATTTTCTAATGGTAGCAGTTTTTTCAGTTGTTCATTATCAGGTAAATAAATGTTTTAGATTATCATTATCAAGGGAAAATGCATACATGAAGTAAATAACGGAATAATGAAATGTTTAAGTAATTTGTTATACGTGATTAAACAATTCAGTTAAAAAAAAAAAACAGTCCTGATAAGAAGTTACATTTATTATATGTAGAAAGCACATACTGATTAATAATTTTACTATTTCTGTAATTATTTCATAGTTTCTTGTTGCAGAGTGTTGTCAATTCATTTTATTTCACAGAATTACCTGCCAAAGTCAGTCAGCAGGGATAATGTTGTTATGGGCAAGATAATTGGTCTGCAATTAAACAGCAGCGCAGCTTAACCACTTACATGTTAGTGTCTGACTGTGCAACCATAATAACAGCTTAAAATGCTTCGTGACAGATGGTGGCACAGAAGTTATAATGTAACTTATACATAAACCATTAAATATAATAAATCAAACTTTTGATTATTGATTGAAATATTTTTTAATCTTATTGTGTTTTTTAGGATTAGGATAGGTATAAATGGTACATTTATATAAATATTGATATTTTTATTTTATGGATGTGTGCATCACTGTTTTCTGTTAGATGCATATGCATCACAGGTAAAGTTTAATCGAGGTCTTATGCACACTGAACCTGTATCATCTCAGTCTGAGATTGATTCAGATAAAACGATTCATTTAGAGTTTGAGTTTAGAGATTTACAAGCATTTTAGTGTTAATTAGAAATACATTTATACCACATGTTTAAAACGGCTGTACAGTATGGCCTTCCAGATGATTTTCATAGTAGCTTGCTGGATTATCAGCCCATTCCTCCAGCTTTGTGGGTCACACATATTTCAGTTCCACCCACACATTTTCTGTTAAGACTAAAGTCAGGGTTTTGTGATGACCAGTCCAAAACATTACCATTGTTGTCCTTACATCACTTTGTAGCAAATTTAGCTGTATTCTTAAGGTTGCTATCTAGTGTTAGATCCATTAGCACCAAAGCTGATTTCTTGAGACGTTGATCCAGCATTTCCATATAATATTTTGAAGTACATTGGTTACTTGTGCATCCACACAACATTCGCCCCACTTTTCCCCTGCAAATGCAATGCAGTGCGTAATGGCTAAATATTTCAATTTTAGTTTCATAAAACCACAGAACATGTATTCAAAGTTAAGAGCTTTTTCACTGAGTGCATTTGCAAATGGCAGATCTGCCTTTTCATCTTGCTTTTAGAGTGCCTCTGTACAGGACTCATTTTGCTGTGGATAGAAATACTCTTAGCAGCTTCAATCGGCAGCTTCACAAGGCCTTTTGCTTTTGTTCTGAGATTGATGTGCACATTTCACATTAAAACACATTCATCTCTACCCAACAATCTCTCTCCCTTCTCAAAACTGTGATGGTTAGATCTTCTTATGCAGTTTATATTTTCATTTGGTTGTTTGAACAGATTGACAGATTGGCAACTTCAGGCAACGGCAAATTGTACCCAGGATTTAACTAGCCTTGTGGAAGTCCATGGTTCTCTCCCTTGCATCTTGATTAACATCTGCATGTTGTTTTTGATTGTCTTGCGGTGTCACAATAAGAGCCAGTGTTTTGAATGTCAATTTAAATATTTGTGAGTTCTGCAATGTTGTTAACCAACATGGATCCTTATTAAGCTATGACATTATCATCTGTCATCATCGACAGTTCACAGAAATACTAATCTCTGTGCATTTGAAAAAATTTACCAAGAGTAATAGCAGAAGCTTTTAAAATATTATCTTTCTGATTATTCTGTAATTTAGAAAGTAGAAATCATTCTGGTAATCAAAACAAGAAAAGTTTAGTTTAAGGTAAAAAAAAAAAAAGCTGCGTTTTATTATACATTGTACTTAAATATTACCAATTTCAACTTTATAAATGTTCTTAATTTTTTTTATTATAAGTTAGGGGCACTTCTGGCCCCTAACTCATAATACCAGCAGTGATCAGTTTCTTTTATTGGTTTTAGCAGCAGCAGTAGGGCTAATTGTTTCTTTCCAGTCTAAAAAAAAAATCACATTAACATTTTAAATGTTTGTGTCACTCTGTTGATCCAGTAGTGTTTTATCATGCTGTGAAAATCATACTGGTTGGCTGTTTTTTTTTTTTAACAACACGCTATTTTCTCCACTATTCTCATCACCAGCTGTTGCTGTTTTGGATTGAAAGAGCAGCACATCTGTGATTGCTTCCAGCATGCTCTCCAACTTTCTGCCGTCACAACAAACCCAGACATTTTGCCTCTGATGCCGCTCATGCCTGCGTAAACACACGTTGCTGTACATGTGTGAGGTCGTCTGCCTGTGAGCGAGACAGAGAGAGAAAGAAAGGAAGAGGAGCGCCAATGTGCCCCAGCAGCTCTCCCAAACTGCTACCTACCTACCTACCGGTGCTCTGCCGTTGTCATGGTTACAAGCCTCCCCTCCCACCTCACGGTCGTCTTTCTCGCTTGGGTACCGGGAGATGAGAGGAGAGGAGAAGTGGATCTGGCTGCTGCCTCTGCGTCATATTCATACCAGTGCAGCTGAAAGCTTCCCCCCCGGCCCCCTCCACCTCACCAACAAGCACATCCACCTCCTCTTCTTTCTTCCTTTCCTTCTTCCTTTCCTCCTCATCGTCCAATTTGCACACTGCCAGATCCCCCTCAACCACCACCACCACCACCACCACCAGCACCAGCAGCGTCTCTCCATTTGTGTTTGCTATCTGCACCTGCTTATCACAGCACTCCGTCTCTCTCGACTGGACCTGCTGCGTTGGTGACCTGAGAGGACTTTCATCAAGCAAGTGAGGGAGAGGGGAAGAGAGGGGAAGACAAAGGTAAGCACTGACAGGAAGGATATTTAGGTATGTTTGTGTCTGAAAGAGAGTGTGGAAGAGAAGAAAGAAAGAAAGAAGGAAAGAAAGAAAGAAGGAAAAAAAACAAGAAAAGAAAGAAAGGCAGAGAGAGACAACGAAAGAAAGAGAGAAAGCAAAGAGGTTTAGGACATGTAAAAAAAAAAAAAGCATGAGGAGAAACCGTATGTGGCAGAGACATCAAGAACCACCAGGAGTGTTTTGGGTATTTTGGTGGGATTTATTTTTAAAAAAATGTAGACCGTTGGTGCACAAAAACAAGTATTTGATGTAAAACAACGTGGTGGGAGCAGATGTGTGCCTCAGTCAGTGAGCTTGTGTGCAAGCACTTTGCTGTGTGTCACATATTGTTATTGAGCTGCTGCTATTACGTGTTCCCACGGCGGCGAGAGGGATTCGAATGCAGGCAAGGAGAGGAGGGGCTTCATTATTTTCTCTGAGAGCTTTCCGAGCAATGTGAGGACGTGTTGACAGAGTGGCAATCTCTGCACCTTGAAGAGAGCTTAGAAAGAGTGTGTCTAACAGGGCAGTTTAGTCCTCAACTCAAATCTCTTGAAATGGGTCATAATACCCCTTTACCATTACTTCCCACACACTTCATCTTTTATTTCTTTAACAGGCAGCAGTGGAAATGTCCCCTTTCTCCTCGGCTTTTATTTATTCTGCCGTTCAGAGTCTACAGTAGCAAGATCTGTTAATGTTAAACTACAATCGTGGCAGTTTTACAAGCATCACAGGAAAGCAAAACATATGAGAGAGATGAGCACACAGAGGGAGAGGAAGAGCGAGAAAGACCAAAGGGACAACAAGATCGCTGTGTGCAAAGGGGAAATAAAAACAGGAGAAAAAGGGGGGCCTGGAGGGTTGCTCATTGTATCTTGGTCCTGACAGAAGTGTCTGACATGGTGTATGACATTTAACTGTGATGTCTGTCAGCGCGACGGAGTGTGGAGATTGTGCCTGTCAGCTTTGATTTCGACAGAGACACGTTTATTTGTCTTCTGTGAGTGAATTAGATGACAGACAGAAAACAAGAATCTTAAGTTTGTTGAACTGAGCTTCAACCAGGAGAGTGCGTGGGGGTCAGTCGAGGTGAGGCGGGGTGTTGTTGCTGAGATTTGGCAACATGGTGGTGCCAGCATTGTCTTGTGGGAGGGAAGGCAGTGAAGCTGGTCTCAATGGAATGGGAAAACCATATCATAGGCTGCAAAAGACTCCAGACTGTGCCCGAGTTTCACCTTCCAGCTACAACAAGTAGCGTTGACCAGGACAGGTTTAAATCAGAGCATACATAGGTGTTGCAATGGCCTAGTAAAAGCACAAACCTACTTGAAAATTAATGTTTACTTTGTGTTTGCCTATCATGTAAAATACTCAGGACATATTCTGAGGTTTCATTTGTACAAGGTGAAAGTTTTTATTTCCACACAATGTTTTCCTTTCACTTTTTGCTACGGTGCTTGACATAGAGTACCAGAACACTATATCTACTATAACATCTTTCAGAAATGTTGATATTTTGTTACAAAAATATAATTTCAATGGGAGTCCATTGCAGCAGAAATTGTTATTGCATGCACTGACCACCAGAGCAGCTCTGACTCTATTGTTTATGTTATGGTAGGAAAGTATAAGCCCTGGCTTCAGAAAATTCTATTTTTGATAAATTGTTGGTTTGTAAAATGGTGTTTCAGTTTGTTTCCTTTGTCTTTGTAATGCTGCAAACTTATCAAAAATGAATCCAATCTGAATGTCTACTGATGTCTATTGTGCCTTGCACAACTACACACAGCACAGATTGAAAGTGGTGACGAGACATTTAGCTGTCAGGGTTTTTTTGTGATGTCTGAGCTGAAAGGCCATGTCGTGTTTGTAAAGACCAGTGACTTCATGAAGGAAAAAAATGGAAAAAAAAGTGAGGCGCAATTAATTCTGGCCTTCGCTCCAACCCAATGTTTTGTTAGATCATTAAGATTGAGTGTGCCGGGGTGGATACTTAAGAACACTGCTCAAGAAAGACTGGAGCAATAAAAAATAAAAAAACAGCTAAACTTGTAGACCCTTCAATTTGAGACTCATCCAATGGAAAAATTCGAATGGTTGACGTTCCTTACTCTGAGTCATTAGGTTTTACACGCTACAACCAACTAGTTTAAGCCATGACTTGAAAGTTTTTGCTTAGAAACTCTCTCCATCCAGTCTAACGGAGCTTTCGCTATTTTGCAAAGAATGGTCCAAAATCCTAATCTGTAGTGTGCCAAGCTATCGGGGACGTACCCCAAAAGACTTACAGCTGTGATTACTGCTAGAGGTGGATTTACAAAATACTGACTCAGGAGGGTTGAACACAAAAAGCATGTAATACTTTCCAGACTCTTGAACTTTATAGTTAGGCTCTACTTTGTGTTGGCCAATAACATAAATACTCTGAAGTTTGTGAGAAATGGAAAAAGTTTCAGGCGTTTTTAGGTTTAGAACATAGTGACACTGTGACAGATTAGTTAATGAAACTGTCTATAGTCGTCTGTCGAGAACACGACAACAACAAAGGTATTACATTTCTGGAAGTAAGTTGTGTGCTTGTGCTTGTGTGTGTGAAACTGTAAAAATATGGGCTTTGTGAACAGAATTTATGGACAAAAGCAAAACCAGAGAGGTGGGCAACATGAACAAAATAAAGCCTACAGAGATTAAACAACAAAGCAGAGAGATTTAACAAAGAGAAATAAAAGTACAAGAAAAATAATCATCAAAATAATTGTGGTGACATCTGTGGCCAAGCAAGGCCGTGTACCTGCAGTTTTGTTGGGCCTACACACGTGCATGCTGCATGTACACGTCCTCCGTGCCTCCTGTGGGTCTCCAGTGTCCCTGCGCTCTAGGAGGCCTTTGCATTTTTAATCGATCCTGTCTGTAGTGATTAACACCAGTGTTCTCTCTGCAGCAGAAAAACAAAAAGATGGAGCGGGATTCGGGACGAGAGATGAGAATCTGTCATACATGAGGCACAGTGTGTGTATGCGTGCGCGTTCATGTGTGTGTTTGTTTGGCAGTAATTACCCTCTGCCTCTGGGCTCCTACTGAGAATGTTTATCTCCCACAGCAGCACAGGGCAAAAATAGATGATGCATCACTGCCACACATGCACTCACGCCTTTTGCATTTTTCCCTTTTTCGTCTCTTTTGCCCTAATTGCCTCCCTCCTGCATTCTCCATTTCAAATGTGCATTCGCCCTCACTCTGATCCACATTCCCTCCTCGAGTCTCACACACTGCCTAGACTCTTTCTTCCTGTTTCACTGCTCTCTGGTTTTCCCTCCCACTCATGTTGCAATATGTCTATTAATGATGCAGCTTGAGCACTGCTGCCAACTTCCTGCCTCTGACAGAGAGAGAGGAGTGTGGTTGTGTTGTACATGGCCTGCTTTTTCACCACTCCCTCTTATCTCTCCTCCCCTCTAAGTCTTGTGCTGTTTTCCTCAGAGTTAGCCCATGCGAGCGGCGTGTGGACTGAGTGCAGCTGTTTCGTTCAGAGAGGAGCCCAACATGTGAGAAGATGTCTGTTGGAGGCTGTGCTTGTCCCGGTGAGTGCTCACTCTTTCCTTCCTCCTCTATCTCTGCACTCAGTGGTGCTGTCAGAAAAAAAAAAAGACTTATGCAAAAAGTGCTGCAAAGCACCCTGGAGCCAGCACCAAGCTGTGTGACGTCTGGGTGTTTGTGTGTGTATGTGTTGGTGAAACCAATGCCAGACTTTTTAACACAAGGTTAAAAACTGAAGCTGCCACACTGTGGGATTGAGTTGTTCAGCAGAGCCTCTCAGTCACGCTGGCTTGCTGTGCAGCAGATCAATGGCTCAGAGTTTTACCACAGACAGAAAAACTGAAATATCGATAGGTACTTCATTTGCTGGCAGTTTTTACTCATTTTTGTAGCTTTATCTTTCCACTACAGGTCTGGAAAGATAAAGCCTGCAGGCCTGTTATTGTTTATTTAAAATTGGTAGAGGCTGATGAATAGCCTTTGCCCTCCAACTGTTTGTTATATTATTAAAGTCCTGATAATGCTCTCTATAATATTTAAATGTTCTCATTTTTTGCTCTTTATGGAGTCACTTTGAGTCTGGTAGTTGATTTAGCAGTTATATCAGTCTTACAATCTGCTCAGGAAGCTAGGCTGCAGCCTGCCGCTTTACTAACATCTCGCTTACAGGAGTTTTTATAAGTGAGATGAGTGATACCACTTTAGTTTTTTCACCATTACCGTCAGGTAATAGTTTTTCATACTGACAAATGTTGTCTGTATGACAATGAGAAATTTAGACAGTCAAATTTCTCTCCTTCGAGAAATAGTCAAATTCTTTCAGCTTAATGACTGACAATTCACAGCAACTGGTGGGGAAGGGCTACATTACTTGTGTGTGTCAAGTGAAATTTCCTTGTACAGAATACAACAAAATGCTTCTGAAGTAAGACTTTTTGGAGGCTGGGGGGAAGCAATACAAAGATATAGACATATTGCCGTAGTGTTTGAATGCAGAAACAATAGAAACAGATGTTATCAGCTTACAGCTGGCACCGAAGCACATAGCAATCCTATTTTATATGAGCAGCAGCCATTTTGAACTTTGAACTCAAAGCTGTTCATCAAGCTCCAACTTTATTTTTAATATTGGAATGCATTAAGTAGAACAGAATATAATGCTATCAGGTAATGGTGGATTAGAATTAGGAAATCCCACTGGTGTTTTGACTTGCAGTAGCTTGTGCTAAACCGGGGTGAAACATCCTTTCCAGGTCCAACTCTAACTTCTAAGACACATCCAATGGAGCAAAATTAGTTGACGAGATGAATAGACAAAAAGTTGTTCTTCCCTTCCATCGAAACAACATGAGAACAAAAGAGAAAGGTGAAAATATATCTTCACAAAGATGTCAGTCATTATCTAATTGTGGTTGAATGTTGGTTGGGCAGAAGAAACTAACAAACCAAGGCTGACCTTTAATATTTTTGCTTTGGCAAATATTGGACGGGACCTTTTCAATGTATTTTATTGGATAAATAAAGCCAAGGACTGGTCAACCTTCAATAGGGATAAAATAAGATGTACATGAATGTCCAGTGATTGAAAGATATGATACATTTAACTAAAGGCACCTTGCACCTTCTTCATCATCTCATTAAAAGGACTTCAATCTGTATAGACAGTTTGGCATTTTCTTGTTACCGTTTTAAAATTGTATCTTTTTAAAAGCTTGATAAATCTTATTGGTCTGACATACCAATGCTTGGTTACAACTGAATGAGACTCTACTAACTCACGGGATGTGAAATACATTTAAGCCGCTCTCCCTTGGTGAGTTTTAACAATTAATGAGGGTGCTTAAGATAAAAAAAGAGCTGAATTTGCTTTAAGCTAAGCTACTTATTTTTAAGTGTGACTTTGCACTTTACCTTTCTATGTGTTTAATGTTTCTCTACAGTAATTAATGTTGACGTCTGAGATTAAAAATTGATATTTGCAAAAATTACTCTAAACCTCGCTTGGATGGAGTTCCCACACAGAAGGAAACTCTCTAAAATGTTTCCTTCTGGATGTCTCTATTTGGAAAACAAATAGTTTTGGCCTATTTTAAAAAGCAAATGGCATGGTATGCATAAATGGTTTCTATTATTTTTTTTCTTGTTCTCAATTTGTCTTCTACTGAGAGGGAGATGACTGCCTTGTTTGTGGAAAAAGTGGCAGCAGGGGACGGACTGTGTGGCACGAGGGAGTGAGTATTAGACAGAAATGAAACTATAGCATCTGCATCTGGGAAAATCAAGAGATGGCAGATTGAATTAGAGCTTCAGAATAATTTGAATGAGGCTGCCTTGATTCATTAACAATAGCCCATCAGGCAGTGTATTAGATCTTTTCTTCATTTGTTCCCTTTCCTCCCTCCCATCCAGCTTTCTCGCTGCCTTCTGTAGTTTTCCAACTATCTCTGTCTTCTTTCACTGCCAGACTTTACTGTGGAGCAGCAACTTTTAATCACATCCATGTGTTTTTGAGGGATGTATATAAAAGAACAAAGTGCAGCAGAAAGACCTGCCATCATTCAAAGACTTGCAAGCTACAAATCCTTCCATGCAAATAAGCATGTGCCTGCAGTCTCACACACAGACACACTTCTGTGAGCAGCCTGCTAGGACAAGTTTAGGCTGGTAGATCTCATAGATAAGCTCGCATGCTTCAGTCTCCCTCTTCCTTCTAAGGCACGAGCTGCAAATCATCGTGTTTGCATACTTTGCATTTTCATGGCAGAATAGATGGAAGATCTCCCGAAATGCTTCTGGAGTACTTTTATGGCACAAACAAATTCAAGTTAAAGCTAAACTTTCTATTTGGTGAAGTCATCCTTCTTCGCTTATTGGGTGAGGATTTCACATGATGCAACAGAGGAGTTTTGCACATGTTCTAATAAATAACAGGCTGCTCCCGTCTGTCTTGTTCTTCTGCAACCCCGTGGCATTCTGCTGTTGCTGGGACTTAGCTGTGAATCAGCCCTTTTTGGGCTTTGCTTCATGCATGAAGAAGATTCGTCCTAACACAGAGGAGCCAATCACGTCCTTTGTTCTGGCTAAATGGTAAAAATAGATTGCCTCCGAGCTGAAGATACCCCCACCTCACAACAGCCTGACTCAAGCATGCACTCCCCTCTGCTCACCACTCTCTCTTTCCCTCTCTGAGAGAGAGAAAGAGAGTCTTTGACTCTTGCTTCCCTTGTTGCCTTTCTCCAGGAACAGCAGTGTTACCTCATGCAGAAAGTCATAGTGTCCCCAGTTGGAAAAAGAGTGACTTAAAGCAAGATGGCAGTCAAACACCAAGCACTTTTCTCTCTCATTTTTTATTACTGTTACACAACAACCCCACCACAGCCTCAGCCTTATCTTTGTTGCACTAAAACGCTTGAGTCTCTCAGCCGTTCCCTCTGCTGTTCTCACTTTTTCCCATTCCCTCCGTGGCCTTTTCTCCGAACCCACAGATTTTGTTTGTTAGATCAAAATGGCTGTGTGTGCAGAGGCAGAGAGAAAGAAGGAATGCGTGGGAGAAAGAGATGCTGGGGAATCAGGGAGGGGGGGTTGCGGAGTGGCGCCGAGCTGTGGTGATGTCACATCTGCTTTGGGCTGACAGGATGGCAAAAGAAAGCTGCCATGGGCCTCAGCAGCTGAGAGGAAGGGGAGAAAAATAAATGCCTGAGAAGGAGAGATTTGGATCAAAGCACAAAGTGTATTCTGTAAGAGATCTGCAGAGCGGTGAAAACACGACGGCATGTTTGGAACCAGACTACAGAGGATGATGCTGCTGAGACTGAAAACAAAAAGAGACACTTGTGTCTGCGGTTGCAAGAGAGTGGGCTCAAAGCGCAAGTACACAATTCAACAGGCAACCAAAAATATCAAAAATAAACTATGCTCATAGCAAATGGCACACTGAACACTTGTTGATGATGTTGTTACTTTGAAATAATGGAGGTTTATATGAAACCTGTTGCTGTGTGACAAGATCAGACAATGCTCCTACAAACATAAAATAGATTTCATCTGAAGTATTTGGTCAATAAATTATCCATTGTTATTATTTAAGCAATAAAGAGCTTCTACATCTAGAGCCACAGGATAGAATCACAAAAATTGGCTTATTTGTTACTCAGTTTAAAAGTAGGAATCAAGTTGCAAAGAAAATGCATAATTAAATTGTCTTACAATGTTGTCAACATTCCAACACTGATATCTAAAAACATCAATATACATATTAATTATTTTTTAAATGTAATGCTGCTTAAGACCAAAGAAAAATAAATATTTTATCCAAAAATATTTGGCCACTGAAAATAATGAATTGCTGCATCAACACAGTGCAGCCTGGAGGTGATGAGCCTTTGACTTCTCTGCAGTGGTGTTAAGAAACCCAGCTTGGTTTAATTGCTGCTTTCAGCTGTCCTGCGTAACTGGCTCTCAAGTCTCCATCTTCTTCTTCTCGACAATACTCAATATATTTTTCATGTAGTTTTGGTCAGTCCATTTCGCTGGCCAGTTCAGTCGTGCTATCATGGTTATTAAATTTAAGTTTAATTAGCATGCCAAGTTCAGATAAAAACTTAAAATAGCACCTCCATAAATCTTGTCAGCAGAGGAAATTTTTCTTAAGTTTCTTTGGATGACGTGTGTCTCCACTCTGGGACACTGTTTCCAAACAAAATACAAACCTTATTTCCATTGGTAAAGTGGACTGAGAAGCACACAGCAACAGTCCAGACTTTTTCCAAATTATGGAATGGACATTGTTTTGCGGACTTGTCTTAACTTCAGCACATTTTTTCGTCATCGTCCTTCCACTCAACTTTCTGTTAAGGGAAACTAATGGACACTGTACCGGACAACTGTGAAAGCTGCAGTATTCACCAGCAGAGAACATGTAGGGGGTAATGATTATGTAGGTCATACAATAAGATTTTTGTATCAATAAATACAATCTTTCACTATGCAAAAGCAATATTATATATTTCTCATCAGCTGCAAGTCATGATAATAAGACAGACATAAACACTGCAAATTAATTTTTTAAACATATGAGTTTCCCAGTGACTAAAAAAAAGAGACAGCTATTCAAATACAACATTGTTGTACACTTGAGATCTTTATTCTCACATCTTATCTTTACTTATATTTGGGGTCATCTGAAGCACTATAAAAGAACATTCCACATACCACACTTTTATTTACCATGCTTTGATTTATCCTGCTTTCAGGCTGCTGAGCTTCTTCTTGTCAGCTCACAGTTGCATCCTCAGAGCGCAGTGCTGCTTTAGTCCTGCCTTGTTGCTATCACTACGAGTCAGTTGTCACAACAGTTTCCCTGTCAGGTCTGTGCCTACGCTGTGGTGTCTCCAACAGCAGCAACAAGAGTTTGAACATCCTTTTCAGCACAAAAAGCTTCACTATTGCGCCATGAATTTGTGAAAGGAAGGACTTGTCTGAGTATTTTGGTTTTCAAGGGAGGTTGAATCCACAGTAGTGTACATGACAGCTGTGTTAATCCAGTTGAACAAGGTTAGAGATTCATTGATGAACCTAATTATTAATGAGTCCTTTTATACATCATTATTTAAGACAGTTATTGCTTAAATAAGAAACATGTTGTAGGTAGGCCTGAATGTAATGCAACTCAGTTCTTCATAAAATTATATGGCCATGTTTTTTTTTTGAGTCTATATTCTATAAATACAGGAGGATACATAAGAACTTGTGTGGTACCAGACCAGCTTCCAAAGCCTAAAATAGGCAGTCAGCTCTTTTTCCCAGACATAGTCTTATCAGGAAAAATATGTATATAATAAAGGTGACTGACTGTTTTTAAATTATTTCTGATTGTATTTCAAACATCTTGTTGGATCTAAAATTAATTAGTCCATTTCACTTATTTTACTTCTTAATTTGGTAGAGATTTGCTCCTCTGTCATTGTATGATTCAGGGGGCCTTATTTCAGTTGTAAATATTTAAGCCCACCATTAAAATGTAAGCCCAAACACAAGGAAATGGAATAACCATCAAGGCAAAAGGTATTGAAGACATATTTTGCTTTGAAGACACACTGAAACATTCTGAGCACCGGCCAGCAGAGGGAGATGCTGCACTTTCACCGCTCTCTGCACAAAAGCCAGCCAGTTAAACATAGTCTGAGTAAACAAATGAGAAAATATGCCATCCATCCCGTCCGTCCATCCGTCCGTCCGTCCGTCCGTCCGTCCATCCATCCATCCATTTTCTACCCCCCACTTTGCCAATCTCCGGTAGACTCATTATGTCATTTAAGTATTGCGATTCTGTGCAGACCTGAAAATGTACCATGTTCAAAAAGCTTGACAGTTAGGGCTAGCAAAATTGAACTTGTGTTTTTAATATTAACTTATGTTTAATGTAGAACTATTATAATTGATAGATTCAACCTTTTCTGAATAAAAAAGAAAAGCAGCTGCATTTTGTATTGAAGGCAACTGAGATGAATGATTAACTACATGTAATACAAGTACTTGTTATTGAACCTGGGGTTCAATAACAAGTACACAGTAGTCATGTTATTTTTCCTTAATTTGTACAATATTGCAGCAAATATAGCATTTGGAGACAATTTCTTGTGCCTCTTGAAAATGTCATTTTATTTATTTATTTATTTTTTATTATTATTGGTTCTTTGGGCTTTTTCAATCTTGTTTTAGTATGTACATTTTATATGAACAAGGAAGTAGTTAGGAACATTATCTCAGTTCATCAGCAGGTCAGGGAAGCAAACATTTATCATTGAGAGTTTGAGTGTACTATTCCTGAACATTTTTTTACTTTAAGTTGATTCACTTTTGAGGTCTGACCAGAGCACCTTTTTCTTTCTTAGTGTGTCCATCACATGTTTGGTGCTGACAGTTTTTCAGTTGACAAATTGTTCCGTCTGAGCCGTGGATCACTGCAGCTCCTCCAGAGTTACCAGCTTTTTGACTGCTTCTCTGAGTGATGATTGCCCGATCTCTGACTTTAAGAGGACAATTGCAGCTTTTTGGTTGTGCTACACTTTTTCCAATACAAGCCCATTATAAAATAGATCTTACCGTCATAACAAGATAGAAGTTGAGGAAGATGCAGCAGTATGAATAACTGTCTTAGACACTGTACTTGTGCTTTTCTGTTTGATGGAATATTAAATCTAAATTCACACTTTGATTTTATGTTTTTGTTTTGTGCCTGGTGTGAGATTTATACTGTGAGAATAGCTGTAGGTCAAATGCACTTCTTCACTCTGCTGCATTCCAGGCTTATTGAGTTCCACAAACTGAGTGGCAGCTAAAGTGAAAGCCTCAACAAATGGGCTTTAAATGCACCCTGAGACCACAAAAGGTTTTCTATCCTTCAGATATATTGCTTGTAAACACAAGAGTGGATATTGACTGAAAGTGAGGCTGCAGATCACATAACTTTAAGGCTATGACAGGCTTAGAGCTGCAGTCCAAATAAGGAAGCATTTGAAAAGTTGGCTGGAATTACATAGATTTTCTGAATGGAACATTTTAATCAACCTAAGTGACTTTGAGAGAGATTTTGAATTGATGAAGAATATCTTTTACTCATTATGAAGTTTAGAACAGACAGACTTTTTGTGATTAAAATATTATCACATACAACTCTGTGGGACATAATCCAAACAATTATTTGTTTGTGGTAAACGCTAAACTTGGCAAATTCAATGGGAAAAAAGCCTATAGACCTTGTGTTTGTTTATTGTTCACATTAATTTATGCAGAACTGTTATAATAAAGCTAATAAGATGATATAAGATCATCTTAAAAACACCAAAGCAAACAGGCACACAATTTTAGGAAAAAAAGTTTTGAGTAAAATGCAATTTCTGATTTTAAATGAACATATCCACATTAAGCCAGCCAGTCTTAACTCTTCTGCACTGGCTTCCCATTCCAGAATTCATTTAAAGGCACTTCTTAGTGCATTTTAAGTCCTAAATAGATAAGCTCTTTCATACATTTCATTTCATTCCATGTTCATATCTATCTAACACTGAGAAAGAGTCTTAGCAAAACATGGTGGTGGTAGCATCATAATCTGGGGTTACTTTTCTTCAGATGGAATGAAACCAATGTTTCTAAAGCGGACTGAATAATGAATTTTGAGCCAAACCCGTTTGTGGTCAGCTGGAGATTACTTTAAAAAAAGTTTTATTAACAAGTTTATTGTTACAAAGACAAGGATTTTTTCTCCTAACTGGTGAGGAAGAAAACAACCAAGTATAGAGAAGAAGAATTTTGTATTCCCATTATCCCAGTGAGTCAAAAAATACATCCAATGTAACAAAAATAATGACTTTAGAAACATTTTGGGATGGCCGAGTCAAAGCCCAGAACCAAGTTCAACAGAAAATCTGACAGATGAAGAAGAGTGAGGTTACGAGATGT
Source organism: Poeciliopsis prolifica (assembly GCF_027474105.1). Classification (NCBI taxonomy): domain Eukaryota; kingdom Metazoa; phylum Chordata; class Actinopteri; order Cyprinodontiformes; family Poeciliidae; genus Poeciliopsis; species Poeciliopsis prolifica. The sequence continues at coordinate 8,806,946 of NW_026562380.1, forward strand.
ACTAGATGTAGTAGAATAATGAATGCTGAAATTGAAAACAAAGGGTTTTTCAATTAATTATGCATTTAAAGGAGTGATTATTCATTGAGCTTTTTTCAGCTTTTTAAAAACTCAATTTAAGTTGTGATGGATGAATGTCACATCACATATGGAAGAAATTGATGATTTGTAATAGCATCATTGGCATTTTAAATTTTAAAAGGAGTGTCAATAGTCTTTTGAGAGCCACAGTATACACACCATAAGAGTGCATATTTCTTAACATTTTCATTATCCTTTAATATAAGATAAATTGCTTTGTGGAAAAAGAATTGTTCCTCTCAATGGGAACCCACCTTGTTCCACGCTGGAGGCCAATGGCACACTGATGAGATCCAGACAAAACAAATTGGGGGCCCAGTGAGGGAGAGAAGGAAGGAGGCCTGTTTTTGTCCGGCTCTGTGAGTCGGGATGGGCGGAGGAGCCTGGAGGAGGCGGGGTCTTCGTTTGTTCGCGTCTCGGCTGCAGGAACAAAGGGGTCCTGTAGTAGTACAAGCATAGGTATCACGGTCGTCCTAGCTAATGTCTGCTAAAACGTAGGCATTGTATAATTCCGGGTCGGTTGAAATCAGTGGAAGTCGCGGGAGGCTTTTTTTTCCTGTCACATGGCCGCCGCCTTTTGGACCTTGAGAGTAAATTACCAACGGTAAACGCTGGAGCTTTCTCCATCCTGCCGCTCCGGTTAGCAGCGAGGCTAGCTGGCAAGAAACACCGAGCCGAGGCGTTGAACGACGCCGACTTTTTCTGAACCATTCTCTGCAGGTAGCTAAAAACTTTTAGCTACACATATTCATTTGCAAGCCTGTTTAACAAAGAAACACTGAAACAGGACGCTGGTTGGCAATAAGAACTTAAAGGCAAGCGGTGATTACAGTGGTCATTTAGCTAGTAGGTTAATAGCTTAGCAATGGCATCCGTCTTTAAACGGTTACCGTTAATGAGGACGGCCCAGCAGTTAGTGCCCGCCTGGTCCCGACAGGTAAACTGGATGTTGCCACACTCTTAAATGTATACGGTGCATTATTGCTCACAGGGGTATAACATGACTCTGCTGACCTGCTGTGGAAGTATGCTGAAGAGTGTTTGCACATTGATGTTTTATTGGCTGAGGGCCATCCTCTGGATGCAGCTCTATTGTTTGCAGTGAAGGAGTTTGGGCGGACTAAATTACACCAAGGTCTTTTTATGTGCAGTTAACCTCTGTGAGATCGGAAGCGCCTCAGCACTTCTTATGTTTGAATGATTTATTTATTTATAGATATATATAGTACTTTAAAAACCTGGTTATTACCACTTAGTGTTTTTTCTTGCTTTAATTGCGTTAGAGATGCTTGTAATTTATTTTCACAGTCTTTTGACTTAGAAAATCTGTGAACATTTGTCTTTTGATGCCTTGAAGAGCTGTACATGGGTCGTTTCTTTTAGATTTAATGTTTTTTGGGGGTGGATAGGCCTGATTTAAAGCAAGTGTTGTTTACAGTAAAGTAGTTTAGGTGGACTAAATTACTGCATGAGATGCCTTTACAGTTCCCATAGGATGAAAGCTGCTTAAAGGCTGCAGTTATTTACCTTCAACTCGTATTACTTTAGGGTAGCTGGTTATTTGAACCTGTCTCAAAAACATTTGGGGATTTTGCTTATTTAAATCATGTCTTTTTTAGGTTTTAGTAAAGTGATTTTGTTTTTATTTTTGGAAGCTATTACATTCCATCCTTACCAAAGGTGCATCCATTAGCCTTTCCTGCTTATTTTTATTTATTTTTCTCTTCTTCTATTTGTTCTGACCTTCCAGTTCATATTCTGAATAATTTAATCTTTTTTATCACACAAAGAAAAACAGATGGATGTTCTGCAAGTTATATAAATGGGAAAGTAAGTTTTGAAGAAAAAATTAACAAGGTCATATGAATGTATGCATCAAAGCATATGTCTATAATGTTTACTTTAAAGATGTCAAATTATTATTATTATTATTTTTTACTGACTGCTGTGCTTTTTCAATATGCATAAATCTACTTTGTTGAAACAAAGAGTTTAAATGTAGGACTGAATGCAGACCGGGACTAATGAACAGTATTCTTGGGGAGCAGGTGAAAAGGTCAGATGTAAAGCACATAATGCCATTGTTGAGTTTTCCACTGCAGGTTTAGCCCTTATGATAATAGGGAGTGGAGAATGACCTGCCTTGACTCTTGGATTTACTCAAGAAAGAAGGAAGAGGTTGAAAGCAAATGAAGGAGGGGTCCTATTTGTCCAAGGGATTGGCTTCCCTTTTTACCCAAGTTAATTTGCGTATTGCAATCACTTTTTGGGGGAGTAGTCTCCTTACGGTTCCTTCTTATAACTTCACAAAAACTGATGAGAAAATATTGAAATGAAATTCTTGTAAGATTTGATTCTTTCTTTGCTGGTGTTTGTCCTTAGTGTGTGTGTGTGTGTGTTCCCTGCTGTTTTTAATTAGGTATGATCCTGTTTTCTTTTGCCAAAGTGACAGTGACAGACTGTTGTGCATAGATATTGAATTAAAGGAACATTGTGCTGCCCTCAGGTGTCTTGTCTGAGAATATTTGATCTGAAAAGTGTAACGTGTTAACATTTTTAACAGTGAAAGCGTACGTTTAGCAAGCTTTTAGGAGTGTTACATCTATGACTGCAAAGAATCCGGACCACGTACATTAAATTCATCACGCATTAGAAATATTGTTTGCATTTGTGGAAAAACAACGCTGAATAAAAGGGCTATGTCTACCAAATCTGGGTCAAATTTCCAGGGCTTATACTCTTACTTTTTCAGTTCAGTACTGTGATTATTTCTGAAATATTCTTGTTTGAACATGTTTACATGAAGTTGTGGATCATGCTGTTTGTGCATACGCATCTCAAGCAGAGCTGCAGAATGGATTTTTTTTTTTTCAAAACATTGTTTGAACATTGCTGGGTTGTCTGGGAAGAAAAGGGTTAACAGCAGCCAGCGTATGGAGTAGGGGGATGGGTACTCTGTGCAACTTAAGGGGGGAGTCATGCACACACACATACACAAAGAGTAAAAAGATTGTTTTCTTCTGGGATCACGCATCTAATGCAGATGGCTGCATGAAAAGGTACAAAAAAAATGACAACAAACCAGGCCACCTTTGCTTTCATCTGCCTACTTGACTGATTATTTGCCTCAGATGTGCGAAGGCTAATAAATGCCCTCATGATGATTTTTTTTGTCCATTTAGTAGATTGAAGATGCATTAGATAATGAATGCGGCAGGAAATTGTTTTTGCAGCATGCTTTCATTTGAGAAAATCGCAACCAAATCATCCAACATTAGATTACTTAGTTGATGCTGTGATTTGAATGCAGTAAATCCAAAGTAATCTAAATCTCCTTTTTAATTCTCTGCTCCCTTCCCCCCCCAACCTCTTCTCCTTTTTTTTTTTTTTTTCTGTGCAGGCTGTTCGTCAAAATCATTCAAACTGTACTCTCCTAAGGAACCCCCCAACGGTGGCAGCTTTCCCCCCTTCCACCCAGGCGCTATGCTGGACAGAGATGTGGGGTAGGTATCAGTTTCAGCATTGAAGGAGAGGGTTCTAAAACTTGAACAACTCACAACAATATGGTTATCTTGATCTATATAAGTGTACATTTGTGTCCTGTTCAGGGTTTTTTCTTTTAGTCTTACTCTGCGATATGTTTTGAATTATTTACAGATATAAATCGACAAGTGATATGTTTTGATCCTTGCATCTTAAAAATTTAAATGTGATTCTTTAACATTATATAACATAGAGTTTTAAGTCTTTGGTAATGATCTGCATTTGTAAGATTTATTTTTTTTTTTTCTACATTTTTAGGCCTACACCTATGTACCCACCGTCATACATGGAACCTGGAATGGGGTGAGCATGCTCAGCTTGGAACATATGTTCATCTAGTTGGTCTAAATGTACATTTTATGTATGCAACCCAAATATATTTTCTGTCAGAACTTAATATTCTGGAATCTTTTGTTTAACCTTGTTTATCAGCTATGTGGGATATAAGGGTTCATTTGCAGCCTTAAAGTCTGCCATGACCTGTGTGGTTTTAAAACCAAGACTGTGTTAGGCATTAAACAAAGCACTGAAACTAAAAATGTAACTTTTACTAATGGAATAATGATACTTGGTTGTAATTTTTTTGCAATAATATAAAGTATTTAAAAAATCAGTTTATGTTTTGGTCCTTTGCAATAGATTGCAGGGCTATAAATGTATCGCATTGCATAGAGACAAACACAAAGAATTCTCCTTAATAAACCCAATACATAGTTTGGGTTTTCACATACACCAAGCAGATTAAACTGCATCTGTAATAATATTTCAAAGTATATCTATATTCATTGATGCTGCCATGGAACAGTCATAAAATGAGAAGTCATAGTTTTCACAATTTTTCCAAATACAATTCCAAATAATCTGTCTTTAGCTTGGAAGCAATTCTTGATGTGTTATATTTCAAGTTTTATGCTCTCCCTAATGTTGATCCCCACTGCTGATACTGATTCGTAGTGACTGAGATTCTAAAAGTCACTATGGTAGGGACATTCTGAGTGAGCAGAAATGAGGCTTATTTAAATCTGATGGCACCACAGTGTTCATTGATATCATTAGTTATGTTGCTAACATGCTGCCCAAGCTGAATCCGAGAACATCTCCTGATGCTGGAGTGTTGCTACTTCAGACTCCAGAATGAGCCGTCAGTGAAATTAGAACGCTGCATCACTAATATCACATTGTTTCATAGCAGTTATGTCTCAGAAGCAAAGCATGTTGCTACAGACATTAAAATGTCTGACTGTTGGAGTTTTAATTAACTGTACTGATCTCAATTCCCATGTGGATGCACGAAAGTGAGGGGATAAAGTTATTTTTGTAAAAATAAAAACTGTTAAACTCTAATCATTTTGTGACAGCTTTAGATTTATTCCTTACAATTTTTCTGGTAAAGGAATAACTGCACTAAACTGAAGGAAGTTGAAGCACTTTAGTGCAACAATGGGAAAAAGACAGCATTAAGTTTCAATTTACAACCAGGCTTTGTACAGCAAGAAGTTGTGAACATTTCACAACACTTGCACTCTCTCTCACTCAACAGAATTAAAATCACTTTTAATAAAAGCGTGTGAGATATCTCCCGATGGAGCAAGTCAGCAGCTTCATGACAACTTCCTTTTAATTTCTCATTTGCTGACGAGACACAATCCTGGAGCATCAGATTGTTTTGAATATGTATCTCTGAAAATAAACACTGTCTCATTCCTAAAAAGGATTTTAATGAGAGGGTTTCTTCCCCTGGCCTCAACAAACACCAAGAGAGGAAATTTATGCTTTAATTAATATTTCACCTAAGCTTTGCTGCTCTTTACCTAAATGTGAACACTATGATTACAACATGGGATGTAATCTCAGTTAATTTGATTGAACTGTTTGCAAATTCAAAACATTCCTATGTTTAGATATCTATTAACTCCTCCATTCAGAGTAATATTTTAGGATTTTAAACAATTTCTGTTCTGTGCCACAAATGATTGCTTGTTACTTATTTTTAATTAATTATGTATTTGACATTTGACTCATCTTATTGTTTCAGGAGACCCACACCGTATGGGAACCAGACAGATTACCGGATATATGAGCTAAACAAAAGATTACAGAATTGGACAGAAGTGAGTGCTGTTTCTAGCTCAGATCAAAGTTGACTCTTTGAAGCTTTTATTCACATTTTTGCCTCACCTAAGGCATTTATGTTTTCAGTGTAGATGAGACAACAAGCCCATCTAAGCTGACCACTGAGCATATTTAGAATTTTACCCATAGTTCATTGCCCTTCAATGTCTAATATACTTAAACATGCTTTGTTTAAAGTGTTTTCCAAACTTATTTTTTGGACGTTGCACAACAAACACACATTGTAAGAGTTTCAAGTTCTTTTTAAGATGTTGGTGTATTTAATTAGTTTTAGATGCATTCTCCTCTGTTCCTTTTCTCTGTAGACAAAGTACATTTTGTCCAACCACTTCTGATAGATTAATCTACCTCTGCTTTCAGGACTGTGACAATCTCTGGTGGGATGCCTTCACTACAGAGTTTTTTGAGGATGACGCCATGCTTACAGTCACTTTCTGTCTGGAAGATGGTCCCAAACGATATAGTGAGAGATTCTTTACTGTTGCTTATGTGGACTTTGTATTTCTTTGACGTCCTGTCTCTTTTGTTTCGCCACTGTGTTTTACATTGTTGTTTTCTTTTTTCCCACGATTTGTTCACAGCGATCGGCAGGACGTTGATTCCTCGATACTTCAGAAGTATTTTTGAGGGAGGTGCGACAGAGCTGTTCTACGTTTTGAAACATCCAAAGGAGTCTTTTCACAGTAACTTTGTGTCTCTTGACTGTGACCAGTGCACCATGGTGACTCAAAATGGCAAACCCATGTTTACACAGGTAAATGTTTTGGTTCTTTTCTCCTTCTTGGCTAATAAAAAGCTAATTTTCTCCAGTTCCTCTGACTGTCTCTCCTGTGGATTAGGTGTGTGTTGAGGGTCGCCTGTATCTAGAATTTATGTTTGATGACATGATGAGAATCAAGACATGGCACTTCAGCATCAGGCAACACAGAGAGGTTTTGCCAAGGAGCATTTTGGCTATGCATGTAAGCCTGACATAAAATTGCACTAATGGAAATTTGCATGCATTAAAAACTTTTTCATTCCATATTCTATTTTATTAATTCACCTTTTTCATCTTAACTGCTAAGGATCCTCAGATGCTCGATCAACTAGCTAAAAACATCACCAGGTGTGGGCTGTCCAACTCGACGCTCAACTACCTCCGTGTAAGATAGATTTCTTTTAAACCTTCTCTGCTTTTTTTCCCCCCTTACTTTGAGTGTTAAGGTAAAATTTGACATACGTTACCTTTTTATTTCCCTGAAGTTATGTGTGATATTGGAGCCGATGCAGGAGTTGATGTCCAGACACAAGACTTACAGTTTGAGTCCAAGGGACTGTCTGAAAACCTGTCTTTTCCAGAAGTGGCAAAGGATGGTAGCACCCCCAGGTAACCCCTGAGAGCATCTTTTCCTCAGTTCATCTTATGCTCCTAAACTATGCTGTATTCACCAACCAATTCCATGATGCAATGTGCTGAAAACTTATTGTACTTTGTATTTTGTCAGAGTACAATCACAAGCCTAAATATATATTTTCTATTTTATGTGGCACACCTGCATAACACTGTACATAATTGTGATTTGGAAGAGAAATGATGGAGCCGTATCCACCAAGCAACATAATGCTCTTCTTTTTAAAAAGATTTGTCTGACGTTTGTTCCCAAATGTCCATCTTCATAAAAAGCCCATTGGCAGGTCAAATCGAAATGATGAGAATCTGTGGCAAGACTTGAAATTGACATTCAGATTTTCACCATCCTGTAAATCTTTTATACCCACTTCAATCATGTGTTGCATAAAATCCCAATAAACTAAGCTGAAGTTTGTAGTTGTCCCATTAAGGGGGTGTGAATACTTTAGCTGGGTACTGTAGTTTCAGAAGTGCAGATGATATGAAAACCATTCCACTAAACGCAGCTTCTCTAATCTGTGTGGCAGCTGAGCCAGCAAGACAAGCTCCAAACAAGCGGCGGAAAAGGAAAGTGTCCGGCGGAAGCAACGTGAGCTCCGGCGGAGGCGGCAATAACAACAGCAACAGCAAAAAGAAGAGTCCGGCCAACAGTTTCTCACTCTCCACCCAGGTATCTGTAAGCATTACTACTTCCTGACTGACCTACAGTTGATTGTGACAAGCAGAAGAGCAGTGAGGTTATAAAGTAATTTGATGTGTCGTAAACCAAACAGCAGGTGAGGACGGTCTAAATGTGGTTTGGGTCAGACAGGGTTCAGGGATAAGTTTACTCTTCCCAAACTTAAACCTAATTAGTGACATGCTAAACTTCTCATGTGTACCAGTAATGGGCAGTCTCTGGTCCTCTGGTGCCAGAGTTCATGTCAAGGATGCACATGAGATCTCACTTTTTGATTAGTGCAGAATGTATTTTTGGGGCGTGCAGCTGAGTGACCTTGTTGTGATTTTTAATTTAATTTTATTTTTTCATTGTAACAGTTGGGTTTGGTGTTGGCTACAACCAAGCTCATCAAAGTGCCTGATTCACACATAACACCTGTCTTTGCCTTCATGATTGCTTGATTGAGCAAATGAGACCCGAGGTGGAATGACCCCCCCCCAGCTGTGTCAACCCTGGTTCTTGGAGTAGTAAGACAGATGCCCCAACAAAACCTTGCCCTGTTAAGTTTAACTGTAATGGGTTAATCACTCAAAATTTAGAGGTTTTTGTTTTTCCGTGAAATGTGGCTTGTGTAGCATATAATGCGTTTCATTCATTAAGGTCAGTTTGAATGACTAAAAATTGAACCCAGTTGGTTTGCACCACATGGGGAATATACTCCCATTTAGTCGTCGTACAGCCATTCATTGCGCGAGCACCCCCCCAGTATTATGGGGATAATGTGTACCGGCCCTTGCTGTCCCCTTTAGGATGTGATGATGGTGGGAGAGCCCACACTGATGGGAGGGGAGTTTGGTGACGAAGACGAGCGTCTGATCACACGACTGGAGAACACGCAGTACGATGGGGCGAATGGCCTGGACGATGAGGACAGTTTCAACAGCTCGCCTGCACTAGGGGCACACTCGCCCTGGAACAGCAAAGCCCCCTCCAGTCAGGAGGGCAAGAATGACAACTCCCAGTAGACTGTTGAGGTCGAAGCCAGATGTAAAAAATTTAAAGTTAAAAACTACTGGAACCTTGCCTCAGCCATGACAATAGCAGGATGGTTGAGGGAGGGCTGCACCGAGCACTTCTATTGAATTGATGTTTAAAACTGTACCATCGCTGGGAAAGCAGTCAGTAAGAGAAATTAAAACCGGTGGGCTGATGCTTGAAGCAAAACTCTGAATCTCCTGCAGATTGTTGCACATAATTAGTGGTGCTCAGCCTCGTCCCCTCCGTCGCTTTGGCTGTTGTCAGTCCTCTTAAAGGAGCAGTAATGGTGTTGTTCGCCTGTGCGTCCACTCTCACCACAAACCTGAGCCAATGTTGACGTGTCCCATCAGAATACTCACTGCTGCGGTCACGTTGGTGGGTTTTTGTTCCAACCTCGGGTCTCTCAGCTGTGCGTTATTTTTGTGTTTTTTTTCCTCCCCTTGAAGACGCACGTCATTGTTTGTTTTCATCTCACTGTCACTGAAAGAAAAAATGCTTAGCCTTAATTTTACCTTAACCTGACCTTTTTGCAGGCTGTAAACATTCAACTATGTGCACTTAAAGTGTCAAAATTCAACGTTCAGTTTTTAAAAACTCAATTATTTGTTTTTGTAGGACCTGGTTGGAACAAAAACCTGTACAGTGCCGGAGCTTGAGGACCGGAGTTGAGAACCACTACGCAAAATCTCTTAACACACACTCACACATTCACCTACACACGCACTCAAGCACACACCCATGCACACACACACCCACGCAGACAGACCAGTCCACGCAACAACAAACACTGTCGCCTACATCTGTGGCCCCAAACAGTGAGGTACTGGAAAGAGATGGTACGCAGCATATCTGGACCAGAGCACCAGACGCCACAAAGTTGTTTTTATTTTCTATATTTTAGATCTGTTTTTTTTTTTTTTTTTTTTAATGTAAAGTATTTGAAAAAACCGGCAAGCAAACAGTAACACCCCAGGATTTTCTTTGCACTGTTTTCCACTATTAATGGCAGTCTATTTTTCTTATGAAATTGACATGTATTTTTTTTTCTATTACTGCTTATGTAAGAAATGTAAAACATTTGAGACTTTCAGTATATTAATGTACAATTATTGCTATTAAATCATTTTTAATGTGGTGATAATAACTCTGTAAGCTTTTGTCATCCATCATCTGGCAGAGGTGTGGACCTGAGTCAAACATTTAATTATTTTAGACACGACTTAAGGAAATCACAAGAGTAGAATCTCAGTTTGGACTTTACCGCTATTGACTTGTGACTTCATTTGGATTGAAGCTTTTCAACTTGGAAATGGTTGAAATTTTGTCTCATACAAAAAGTATGTTTTTCAACATATTTTTTTTGCCATTTTTTGAATCAAATAATGTTAATATTTACTGTATTTACCTACAGGACATATTTTGGGGGGAACGTTAGTAAATACATGTTTGACTGCTTGTGACAAGAAAACACAACTGTTAAATCATACTAACACGCTTTAGAAATTAGGATTACTTTTTTTTTTAGTTGAATATTTGAGCAGATTCCTGGCTTAAAGAAAGTTCTAAGTTTAAGATTTTAGATCTGACCTGAAACTTGAACATCTTGGGTTTAGACTTGACTTGGGATTGGCAAAACAGTGACTTTCTCCCACCTCTGCTATCTGACCTCAGTAATAAACAGTTTGTTTGTACTACTGCGCTACAGCTAATCTGATGCGAATCCAAAGCAGAACTGCGGTTAATTGTTTCCCCACTAAATCTTCATCTAACGTCCCATCCTTGCAAAGCTGTCTATTTTGTCCTTAAATCTCTTATTCTTCAGGAGGGTATGGGAGCAGGGTTCTTCAGAAAAATATAGTAACAGAAAACTCGAATTTGCTACTCAGAATATTTTAAAAATCAAGTTTTAACTGGATTGTAAAATAGGAAAACTTTTGTATTAAGCTTCCCAGCAATGTTTTTAAATTACAACAAAGAAAGCTGCAGACCAAGGAGCTCCATGTAAAGACTCTTACACACTGCGCTGTTTTTATTTTTAATATTTTTGTTGGCTTTCCTCATGTTTGTGTCTGTGCTTGTATATTTTTAGGTAGTACTTTCTGTAAAAGTTCTATGTATTCCTTTGAACTATGAGAAACTCAATCTAATGTAAAGAGATGGAAAAAAAAAAAGCCCTGTAAGTTGTTTTAAAAAACATGATTTTTAATGGTACAATCACTGATGAAATAACTTTACCTTCATTTTAGCAAACTATTTATTTTTCTATGTACTGATGTTCTGTTCAGGTTTAACCCATCTGTACAATACTCATGATACCCGGAGGAATTTGTGCTGCTGCTGAGTCAGAATGCTTATCACAGTGATGCGGTGTTTGACATAAATCTGTTGCTTTCTTTGTAAAAACACGTCATAGCTGTGCCATAAGTTTCTGCTCTCTGAAAGTCACATCCTTGTAAATAAATAGATATTTCTGCTTTTTCTGTGCCACAGTGGTGCAGCTTTCGATAAGACTTAAATTTATTAAAAACTTTTTACACATTTTTATTATTAAATCCCGTAACTACATCAATAATTTGGGGTAAATTCTCCCATGTAGTTGGTAAATCGATGCATTTGCAAGTTGCTGTCAGTGTGCAGGTACACACATAGTGAAACTGTGAAACTCCCGATTCGTCCACCAGGGGTCCCCCTAAGCACCAGACTGAGCAGCGGGACAGTTTCCTCCACCATCGTGTACAAAATCCACAACAAGCTGTCGTGTTTTAAACCCTTTTTTCCAACTGTCTCCCAGTGCCTCCTAGGCTATTTTTTATTTGTGGTGTATCAGTTCAGAAGGCGGACATGAAATCAGACGCAGGGTCGACTCACCCTGTGCTCTTGACATGTTGATATAATATGGGAAATATAAGTGTGTGAGGCAGAGAAAAGGCAATGCACCTGTAGCTGGCTCTTGTAGCACCTCATCACAGGGGTGGTTTTATATATTCCTTTGCCAGGTTTCTGTCAGTAATAATTATTGTATGTTATCAATAAAGATGGATTTTCACTGAATATCAGTTGTCATTGGAAAAAAGACAAAAAAGTGTACTACTCTTAAAATTATTTTTTCCAAAGACGTTTTAGTTATATAACAGAATATAGACAATTTAGAGGATTAAAGAATAGTGGAATTTGAAATTATGACACCACTCCTTACACAGCATAGTGAGTAGATCAATCTTGTCATACTGCTGAGCCCTCAGAGTAGGGCGGAGAAAGTTGTGGGATAAGCTTTGACTAAAATGATGGAGAAACACCTAAACCTTTGAAAGTAAATAACAGCAGATCAAGAGGTTGGCTACATTTTGAGATTTTTCAGACATCTTCCATTTAATTTTTACAAAAGAATGACACCATCAGTCATTACATAGATCAGTTTTTCTTATATGGTTGGACTGTGCAAATATCTACAACCCACACAAGAAAATTTAGCTATAATTATATTTATCAAAAACATAAATAAAATCATTGCTCCTCAAAAATTCCAACAGATAATTTTAAAATTTTTAGAAGACATTTATCCAAGCAAGGATTTTTTTTCTTCAAAAGATCATTCAGTATTTGTGGTGTATACTCATTTACTTAGTTGTTTGGATAGTAAAAGCTGCAGACAGAGCAACATAAAGCTGTAAATTGAAAGAGAAATATGTGTACTGTTGGGTGATGTGGAGTTTATAGCGCTATTCAAAAATTTCTACATGTCGAAAAGTTTTGCCACATTTGCTGGATTTGCTAAATCACTGGTTTTCAATCCTGTTCCTTGGGAAGCTCTGAATCATATCATTGCATTACCTCCTCAGCTGCTGCAGAAGTCTGTTAATTACCCATTTATTGAAACTAGATGTGTAGAGCCAGATGAACCCCCAAAACATATACAGAACCTGAGAATGAATTGTGGCCACCTGTAAATGAGGCTCCTTATGGCTTTTCTGTTTCCACGCTCTCCCGAATCCCATATTTGTGGAGAGTGTAATTGATAGTTGACACATATTTAAAGCTTCTTCCAACTGAGCTGTGGATCGCTGGAGCTCCTCCGAAGTTATTTTCTGATCTGGGTCAAGTGGTTGAAGTGGTGGATTCAGTATTTGCTCAAGTAGTCTTATTAACTGAAGCTGAGCACTGTTGGTAAAGTTAAAAGAAAGTCACAGTTACTGAGTCCAGGAAATTACAAATCTAGGGATACACTTTTATTAATTATTTTTAGACTGTTAGTGTTGGTGAAGAACTTCACACCAATGCATAATAACGAATTGCTTCTCTTCACATACAGAAATTAACTTCTAAAATCAAATATTATTTAAAGTCAGACCTCGATTAATAAGCAGTGGTAAAAAATAATCCCATAAAAAGAGAACATAATATGCTCTAAATTGAATCAGCAATTCCATTTTCTAATTAGTGATCCATTACCACACGTGTCAAACTCAAGGCCCGGGGGCCAAATCCGGTCCGCTGTAGCTTTTTATGTGGCCCTCCACAGACTAGACTAAACACTAAGTGTGATTAAATATTATATTATCAAAGCAGTTTTTATCTGTTTACTGCCAATTTATATCAATCAATCCCTCCAGTTTCTTGAAAATTTAGTTGATGCATGATTGTCCATGATTTATACAGCGAGTAAATAGTCGCATTTATTATTAGTTCCTGAAGGGACTGAAAAGATCTTCAATAATATTATGTAATTTTAAGAATTCAATGACATATTAATAGTTTGTGAACAGGTTTTATCAACAAGAGCTTTCATGATCTTGATTTGGCCCAAAACGAAAATGAGTTTGACACACCTGCATTACCATATTTCTCCAGAATATAAGCATGATGTGGCACAAAGACCACTTGTCACAATTTCATTTTATTAAATGAAAGTTTCACAAACTGTTGCCTTTGATTTTTATTCTGTCAGTATAATCGGTCTGAAAGAAGGTGATGTAGAAAAACTACATCATCTTACTAGGTGAAGTTTTAAAGCTGAACATTTAGGTTCAGGATCAAGACAAAAAAAAAATAAATTACAATCACCATTTTTAGCAAATTGAGTCAAGAGTTCACAAACGTAAACTCTTGTCTTCAGTCATGTGTAACCGTCCCAGGTGGTGCAGTTTTCAAGGACTCCACATTGAAGTACCAACAAAAGGTTTTATAATTATTTTTATTTATTCGTTTTACTTTTACCGTAAAGCAAATAACACAGTATATTTTAACGAATACACTACACACAAAACATTCCAGGTCAAGTTTGTTTATTCAGATTCAGCACCGTGAAGAGGATGCTAATTCAGTGTTAGCATCCTCATCCTTCGACATTATTGTCGAAAAGTAAATCTCTGAAGACAAAGAGGGAAGCCTTTCCATTACAACCATTAGACGACATAGGCTACAAACATAAATAAACCCAGATATTTAATTTCGTTTCTCTGCTTTTCTCTTCTTTATTACGGTCAGCCTTTCAGAGAAACGAGCCATGCTAACTCACGTTTAAGAAAACATTCCCCGTGATTAAACTCACAATTACGATCCTCTCCACTGAGCAGCTCTCTGACAGCAAACAGCATGTCCGTAAACAAGTTCTACTAAATACTGTACAAGAACCGAAAAGAGAGATGTAACTTGTATCATGATTATATCTTAACAAATAACGATGAAATATTGCTACTTCCGGTGGGCGCCGGAAGTAAGACCCATAATCTCTTCCACGGTACGGGGCCAATGGCTGAATCCATAAGTTATGGTCAGAAATAATTAAGACATCACCAGCATCCCAGGTAGGTTTACCTGAAGCGAATTATGAGAAGGCTATGTGAAATAGCAACTTTTACCCTCTGAGCCCCTTATTTTAAAAAGAAACTGCATCAAAACGACGCATAAATTATGAATTTAAATCTAAGTAAATATTTGACATAATAAACGATTAAAACCGAAGTATGGGCGTAGAAAACGTCGAGTTGTGCTAGTGGACTCGAGACTGACTAGCATAAAAAAAAAGAAAAATGAAACCCAATGGACTCCAGCTACTGCTTACTAGTATAGCTACATCTTATTAGCATAACTATCCACACAACGGGAAACTGTTGGGTGGAGCCAGAATAAAAGCATGAAACAAAATTGGCACTATTTTCTTGTATAAAATAAGTCATTGTTAAAATTTAACTGGAAAGGAAAAACATAAGATTGGTCCAAGGAATCAATTAGTTATGGTTTCTTTGAAAGAATATATCATCATAAAAAAATTATTAGTATTATCTCTACAGTAAATGGGCCATTTCTAGCCCCTGTCCGGCCCTGTCTAAAGCAGCCCATAATGCTATTTCTTTTTTTATTTTAGTTTTAAATACCAAAATTTACATTAAACTTTATCTTTGGCTGTCTGATTAGATCATTTTTAAATAATAAGATGCTATGACATGAAACCCTACTTGAGTAGCCTTTAAAAAAAATACTTTTTACTCTAACCTGACCAATTCCTTGGAAAATTCTACGTATTTTCACTTTTGCTTGAGTAAAAATATGCTGAAGTAGTATTACTCTTACCTAAGTAACATTTTTGGGTACTAAAAATAATGCAAATCAAACACTTTTTCTAACCAGCCTAATTCTGTCAACCCTGCATTGTGAGCAACATAGCTACAGAGCATTACGGCAATTGATGTAGCTTTAGGAGAAAATTAGGATTAATGTTTACAGGGAGGAGTTGCATATGTTTTTCCTCCACTTAATAAATGTACTAATATATGTATATATTTTCTTACACAGTGTGCCAACAAATTTCACTGCGACTATAATTTGAAATGTGCTCAACTCTGAGATGCTATTTCAGAAGTCACTAGATTGTTTAAAATGCACTCTTTGGTTGTGGTGGTGTTCACGTGCTAAAGCTTCAAGATGAACAGATTAAAGGATCAGCTTGTAATATAACTGGGTAGAGGTTAACCAGTTATAGGCGATTAGCCAGTGTGCACCTCGTCAAAGAAAACAGAAACGAACAAATTCAATTCATCCACTGCTTTAAAGTTATGCAAAACTTTTGCTGCCGCTTTTAACGTTTACTTGGCCCAACTCTGTCTTCACGCCAACAATTATTAACATTAGGCAAAATCAGTAGAAAGGTATGTCTTTGCAGGTTCTGTCCCATCACAGTTCCTTTCCTGAAGCTGTTTGTGTTCCTGTTTTGACATGTTTCACTGAAAAGTGGCGCTGAAAAGCTTCCATTTCGAGACTTCTGATAACATTTCACAGCTGTTTCCAATAACTCCCAAATATTCCCTGAAATCTTCTTGCAGGATTCCATGACATGCCTTGGATATTTTGTATCTCAGAAAACTCCCAATCCCGAGTGTATCCTCCTCAGCTATCTTCACACATATCAAGTGGTGTGCCGAGCTATTTGGCTGCTTTTCCCTCGCAGAGTGGAGTTACTTTGCATGATCACGTGACCATATGGGATTTTACTCGCTCTGGACACAAATAATTGACCTTGTTTGGAATTCAGTGTGCATATATTTGTCATCTAAAAGAAACGTTTCACACACAAGCTTAATCCAGGATCCAGGAAACCATTTCGGAAAGTTTGCCAATTATGTTCTTCATCTCTGTCCCCCACATGTTCCTTCTCCCATTCCTGTCTCTCTTTTTCTGTGTGTTTGGTTTTTAGGACCCTCCCTTTCTCTCTCTTCTCCAATCCTTTTCCTGTCCCCTCCCTCTCTCCTCTGTGTCACAGCTGTGCACTCCAGCACACAGACAACTTCTCTACAAGAGCAGACCGTATCAGATTGCCTCTAATGCACTGAAATTATCCCACTCCTCCTTCTGAATAGCTCTGGATCAGGTGAACATAAGTATAACTTTGCTGTTCGGCTAAGGAAGGTGAGTTGGCTGAAAGAAAATTACAAAATGTAACTATTGCTGCTCCTCACAGTATCTTGTCTTCAAATCTATCCTATTTACTGCTTTGGTTTTATTTTTTTCCGTAGTGGCCATGCCTTAATGACTTGTACCCAGTGACCAGGTAAGAACATTTAATTTTTCTCTTTTCATCGCATGTCTTACATTTTTTTCTGTTCGCTGTTGGCGTATTTAGTAAAATGCCTAAAGATAAAACTTTTTTTCCTGATTCATGTTTTCCAGCCACCACTACATCATTAACAAAGTTAGCACTGTCTTAAAAATTGGGCTTTACTGAAAGTCTCTTCGTTGTTTTGAATATATCTTTTGAGAAGCCATAGCACCTTATGTGTCAAATGTTAGACAAAATTATTTTGGTTTTGTTCAGATTTGGAAAAAACTTTAAATTTCTGCGTATTATTCCCTGTGTCAGGATTTGAAGAGTTAATAGAGCACACATAAAGACAAACTATCATAATCTTCAGAGCTTTGCAGAACAGGCATGGTTTGGGATAAACAAAACTAATGCAGGTACTTTTAACACACCCTTTGAACACAGGTCTGTCAGGTCACAGTCATTTTCCTGACATTTCTTGGAACATTTTAAAGCCAACATCTCCCACACTTCATTGTTTTAGAAGTTAAATAGACTTTTAGTTAACAGTTATAACTTCCTGTTTTCATAATGTCAATGTCGTAGTTCTCGTTTTAAAAGACATTATTTATTTTCCCTGTCACTACAGGGAAATTGTTCTATCATCTCTTTGTGTTTGTGTGACTCAGTCTGAGGGTTTCAGTAATTTTTTTTCTCTAAAAACTGGAGCTATTTTCTTCTCTGTATTCAGCATTGTATTCAGTCTGTACTTCTTTTTTCCAGGTCCATTCAGGCAGTGCTCGCACCATCAGTTAATCACTCTGAAAATGTGACTTCTTGTTCCGTTAAACATTTTCAATCTGGTTCAACCTGTGAAAATGCACTTATGTGAGAATATGTGGAGATTGCCATACAGCGGGACAGTAGGAACCATGCTGCTGCTGCTGCTGCTGGGGAGCAGCTCGGCCCAGGATGTTTCTACACAGCTCAGCTGTCAAGCGGCTAAAGTCGCTCAGAACATCACCCAACCTCAGTACAACACTGTATTAAACAAGAACACCAAAGCGGATGCGGTGTCTTTGAAGCCATTCGTTCAGAACTTTCTTTACACGGTCCAGCCTCACCCTTTTCCAGAAGGTAAGCTCCATCTAAGAGTTTGCTTAAGAGACATATTAATGTCCTCCTACTAGCTTATGGACTTGCCACAATAAAATAATGTGGTTTCCTCTTGCTTGGGCAAACTTTACATATGGGGGGAGGAATTGGGACAAGGCATCAATCTCCACACATAAAGATCACAGGGGTAGTTAACCAGTGAATAAATGTGACTTCTCGAAATTTGGCCAGTCAATCATTAACTTTTGTGTGCCGTCTTAACATTAAGCAGGCCCTTAACATTTATTGAAGTTGCCCTTTAAAGCAGTGTCTGTTCCACTCATTCATCCAACTTTATATTGATTTCAGATAAGAGTCAAAAACCAGTCTGACAGTACAAACTCATAGTTGACCCAATTGCTATTGATGTATTGATGTATGATGTACGATGTAAGCAGAAGCCACTTGATGTTTAGAAAACCCAAAACCATACCAGTTAAATAAATGCATAACAGAACACCGCCTTTTATCTGTCTGTGACAAAAAGCTAATTATTTCCTGACTTTTTCAAGTTTGTATGTGCCTCATTTTGATCATAGTCCCCTGCACCGCAGGGTACAAATGTCTAAGATGTAAATAGAAAAATAGGGGATTATATTTATAGACGGCTGTTTCCTGATGTCACACAGATGGTAAATGAAACATAAAAAGCTTGTTTGATCAGCACCTGAGCGTTTCTACTCAGTTACCAGCACCGGCTTTTGTTGTGAACTAAATCCACAATACCAGGGTTTAGAGGTAACATTAATGACTGGCTTTGTATTGTGTTATCTCCCACTGAAGGCCGACCCGTCTCCTAGTAACCACAAGATGTCGGTGTCAGATTTCCACTCGTACAATGTGAAAATTATAAGATGTTTTACAAAGGACAGGACACACTGTCCCTGTGGCCAGGATTTTCATACAAAGTTGACCAGAGTAGAGAGGCAGGAAGCATGAAACATCAAATCAGCCTTCTTTGAAAATGCCTTCCATTTATTCTTACATTTCAGAAACATGTAGCAACTTTGTCTCACATTTCTTCACAGACTTAATTCTGGAAATAATCAAGAATCCTCAGGAAGTGCAGTCAAACAAAGGGCTGATGACTCAAGTAAGTAAATGTGCTTGAATCTGAAATATACTGTACATCATTTCGAAAATAAGTATCTAATACGTCAACCTTTTTCTCGTGAAACATATTTCGAATGAGAAATAGATTTCCATAACCTCATTTCACACCAATGGGGCTATTGGCATGAAATTCACAGCAGTTGCTGGTAAAGACCCAAGTAACGGCCACATGTGTTGAAATCAAAACAAGTCCATTCACTAAGTTATGACATAGACTGGCACAGGGAATATGTATTGAACACTCCAGTAGTAATAAGTAGTAAGTAAAAAAGCCTTTTTGTGAACTCGTGAGCTAAGCTATTTAACTTAGACTCCCGCTTCTGCTCCACATGTCTTGAAATCTTGAAGGTTCCAGGAGTTTCTAATTCCAGATATTTTTGAGCTCCCTATTAGGAGTTGTTGGCTCCAGAGTTTATGTTAGAAATCTAGTGAGGACAATCTGGCCATGACTGGTTCAGAGAGTAACATTAAATTATTTCCACTTCCAGATTATGGCCTCTACGTTGCTCACTAAAACAGCTGGACATTTAGAAAGACTTTGATAAACAATACAGTCAGTAAGTTTTGCATTATGAAATGTTGCAAAAGTTAACTGCTTTTATTCACTAGCACACACTTGTAGTAAAAAGCCTTGGACATGAAATATCACTGTTTCTAGGCCATCACTTAGGACCAAGCCATCTAACTTTAATTTGCTCTGAATGGGGTCAGGATTATTTTCTAATTACTGTCAGATTTCAACTAGTTCCTTTAATTTTATGTCTTTTTCCAGTTTCTTTCTTTATGTTCTCAATGTTTATTGAATTGTTGAGTTAAGAACCTGTGACTGTTGAACTTAGGAAAAAAGCCTGAATGCTCTGAAAACTGCTAAGACTGCTATTCTCATGGTCAAACATTAAAGAGAGAACTTGTTTGTTTATGTCTCACTGAGATCTCACACCACATTAGGCCACCACATTAGGCCACAAAGACCTAATTATCGCATGTGCTTTTATATTCAGATCCTTGTGTATGAAGTGGGTTTCCTAGTGTGCATTGCCATTGGCATCTTGTACATCGTCCTGATGCCCATAATTGGTTTCTTCGTGGCTTGCTGTCGCTGCTGTGGCAACTGTGGGGGGAAGATGTACCAGAAGCAGACATCCTCCATCCATCGTCTCAGAAGAACTCTCTACTTCAGCCTATTTGCAATTACAATCATTATCTTGTGAGTATGCGTGCGTGCGTGTGTGTATGTGTGTGTGTTTTCAAGAGACATAATGAGAAGTTCCTTCAAATGTGTGCATCTCTTGGGAAAACTGTCTATTCATTAAGCAAATGTATCTGTTTGTACATTCATGTGTTGTTTTTGTTCTTTCTCTGTTTCTTATTGCAGTGCTGGTAACATTTGCATGTTCAGAAGCAACAACAATTTTAAAGAGAGTGTGAACCTGGGTCCGTCGGAGCTCAACAATGCTATAGGTGACATGCACACTTTCCTGCTGTCTGTGCCACAAGTAAGTGAAAATACACACAGGTCAAAGTGTTGATAACTTTCAGTTTGGCAGTCGTTATCAGCTTATCTTTTTTTATTATTTTTCCTGTTTTTTTAAACCTAGCTTTTGTTTAGTCAAAAAAATTACCACAGGGAAGTTCTACCATTAATATTCCTCAAGCTGACATGTTGTATAAGTCTGCAAACTTATTGAACAATGTTACTTCTCATCTCATAACAAACACAAACATTTACTTTATTCTCTTTTCTTTATTTTTATGTGATAGATTAACACAAATAGTGCATTATTATGAACTGAATGTAAAATGATAGAAATTGCTCAGATTCTTTAATGAATAGTATTTCAATTACTCCAATGCCAGTATATTGAGTAATCAATCACCCATTGTCCACCATTGGACACCACCCACAGAGGAGCAACTGCAAATTAAGTGTTTAACTTGTATAGAAAGCTGATTCTTTTGACTCAGGAAGGGTCAATACAAATGCATACGACACTTTTCAGATTTTTAACAGAAAGAAATTCAAAAGTTTTATGTATTGTATTTCTTGCACTTCAAAATTATGCCTCACATGAAATCCCACTGAAATAGATTGAATAGCATGATTGATCAACATTGCAAGGCAATGTAGATTAAATTATAAAAATTCTTACATCTGTCAACTGACTTATATCCAGTTCTTTATTTTGCAGTGTCAGTAGGGTCATATAAAGAGAACAGGGTGGTACCTGGCTTAGAGATACTATAATTTCATGTGATTTATTGGACTGCATATTATTGTTTTAACCCATAAGTACACACTTCAGGTGTTTAATTTTCCATTGTTTGATGTCAGCAAGTGGAAAATGTGGTGAATGAGAGCTACAGAACTGTGCATGACGTCACCAGGAACTTAGACGGTAAGAACAAGGAACTAAAACTGCTAAAACAGAGGAATTACTGCATTGGCCACATGTCACAAACTGGGTTGTTTGGGTGTTGCAGACATTGGACGTCAGTTGGGGGAGAAAATCCAACAGCGCTTTAGAGGAACTCTTGATCCAGCTCTGCAGTCGGTCAGACTGCTGCACAATGGTATGATTTCCATGCCTGACCAGGTCTGGGCCATGAGAGCATGCAAATGGATTCGCTCATGTTTGCAAATGAACATCTCTGCTTCCTGCTCCAAATGGAGTTAACATGTTCTTTGTACATGCTGTGCATTTTACTTTCCTGATTAGATGTTTTAACTGGTAGTTTAAAGAATAAAAAGTTACATAGTACAGATAAGTCAGCTGCTCCTACTGAATTATAAACGGAATAGTCAAGAAAGCTCCTGACTGAGCCTTTGTTTGGAGTAGTTGTTTTGTTTTAGTTCGACAAAGAGCCGATTTCAGTGCAGAGTATACTTGATCTCATTGTACTGCTTCTGATTCCTATAACATTGAATGTTTGGGCTGTTTGGGAAGAAGAGCTTCCCAATGAGGGCTTTGGGAAGGACTTTGGGATGACCTTCCCAAAGAAGAAGAGCTGCTCCAGTGTAACCATTTTACCACTTTAATGTGTAAAATGGTTATACATTAAAGTTAATGTGTAACCACTTTAATGTGTGATTGCACATTAAAATTGAAGTAGTACTTCATATCTGCATCTCTATGGCTGGAAACTAAGGCGTCAGCTCTTCTACCTCCTTAGTGACTTAGTCTGCTTTACAGTTTATAAGAAATAGAAACTTGATATGCAAGCATTCCTGTGTGTGGGCATTTTTTGTCAGATTTTGTCCTCAGATGTAAAACTGAAAAATGTAATTGTAGAAGTTCCCACAGAAATTGTCATTGTAGTTATTATTACACTGGACTTGATGAAGCGCTCTGTGATTACAGGTTATTTACTAGTTCAAACCATTTACACAAATCATTGGAAAGTTTGTTACTTTTCTACAATAACCTTAAAAATGATTTTCCAAACACAATGTACATGATTTTTTTTTATTGATAGCGCTGGTAAATGTGCATAAAGGCTGAGGGTAAATTTATATTTGTTGTGGAAGCTTAATCTCACACACCCAAAAAATCCAACTTATAGTTTGAGTACATTTATTGACCGTGTGAAAATCTTTATTTTCCCAACTTAGATGTAATGTTTTAAGTTAATCTGAATACCTAAGAGAATTACTTTAGGAATTCTTGACTCTGTGGTTCCCTAAGGCATAAGTATGACATTAAATGCCCATGAAACACAAAGAGCCACTTTTCAAAGTAGAAAAAAACAATAGAATATAAGATTACCAAGGGCAGATGTTTGCGGATCATAACAAGTTTTGAAGTGACTACTTGCCTAAACTTGCCCATATCTACATCGGGAACAAAAATAGAGAGAGTTTCCACACAAATTGAGGAAGATGTGTTGGAACGGTGAAGGGTCATTTTTCCCCTTCACCGTTTTGTACTTTTGTAGTTTCAGTCTTTTCTATGCAGCTGTTTTAAGGATGACAACAGGATGTCCCTTGCCTACTATAATTCACCTCATACCTCCTAGGAGTACAGTTTGATCAGAGGTCGGTCAGCTGATCCAAACATGGATCAGAACCAAAATGAACAAAAGATTCAAACACCAAGTCTTCTAAAAATATTGCATGAAACTAGAAGATTTTGCTAAAATTCATCGTCATAATTCATAAAAATACCCACAAACAAAAAAAGTGACACCCAATGATAAATGGGTAAAAAGTAGATGTACGAAGGGACTAAATAGTAATGTATGGCTACAATATGAGAATGAAATTGCTGCTGAAGAAGCATGTACAACTAAAGCCAAGAGAGTTAACTATATCCAGAGCTCATGTATTTTATTGCTTTTACAAGTCTTCACCAGGAGTGCCACCTGACTGTGAAGTGTTTTGTAGTTATTTGTTTTCCATTATGACACCTTACATAGAAAACCCCTTATAGAAGTTACTACTATTAGTGAAAATTTGTTTCTAGATCAAAACCTGTTAAAAACACAAAGATCTGCAAAGAGTGTTTCAAATGATCACTGATTAGTGGCTTATTTTTGTGTTTTTTTTTGTTTGTTTGTTTGAATGAGCAGAAACTTCGACCACCGGAGATCAACTTGACCAGTTGAACTCATCATTAGCCCGACTGCAGTCCAGCATAGACCGTACACACGACAACATCAGCGTTGTCAGAGATCAGATTAATCAAACGCTGTCCAAGCCAGGATGCTTAAAATGTGACAACCTAGCAGCAGACATGAAGAAACTCACGATGGACATCACCATTTCTGTAAGTGCTGGTTTTCTGTATCCTAAAACATAACATGAATCATTCTTATTTTTATTTATTTATTTTCATGTTGAGTGAATGAGTTCTGGGTTCCTAGAATGCCTGCCTGCATGCATCCAGTTCTGTTAGCTGAAGTGTTTTATGGAAGAGATGAGTCAGGGCTGATTGCTCAGTTTACATAATACCATTTTATTCTGTCCCTAAGCATATTGTCATGAATAAACAGGAAAAATGGTTTCTTCAGTCACACTGTTTGACGCAGGCGGAGACGCTGACTAGAATGACTAATCTTTCTTTGGATTTGTCTGAATGATGAATTTCTCCTCCTCCACTCTTTTCTCACCTCCTAAAATACTCAATCTGTGTCATCTTAGATTATAAGTGCAAGGTTGATCTATTT
The DNA here is from genome assembly GCF_027474105.1 of Poeciliopsis prolifica. Taxonomy (NCBI): domain Eukaryota; kingdom Metazoa; phylum Chordata; class Actinopteri; order Cyprinodontiformes; family Poeciliidae; genus Poeciliopsis; species Poeciliopsis prolifica. Next base: position 8,831,240 of record NW_026562380.1, read on the forward strand.
AAGTTTAAGATATGTTTCATTTCGAGAAGAAAATGAACATGTACAAAATTGACAGTACACTTTGAAAATCATTCATTGGTTGACCTGGCCGTTTCTTGGTAACTTCAGTTAGATGTTTTTTTTTTTTTGTTGCACTCTGCTGCCCTCCTCTGTTGCTGTAAGTTAGAACATGTTGGAAACTCTTCAGCATAACTTGCTAGTGTGTGTGTTTGTTTTTTTTCACAGGCCCCCAGCCTGCATGAGTTTCAGTCTGCAGTGGATGAAGTCATTAAAGCTGATCTCCGGTCTGAAATAAGTGAGGTCAGTGGGAACTGTAAACAAATAAAGACATTAATGGTCTGGAAACAAATTTCAACAGAAAAAATATGATGTCATTATACAGGCTTTCTGTGGCACAAAGCTGTTTTTTTTTTTTTTTGGTGTAAATATGTGTCATTGTCAGTGTAGACAGTATTATTATACAACAGTCAGCATAATTTCCTTTTCCGGTGAAAGAAAATGACACACATACTGTCCTTTGTCGTAGATGCTTCAGAGCTGTTTGTAGAAACATTTTATAATTTTACAGGCGGAGACGTTTTTCGACACCATTCCTGAGTCGGTGACCAATGAAACTAAGGATTTAGTTACAAGTGAGTGAATACTAAATTTATCTCCTCAAATTTATATTTGCATAATTACTAAATATTTTTTTTTGCCTTTGTATTTTTAGACAGCAAAGACCAGCTGAGCAGCATAAACGAACAAGTTTTGCAGATTTCCAAGAATCTCCAACTTTCAGCTTTGAATTATGTGTCCAAGACTCTAAAACAACTTCAGAGTAACATTGACATGTACTCACAGGAAGCGAGCAAAGCAGAGTTTATTAGGTATAAACTATGGAAGTGCAAATGTATGCAATAAATAAAAAAAACAAAACAAAGCAAAACTTTCCTAATTACTGTAACATTTCTTTGTTAGATGGAGTGTGGGTCTAGCCCTGTGCTGTGTGGTCTTCCTGGTGGTGGTCTGTAACATCCTGGGTCTGATTGTAGGCCCTCTGGGTCTCTCTCCTAAGGTAGACCCCACCAACCGCTCTGGCACCTCAAACTGTGGAGGCATCTTTCTCATGATGTGAGTGACGCCTGCGCCAGCCAGAAACCACCCCACTGTCTACATTCAGCTTTTTGGGAGAGTTTTTAAAGAATTAAACCTGGATTTGATTACAGGGGCGCAGGGTTCAGCTTCCTGTTTTCCTGGCTGTTCATGATATTGGTGCTGGTGCTCTTCTTACTGGGTGGAAACATGTACACACTGATATGTCGACCGTGGAACAATGGCGAACTGCTGCAGGTAGAGATATACACGTTTGAAATGCTTTATAATCCTTAAAGATCAAATCTGAATGCAAAATAACAACATAACTATTGATGACACAAAAACCTTAATGTAGTTCCATATATAAATGTTTTATCTTGTGCAAAGTATCCATACCCTTTAAGCTTTTCACATTTTTTTCATGTTAGAACTATTACCAGTGTGTTTTCCTGGAATTTCATGTGAAAGACCAACTCAAAGTAGTCTATATCAAAAAGTTGGGTCCCAGTCGTGAATCTCCTTGAGTAGCTGCATCTCTTATTGGACAATTTTTATGATTCTAGTTTTTTTTTTAATTTTTTGTATTCCCTCAAAACACTGATAGCAAAGCAGTTCAAACTATATTTCTTCTATTATATCCTGTTATACTATACATTTGAAATGATTTGCAGGAATAGTTTTTTTACATAACACTGTTCCAAAAAAATATAACCAAATAATTTCAAATAAATGTTTGAAACCATTAATACAGGCTTTTAAGGAATATCAGAGATGCATTAAATTAATTACTGATGGCCAGACTGAGATCAGCTAGGCAGTATATAATAAATTCTCCAATATTTTATCTGTTGGGGTAAATAATTTTTTTGTCTTTAATTGTAAGGTAAATCAATTCTTTTTAGGAATATTGTTTAAATGTGGTAAATAAATGGATTAAAAGATTCCTGAGTCACTGTCTTTCCTGCTTACAGTTCATTGATAATCCTGGTTTAATCCAGTACTTCGAATTAAGCTCAACTTTGGGACTCAAGAGCAAAATGAACTTCTCCGAAGTCTACAGGTATGCATCGCCACTTCAACTCTAATGCAAACACTGCAACATAAACCATTCATGCACAGTTTTTGTATCAGGGTTTAATAATAATAGTGTGAATTGTCAATGTGATACAGCTGGTCAATGATACAAAAGGCTGGTGTCTGATTCATAGATTGTTATTTGATGCTGAATTAAAGGGCTATTTCACTGTTCTTTAAATAACCTAAACACCATTTGACTGTCTCTGGTTCAAAATGTAAAATAACTTCAAAAGTCCAATTTGTGATTAATGAAAGCTTTGTTCGCATTTTGGTATTAGAGTAAACTCAGATTAACCACCACTGATCACAGGAGTAAATGTGAATCTACTTGTTTGGCTTGAGTGACTACACCTGTTGTATCAGTGATTGGCCTTTAATTTGTCAAGACGATATGTATGTCCGAAACTTATATTTAATGTCTGCCTTTCCAGAGACTGTAAGAAAAACCACCCTCTGTGGACGACGCTTCACTTGTATGAACTTATAGACCTTGAAAACATACTCAATGTTTCTAAAGTGAGTTTTGTTGACGCTATCTCGTTTTAAGCATATATTATTTATGTATTAAATATGTTCTCTAATGATCTCATGCTCACAGTACACAGCCCAGATCAACAAGGAGTTTGAGAATACAAATATCACTCTGGCTTCAGTCAAAATCCTGAGCCCTGAATTGACAAAGAAACTTGTAAACATCTCTTCCAAAGCTACTAATTTCAACAGTACAGCTATCACACAGCAGGTAAAGCTTATTCCCATGGAGAGTTATTGTTATTATATGTATTTCTTTGCAACCGGTGATCCTTTATTTTCTCTTACAGATGGATGACATTTTAAGCATCAATTGGAATAAAACAGCAGAAAAAGTGTATAACTTGAGTCTTCACCAAGTGAGTCTCGTCATATTAAGACTAATTTATAATGAAAAAGAAATGTTTTGTTTCTTCTGTTTTTGATGTTTATTTTAACTGTCTGTCCGTTTTCTAGCCTCCTGACATTCGAAACAAACTTCAAAATGAAACTTTGAAACTGAGGCTAATTCAAGCCGACATAGAGATGACCATCTTTCCTCAAGTGGTGAGTGCTGGGGTTCGTCTCCGATGAAACCCGCTCACATTCTCCCACCCTATCATGGGCATTTTGTTTGCATTAACGAGACGACCACTGCTTTCTGCGCCACAGATAAACCTGAAATCATCCATCGGGAATCTTCAGTCCACTTCAGAAAAAATGAACGTGAGTGAATTGACCAACACCTCGAGCTGCGGAAAGCAGAAATCATTCATCAATTCTCCTCTGCGTTTCATTCTTGGTTTCATTCGGTTCTCTCCGGCCCTTTCAGGGAACAGTGGGGGAGGTGCTGAGGAATACTCAAGCAGCACAAGACTTTCTCAACACAAATACGACACAGATTGTGAAGACCGTGAGTAGAGCCACGAGTCACATGAGTTTGAAGAAATGTGCTCCATGTGGTCTGTTAATGCCTGAGGTCACTTAGCGGGTGGGGAAGAGGAGGGTGAGAGGGCCATGGATTACTTATTATGGGTGTGTGTAGTGGAAACAGTGTGTTTGTTGGTTCCATATCAACAGAGCATTTGGTGTGCTGCTGAATTTATTTTGAGTTATCCACTTACGTTGTAGCAAAGCACTATTTATGCAGATTTTATTCCTAACAGTATAAATTTAGAAGAATCTTTTTGGATAATTACAGTAAAATCAGGATGGATGAGATACTTTTTGCTTTCAAGTGACCATCTTCTTTTTCCACACCTAATGATTGCCTGACCATCTCGGGCTGAAGGTTAAAAGCTCAAAATACAGTCTGTTAATGACCTAAAGTGGCCAAATAAGTGAATGAGAAAATGGGTCCACCTCTGCCAGCATTCGGTGGTTAGTGACATCATTATGGAGTCATCACTGTAACAATTATTTATACATGTCATTGCATATGTTATGCACAGAAAGGCAGTTATTTACTAAATGCTGTGTAATTAATATGCCATCATATATGATGGTGGTATAAATGTGCAGAAGTGTAATATAGTTCAAATCAATCTCACCTCTAAAGTGGAACCAAATCTGGATCCATCTAAGAACAGATTAACATTTATTGAAACCCTTGCCTTTGTTTATTGTTAATGATCCACCCTTTAAACAACAAAATTACTACTTCGATAATTTTTTGCAACTTTTAAATGAAGAGCTTCATGTTAAATTTGTCGTATTTAATGCCAAAGGTACTTTTAATTTCTAAGCAAAAGTCAAATCAGTGCTGTAAAATCAGTGGAAAAAAAATAGGCCATCTCACAGATTTTTATTAGAATTTATGTTATTTCCGTATTTTGGACAACTAAATTTCACGGAGTCTAACCATATTCATTCCTGAATTCTAGGAAAGTAAGACGTTTTTAAAATGCCAGCTGGATTACTTCACTGCTTATACAAACTGGGCTACAGCTACGGTAAAAGGAACTCCTCAAATCTTTTATCGCAATCTCAGAAATGAATGCATTGTGTTTGTAAAGTGATTTTTGAGCTGTGTTCAATTTCCCTCAGATCACCCAGCAGGTCGCCCCCTGTGGGCCTGTTGCAGGGGTTGTAGACACCTTTGAGACCGTCCTTTGTGTCAACATAGTGGAGTCTTTGGTGAGGAGAACAAACTTCTTCCTAATGTACTTTTAATTCTTGAGACTACTTGGTTTTTTTTCTAGTTTCTTAAATGGTTTTTGTTTTTTTTCTTTTATTTAGAATGCGTTCTGGTTCAGTCTGGGCTGGTGCCTGGCGTTCTTCATTCCCAGCATTATATTTTCCATGAAGCTAGCAAAGTACTACAGGAGGATGAGCTCCTCTGATGTGTTTGAGTAAGTAGCGAAAAACGTGTAGGTGATTCAGGTGAGTGAATAAGGCTGACTTTCATGTTCATTTTTCTGTCTTCAGAACTCACATCGTTATGAGCTACATCCCTCGGCCTCAGATGAAAATCACCTGAGATGGGACGGCATATGCGTGGGGCAGATTTAAAGGTCTGCAGGCACAAATGTTGTGTTAGAGAAAATCAAAGCATATGTGGCACATTGTCACTTGGGTAAAACAACTGGAAGAAAAAAAAGTTAAAATTAATATACCTACTTGAATATTTTGTCAATTTTGGTTTTTACTATAGAGTAAAAACCAAAATTTACCATACACACTGTGGTCAGGGAGACCTGACCACAGTGTGTATGGTACTTTTCATACAGCCCATGTTCCCCTTTTAAAGCCATCTAGAGGGTTTCTGATTCTATAGGAGAACCTCACAGGACTTTTAAAATTTCCTGGCTGCAATCAGTCTCATCAGGCATATTTCTTGTTTCTAGTTGATTACATATGTATATATGTTGACGCACAGTTCAATGTTTTGACATTATTTGTGGTTTAGCAACTTGTTGACAATGGAAAACACATTTTATGTTTGACTGAATTTTTATTTTCATTTGCACTAATGTTGGGAACAAATGTTTTCTGGGTTCATTGTACTTAACTGACTTGCAAATAGTTTTAATCTTATCATTGCTGCTGTTTGATTACTTTCCAATGCCATTACATTTTTTTCTTATCTAGAGTAGTAATATCTTTTGAGTAATGTTATGTTTGGTGTTGATTTTTGTTCTGCAGAGTAAATTTTGTTCTTTTGTTATGCAACAATTTACGCCATTTGATTGTTTGTGATTTTTAAAGAGGGTTGAAACATTTCTGTCAGCTGTTTTCTCTACAGTGAATAAAAAAAACACTAATCAAGAGTTCAGTGAGTCTTTTGTTCATCATATTTTGTGCAATTTTATTATGGCGGTTTCTATGTTGATCAAAAAGCAGAAAAGTGTTTTCACAGTGTAAATGACTAGAGGTAATTTCTGCAAGGCACATGAACTTTTATCCCTCTGCTATATTGAGAAAAGTGAACAATCTTTGCCTTAATGTGCTACCACAACAAAAATGTGACAAATATTCTTTAATTTTGATTAAACATGGCTTGTTACAGAAAACAGATGTTCCAGAATGACCTAGCCAAAGTCCAGATGTAAATTGACAAGACATAAATATTGATAGTTACAAACTTGCTATGTTGAGTCTTACTGAGCTTGATCCAAATGACAAAGAAAAACTGACAAAATCAGTGTAAAAATGTGCAGTCATTGGAAACATGGAATAATAGATGCACATTAATATTTGCTTTTTCTATTGTTAATACATTACTTTCTTAGGAATTCATTAAAGTCTATAGATGTAAAGTGACAATATACATAAAGAAAGAACAAATATTTGCGGTTCTACATAGATTTTCTTGTCTAGATTTTAACTAGACAGATTTATTTCTTGAAAATGGGTGGACCTCTGCCATGTTTAATCCACATTCAAAATCTCCATGATTAAAAAAAAAAGGATACACTTGAAAGTTATTTGCTTGACTCACAACAAATAGGATTTAATATTTATGTAAATAAATATTTTAGTCTTTTGATTTAGGGAAATTAACACCAAAGTCACTAAAAAAACCCCTGACTCTTAATCGTGCAAGTTTGAACTCTCAGCATTGTCTTCACTAATTGTTGTCAAACCAAAACAGTTTCCAAAGTTGCAGCAGTATGCACATAACCTTACCCTTTAATAGAGCAATCTGTTTCCAACAACATATTTGTCATCACTCTCCAAAACTTGTTTGCATAAGTAATGCTCTGCCAATCAACATGGAAACGCAATAACGACCTTCAGAGGAAGAGCTCAAACTCAATTTGGAGTCAATGATCCATGATGGTGAAAAACAAAGCAGGAGGAGAATCGTGTCTATCAAATCTGTGGTCTGAGTCAGCCGAGTTGCTTAAAATTCATCACCACCACCCCCCTGAAATATTTTAGTTTCAAGGATGATGGATCTTTGTTGCACATTGACTCGACATGTGATGAAAATGTGTTGTAACGCAGTCATCCCTCTCGCGGTGCATCAATTTGTGCTGCTCTGCAGGGCGATCCAGAAGCTCGGAGACAGATAGAGGAAGCGGCGCCAGGGAGCAGAGAACCAGAGCCTTGTTGAGGCGCACTATTGTTTGAAGCGAGTTATAATTAGAACAAGTGAATCAATGACATTACAGCACAAGCATGACCCGAAACCGTGTAATAAGAGACGCAGGATGCTGGGAAAAATCAATGAGGGGGAACAAATGTCAGATCAAGTAGAAGAGAAAGAAACAATGAGGCAATGTCGGCTTCTGCAGCTTTTTGCACCCAACCTTTTCTTTTCCTGCCTATTATAACTGAACCTCCTTTCTTGTGTTCTTAGAACGGAGGAGAGAAACTAGTCACATACTTTCTACCTCTGCTGCTGTGATCACATCTTCACTCCTTCATGTGGAAGCTGACATTTAGCTGTGAGAGCCCCACAGAAGCACCTTGTGTCCCACATTTGCTCCACTTACAGTCATGAGTCTGAAAGTGCAACTAGGATAAACCCTGCAGCTTTAAGTGGATTTGGCAGAACCTCTTGTCACCCTTTTAAGTGTATGGTGAGGTTTCAAGTTAGAAATTCAATACTCTGGAGATTGATGTCTTTATTTATTGTATTTAGTGAACAAATTCTGCTTTGGTCTGTGAGACAATATAAACAAAGTAATACTTCAAATGTGTATCGTTATCAGGCTTGATTTGAGTCGCCATGATTATAATAGCCCATAACATAAAGTTTAATTGAATGTATATTTTTCATTTTGGCAGTATGCAAAGATGTTATTTTTTTGGCCTACGTAGCTTTAAGCAAAAAAGTTCACATTTATTAGAAAATAATCCTGCAAATATACGACTGTGCATAATTTAGTATTAAATACATCCAATTAATTATTTAGTAACTAATAAACTACTTGATATTTTGAATTGGTTAAAGTATGTTGTAGTAATCTGCTTAGTCATCACACCACGTCTGAATGCTGCCCTGCTTCACTCTTTTTTTCTGTTTTGAAATGAGTAGCATTTTTAAATGACTTAATAAAAATGCTCTCATTCAAATCTTGACTTTTTTTTTAATTGTCAGAAGGAAAAACAAAATTAATTTTTAGATCCTGGAAAAATACTGTAAAGTTTCATGCTCAGAGAAAATCCTGCAGAAGACAATAAAACCGACAACTGAAAATGAATCTTTTCAAGATGCTACAATTGTTTTCATTGCCTACAAAAACACCTTGTGTTCCACTTCAGACAAACAGGACAAACAAATCACTTGCTTCAGACGGAAATCTCGTTTTTACTTTTAATAGCATAGAAACATATGCTGATAAATACTTTTAATTTGTCTAACTTTTTAAACTCCTCCAGTAGACATTGGCAAAAAAACAAACAAAAAAATCAGTTACAATGTGGATATGAAGAAGAAATGAACATAAACTGCAGCAATAAAAAGGCAGAGATGAACAGGATGTTCAACGTTCTGAGCGGCCTGTGTGTGTGGGGGGAAGTCAGGGAGTTCCCAGAGTCTCAGTTCACGTTCAGCACAGTGATCTGACATCAGACCGTCGGCTCTGTCATACATTAAGACACCAGAGCGACGGACTGCAGTGACAAATCCCAAGAATTTGTGAGTGAATTTAAAAACGGAGGAGGAAAGGAAAGCATACAGAGGTTGGATGCTGGAAGTTCCCCCTCAGGAATACGAGGGCGCTGCAGAGATGCGGCAGAAATGTGACACCGCTCTGGCAGCTGAGAGGCACCGAGTGTCCTGCAGCACTTTGAAGTCTGATTGTCATGTATAGGAGACATCCCAGTTTCACTGAGCCACACCCACACAGAGCTTAGTAGTCTTCAGAAGTTTGGTTAAAAATAAATAAGAATATTATGGATGTTTCCATAGTTTAGTAGAAAATACAATCCTTTTTTTAAAAAAAAAAACTAAAACCCTCTCTTCACCCACCCTAAATCAGAAAAGCTCAATCTCAACAGAAACATCCAGAGCTCAAAACAGTCAACACTGACTGGTGTGATATAAAAGTGCAGAGCCAAGAATACAGAAAGCCTATCATCTCTAATAACATTTTCCACAGTGGTTCCAAGAAGGTCAACATATGAGATCTTACGCAAGCAACATAGAGACTGATTTGGTCCAAACATGTCCCTCCCACACACACACACACACACATGCACACACACACTCGAATCTCAACAAGATTAGCGCTGAAAATTTAATTTAAAGTCCAAAATGTGAGTCACTTTTACTGGGAATGTGGTCTGGAATGTCCCGTGAGTTGGGTTTAGAGGGGACAAGATGGAGCCTGGAAGGGAAAATGGACGACACCAAAGGGAGAAACAGACCCCTGGATGTTTTGGTTGTCGTGTCAGAGCAAGTCAATCAAAACGGAGTTAATGTTTAAGCCTGTTTGATTTGTCGAATGTGAAACTAAAAGTCAGCAGTAGAACCTTGACCCCGCCTGTCTTACCTCACTTTGAGAAAACAAGAACAGAAAGGCGGCTCTACCAGCTGCAAGGAAGCAGCAACTCAAGATAAAATTAGTAAAGACAATATAATAAACCCCATATGTAGTTAAGGTGTTTTTTGGACCGCTTTTTAAATACTGCATAACTTCTGATACAGGTTTAAGTTACTCAAGTAGATGCTGTAAAGGCTTTAGAAATAACACAGCAGGAAAGGAAGGAAGCTTTAAAAAATCCAGACTTCAAGTCTGAATTAGTGGCTTTGATATTTATCAAGCAATTAGTTGTACCGTCTTATTACAGTAACCTATATGCCACCATTGTATTTTAATAAGGCTGATATTAAATACGCTAGTGCGAGAACAGTTTCATTCTCATGCAGTTATGGTTTAAGTGATAAATAACCCTGTAGATTCTGAATTTACACTAAAAGGTCAACCTTCACTGCATTACGTACACTTGTTGAGTCTTCAGTAGTCAGTTCAGAGTTTCCAGTTGTCAGATTTGTTCTGACAACCTGCTAAAAGCCACCTCACTAGTGTCAGTTAATTACTTTACTGATGAACATTTAACTTATTTGCATCTTTGTGCTAACGTAAGCATGCTGACATTCAGTTTGGACATGTTTCGTTCTCCGTTAAGTTCGTTTGGGTTTATGAAAATCCACCTGGGTCTGCAGGTAGAGCGTTTGTGTTCGGAGATAATTTCAGTTCTTGTGTCTCTGTGTGAGGAGACGGAGTGTCTGCGTCGGACACGGAGCTCGGCCGAATGGTGGGCTGGCGGGGAAGAGCCGGCGGCGGGTACAATGGCGACTGGAGGATGTCGGCGTACCGCTGGCTGGGCTTCGTCTCCCTCTGCAGAACTTTTCTCAGCAGCGGCTTCAGCTGCCCTATGGCCAGCTGGCTGCTGCGGGGGTCTGCAAATGGAGCGGGAGATGGAGAGCTGCAGGAAATGTTTTTGAGCACCAGGTTGAGGATGGTGGTGACGGTGTAGTCCTCGGGGCACAGCGCCCACAGCAGGTCCAGGTAGGGGTCCAGCTCCCGGTGCTGAGACACCTCGCATAGCAGAGAGTTGAAGATCTCCTTGTTGAGCAGAGGGCTCTGTTTGCAGAACTGCTGGGCCACCTGGGTGACCCGCTCCCACTGGCGCTTCATCATGAGGATCTGCAGCGCCTGCAGGATAGCATTGGGCCGCCCACTGATGAGCAGCAGCTCCACCTCCAGGTCCTGCCGCTGCTCTGTGTCCGGGTCCAGGCTGGACAGGACCCACAGTGCCCGCCTGTAGAGGGGAACATTGTTCTCCCCGCTTTCCCCGCCTCTCCCGCTGGGGAAACCCCAAGAGGACGAAGCCAGGCTGAGTCCCAACGCCGCGGAGCTCTGCTGCTGGGAGAGCTGCAGGAACCTCGGCAGCCAGCCGGGCTGAAAGCGAACGACCGACTGGCAGAGAAGCTCAAACACAGGCAGGGCAACTGGGGAGGTCATGACCTTACAGTTATTATCCCCTTTCAGGCCGGGGCTGTGCTTTGACTGACCGTTTGTGGCGGGAAGGGAGTTTGGGCAAGGAGTGAGAACCATTTTCCACACATCTGGGGTGGCCCTGCTGGACAGGGAGCCCTCCCCGTTGTGGTGCAGTTGCAGCGCAGCCTGAGCAGCGCTCCACGCCTGCCGGGGGAACATGCTGAAGATGGAGTTCAGGTAGAGCAATGCTTCGCCGTCCAGTTCGGAGGACGACAGCAACCTCACCACTTCTTTCTCCACCAGCGTCATACCCACTGCCTCTACCTCTTTCACACCCCCCCTCACTAAACTCCCCTTCAGCTCCTCCAGAGCCACCAGAGCCCTCAGTTCCCCCTCCAGAGAGCACATTAACTTCTCCTGCCCTACAATATAGTCACCTCCTCCATTTTGCAGCGACCTTGTCTCCATTCTCCTCATGCCTGAGTTGAGGTAGTTCCTGAGAATGGAGGCCAGAGAGATGGGAGCCTGGAACCGTCCCCCCTTCTTCAGGGACTCCACGGTGAGCTGCGTGCTGCTGAGGCTCCTCTGCTGGTAGTACTTACACGCCTCCTCAAAGACGGCTTCAACCAGGACAGCGCCGGACTGATTACTCTCAGCCGGACTGAGGCCCGGAGCTTTCCCCGTAGAGTCCTTCTTCGCAAGCATGAAAAGTCCAGTTTCTGAGAGCAGAAAGGGAGTCCGTGTGTCTTCCTGGTTTGCGTATAACAACCCCTCTCTTTTCAACGCAATCTTTTGCAGCTCTCTGCCACAGTTCACCTCTATCAGGTGCAGGGTTTTCCCGACCATTAGCGCCACGGTGTCCACGTAAAAGCACAGGCTGGTGTGAGTGTCTGCCTGAGGTGTGAAGTTGTCCGCCAGCTTGTACACCCGCCGCAGGATCCCGTCTTCCTGCAGGAGGTACAGCCAGCCCGTGTTGAGGAGCAGCAGCAGGCCTCCACAGCCTGTGGGAGAAAAGCTGCAGATTTCCGGCGGCTCGAGAGCTGACAGATATCCCAAACAGTCCGCAATCAGCCGCCTGAAGTCGGACTCCTTGGCCGACAGCTTCTTTATCGGGGTGTTTTTGCACGTGGTGCTGATGGTGAAGTTGTCGTGGTGAGGGGACCACGTCAGGAAGAATTTGGAGATGCACAGTTGCAGCTTGGCTTTCAGGTCAGGCAGCAGATGCACGTAGTCGCCTGAGCTGATGACAGTGAATTTAGGATTATTGTGAAGGATGATTTTCAGTCCTCCCAGGTTCACAGCTCCATCCTCTACTGCACAGTCCCTCCTGCAGACGCAGTATCTCAGTTTGTTCCTGGTGGAGCTGAGGGCAGGGGAGCTCTCTGAGGCTGGACGCTCCTCACACCACACCAGGAGGCTGGAGCACACACACACTGACACCACTCTGGCCCGGGGGCTGTTGCACAGATCAGAGGTCTGCAGGAGATACCAGCCGGTCTTGCAGTCCAGGAATTTCCAAAACTCGGCTTTCCCATTCTCATAAACAACCACAGTAACAACTCCTGTCCCCTTGCTTTTGTTATGAAGGAGATCCAAGTAGAAGACATCCACTATGGAGACGCCCCCTTTGAACCACACGTCCAGCTTCTTCGGGTTGAGAGCCAGCTGGGGTCTTTCATGCTTGTCAAAAGTCATGAGACCCACCTTAGGCTGGCGGAGGAGGACATGGATGTGACGTCCATCTGGACTCACACGAACGTCTGACAGTTTGATCCTGCTGGGCTCCTCTTTAGAAACAATTAGTAAGTCACTCAGCTTCTGGCTTCCAGCGTAGTCCCTGAAATCCGACAGCTCTTCCAAGACAAACCGCGACATGTTTCGAGGAGTTCAGAGTAACTTCCTTCACCGCAGCCCCTATCAATAAGCCCTTTAGCGATGACGGCTCATAAATCCGACCCCTGGCTCTAGCGAAGCTAGCAGAGCGGATGCTTTAGGTCCGGTGGAGGGTGTCATCTCTTTAACGGCCGAGCGGAGGGATACACAAATCCGACAGCATCACTCTGCTGTAATTTCATGTTTTATAGACCAGAGCGGAGCTAAACTGTTAGCTGACAGCGTAAAGGTTTGGAAGGGCAGTCTGAGAAAAGGCACTGCAGTCATTCCGACGCTATGCTAGCCCTCCTCTAACATCACGGGACTGTTCATTTCCGGATACCGAGACTGCTCTGCATAAAGGGGAGGAGCAGAACGCCGACCGTTGGACTGCAAAGATTTTGCAAAGGAGAAGGAGGAATCACTTCGCTGATATATTTTTTTCTCTCGAGATTTTTCATATTAAATAAGAATTTGATATCTCAACACCGTTAATTAGATGATAATAATTAAGTATTTGACGATAGTGCCTTGCAAGGGTAAAATGTTCAATTTAAAATGAACATTGAAAATCACACTACTTTAGGTTGGCAGTTTCCTGTCCATAAGGCAGGATTAAACCCAGTTTAACCACAGGCCTTTGAGTGCATGGTTGTTTAGTCAATTTGATCTGAGCTGACAACTTTTAGAGAAGCTTTTGCAGCCATCGTGTCACATTTCCCTTTTCAGTCATATTTTCACATTATTTAGACTGCAGTTTTGTTTGGTTTATGTTGCCTCAATGTTAGTCTGCCTAAGCATACACAATTTCACGAATATGGAATTATATATTTTAATCTTTTGCTGAATCTGGCATCAGATCTCCAAGCAGTAAAGCAAATGTTAGTGTATTCTGGCAAGGTAGCACATTAGCATTTTGAGGATTGGCTATTCTTCTTCCTGGTACATGCATTTATGTGAAGCAGTGCTATAAGTAGTTCAGATGATGCAGGTGTTATTAGGCTGGAAACAATATTAGAGGAACATTCAGTAAAGAATAAAAAGAGGAACTATGTGAATTTCTGTTTCTACTTTTGAAAGCTGTTTATTTGTCGCTGGACCGGTTGTTTTACTGATCAGGAGTTTACATGTTCTCCTAACTGAAAAACCATCCTAATTCTTTCTGGTTTTTGGTGGGAAGGTTTAAAGTTTCTGCACTGGCTTGTGTAGGTTTGTTGTTTTTTTTTCTGCTCTGTCATTCTTGTTTACTCAAATTTCTTACCGGAGCGAGATTTATTAAGTCCTAGATTTATCATGAATTGAGAGGCCTTTTTGAGGACACAAGCATAGTTGGAACAAAAAATAAAATAAGGCATACCTGGATGAAAAATGTACTGTTTTGATAATATCTAACATTTATTACACTGGGAGCTGAAGGCTCATTGGTGACTCACAGTCTAAGCAAGCAGATCCCTGCTATATTACTTCACCAAACTTTTCTGGCAACTTTCACCACTGCCCACATAGTGGCATTAACCGCTTAAGGAGAGTGTTGCCGATTTATAAATAGATATTTAGGAACCTCCAGAGAGAGACCACAAACAAGTAGTTGGCAGTAGTTTAATTCATGAAGGCAGTTTGCAACACTTAAAATTGAAATCAATGTGAGAAAATGCTGATCAAATTTTATCTAATTCAAATAGATTTTTCGCTGTTTTTCTTGATCTGTCTTCAGTTTTTGATTCTACGATTTTGATTCTACGACTTGTGATCAAATCAGGTCACATTTCCTGAAAGTGAGAGAAGATCTGCTCAGAATCTGAGAAAGGAAAAAGGGATTCATTCTAAGCTTGTGCTCCCATCAGCATAATCAAATCATGGAGAAAGTTTAGCTCCATGACTCTTCAAATTATCCATGGGATCCTTTTGGTTTTATTAATGACAGGAAATGTTTTTTAAAATACTGAGGATTTCAGGCTCAGTTATCTAATATCTTTAATATCAAGAAACATCCAGAAGGAGGCAGGATTGAGCCTCACTGTGTGCCAGGGATTCAAGATCTGCAAAGGATCTGATTCAAAATAATAAATAAATACATATTAGCACAATCGGCCCTTTGAGAACTTTCATGATATTAATATTCCCCAAAATAACATTTAGTTTGACATCCCTGCTATAAAGCATATACTTTTTTTATCAGTTTAATTTTAATTTAAGTTAGTTATACTATTAGTACTCTAATGTAAATTTTTTGTATTTGTTTTTATTCTAATAGCAAGTGCCTTTGTATCATTTTAACTTGACATAATTTACTTTATTTTAATACAAGGAAGTGATTTCATTCACTTAAGTCTTGGATTCAAAAGCTGACATATTCTTTCAGTTTCTGTTAAGTAGATTCGTGCTGTGGATCATATGACTGTCATTGTTTCTGTTTTAATTCAGTGAGTCCATTGTAGCAGCTGTTCTCCTGTATTGGAGACAACAAGGACCCTTTAAAAGTCAAAGGATCTTTTGATGAAAACTACTGGCTCTCACCGCCTACGTATTTTCACAGCTTCAAATTGCTTTTCTGTTTTTGTTACTTATTGAAAGCCAGAAATCTCAAATTAGGAGAAAAATGGGTAAAGCCGTATTTTTCTGAAAGTTTTCTCTACAAAACTGGATAAATTTTACTTGGAAGAAAAGATTCTCTTTCTTTCAGCTCCGACACAAAAAACAGACAGTTTCTATTATATCACCCCATGCCGTTTTTAGAGGACGTTGTTTGGTTATTCAGAGTAGTGTGCATGCAGATAAAAGCATATAGTTGCAGTAGATTCAGGCTTCATTGCTCATGGACAGGTCTGCCTTGGATAGAAAACAGCGTCTATTAGAGAGTGTGTTTAGGCTGCTGTGCCTGTAGACAGGAAGATAAAGTGCTTGTCTGGAGACTGGAGGGGATTGAATGTGGGGGAGATTTTCTTCTTGAGTTATAAGGCACAGAAAGAGAAGCTAACGGCTGAAAGAAATGTTGCTTCTTAGGGTGGAGAAGATGGGTTGGCTGTCAGCTTTGCATCCCCTTAGGATAGATGCCTTTCTAATTTGAGCATGATTTAAAAGCGTAAGAATTGGTAATTCTCCAAGTGTTGGGGCTTTACTAAGAGGATACATCATTTTTACGATATCTGTGTCCCAAAAAACATTGCAACTGTTGATTAGCCTTATATGTCCTCTAAGGACAGGTATTACTCATTTGCTCTTTGTGATAAAAGATGGCAGCTTCCCTTTCTCTATGTCTACCATTGAGTTCTTATGTTCCACATCTGGAACATTTTGTCATATTAAAACTACAGTATGCTCTCTCTCTCTCGCTTGCTTTGGTGTTTCCACCCGAGAGACAGCCTAGTGATGTTGGATGGCAGTTTCCAGCTCTTTTCCCACAAGTATAAGTTTCTGCGACAAAAAAAAAAAAAAAGAATTACACAAATATGAAATAAATATTTGGATTCTGAAAGCCTAAAGTTAAAGCATAGATGTTCGTTACATTTGATCTGGAGTATTCGATAGGGATTGCAATAGCAGTTACATCCACAGAGCCAGTCATTTACTCAAGGAAAGGATCAGACTTGAGAAAAAAAGAAGTCAGCAGAGCTGTACATAAATGAGATATGATGGGCAATGTCTTTAACTCACATGACCCCCAAAATAACAAGCTGGACGTGAAAATAGGAGCCGCTCTGGAGATGTCATTAGCAATGATCTCAGCATAATAAGGAAAATTGTTTCTTGTAAAGGCAGTGGAGTGAAACTTTCAATATTCTTCCAAATGAGCTTCATGATAAGCAAACAGAGGTCCCGTAGTCTCAATGTTATCATTTATAATGGATATGTCTGCCTCATTGGAAGGGAAGATAGCATTTACAGCCGGCTGTCCCTCCACATTTAGCCCCAGCGCTCATCTCAATGATCCATACCCCAACTCTGAGCAGCAATAGCATCAGATCTCCTCCATCACACTATTAATCCGATTTATGGCCCTTAGCTTTTAGTGGGACTTGCTTCATGTTTTCAACACCCCCTTCTCCAAGCTTTTCTTCCATTTCTTCTTAATCTGTCCTGTTCCCACAGGATACACGATGTGATACTTGTTTTTGAACTGCTAGATGTAGTACTCTCTGTGACCACATATGGGCAGCGTGTCTTAGGTTTGGTTGTTCAGAGGAGGATGAGAGAAGGTTGTGTTCTTGCTGATTTTACTCATATTTGGAAACTGAAGTTTTTAAGTAGAGAGGATCCACTCATGCAATAAATATTCTCTCTCACTGTCAATTGATTGTGCACCGAGTTTAAAGAACATCTTTAGCCTCCTTCTTAATTTCCTTGTTCAATTTCACTTTTTGCCTCTTTGTTAATGATTCAGAAATTATTGTACTGTCTTCCTCCATCTCTGCCCTCTCTATTGCTTTAGATCTGCCCTTCATCATATCTCTCTACTTCCTCCTTCATGTCTAAACAGCATCTGAGATCAGACATGTTGTAGTCTCAAAATGATAAAAAACAAAACAAGTTTCCCTTACACTGTGACCAGTAAAAGGCATAACTGCATTGGTAATAAATATGTGCTATTTACAAACATATTAAATGAAAAAGCATATTTCAGTGTTTTTGCCTAGCAGTGGTGCCTGAACCTTTGCTCAAATAACCTCCGACTTCCACAAATGCTTCTCTTGAGTGTTGCTATCTCATCCTCTCCTGCACCTTCCCCACTCAGCTCCTCGAGACTAGTGGCAGCAGCAACTATCAAACACTTTATGGAACAATGAGTCTGCTGAGCTACCATATGAAAAAAACGTGTAACAACCGAGTTACTTGTTTCAATCGAGTTACTTAATTGAAACAAGTAACTTGGTTGTTACAATAAAGTAACACGGTTACTCTTGCTGTGTAACATGTTACTTGATTGTGATTGTGCAATAAATTGATTGTGCTATAAAATATTGTGCTATTAAATGACACAGAAAATACATAACATTGCCCCTTAAAGGCCAGATTGTTGCAACATTTGTAGAGTGCACAAATCTCGTCTCTGAAGGCCGATTCGTGTCTTCCTACATGTCTCGCAAAGTTGGGAGAGACATACTCTGAATTACTTGCAGCTGAGATATAGTGAGAACTGGTTCTGTAAAGTTTTGACTCAAGGCATTTAATAAAAATGCATGTGCACAGCATTCCAATTTTTAGTTATAAAATGTTTTCTAAAACCAGGCCATTTTCTCTCTCAGTTATGCCCCACTTTGTATTTTTCTATTAAATTAAATTGAAATAAAACACATATGAGTTTTAAGTTGTGACATGGAAAAATGTAAAAAAATCTTCAGGGGTTTTAAATACTTTTGGAAGGTTCTGTAAATCCTCTCCTGCTGATTCTTGTTCTTTTTTGTCTCAGAAAACATTTTCATTCCTCCTGCTACATGCAAAGACTCAAATCAAAATCATCCCAGCCTTTGATCACACCCAGCCTCCCTTCACGAGCGCAGGCCTAATTTCGCAGCCATAAAACCTTGATGAGCTAACTTGAAACACCTTCACCTTGGCTGCATCCTGACACGAATCTGACAGCGTGTCAGCTTGATCAAACCCGTCTAAAACACAAGAGCCGAATGTGGATTTGTACTACTCACATGTGTTTGTGAAAATGTGTGTATTTTCTGAAGAGCACGGTTTTTTCTAAAGGGTGCTGTGATAAAGCTGTCCACGACGGGCCTTAGTTGATGAGCTGTGACATTATAATGCCTTGCCTTTTTAAATTGTCAGTGTCTGCTCTCATTAATTGCCTCTTTGTGCCTTTTATAGGTGGTTATAGTGGCTCTGTTAAAGCGGTATTAGCAACAACATCTATTTTCTTTTCCCTATTTACACACATGGAGATTACTCCTCGTCGCCTCTGTCTTCTGCTGCTGCTCTGCCTAACTGAGCTGTATGTTTTACACATCATTAGTCAGCCAGTCCTTTTAGTCATTGTAGCTATATTTTATGTACCAGCACATGGGAGCTACAATTAACCTATCTTCTGTAATTTTATTCAGGAGTGTGGGCAGGCTTTAAGCTCTTCTGACAAAGTCCTCTGGAGCATTACAAGTTTCAATGCAGTAGTCCTGGGATTAAAGTCACATTATTACTAAGCATTTACCTCCAAACTCCTTTCTTGCCATAACGTCTTCTAAAAGGTTGCCATGCCTTTGTCAAAACACAGCTGGGATTCTCCAAGCGATTGGCCCCCATGTTTTCTATTTGACCAGCAGGACGCGGTCCTCCTGGCTTTATTTCATATCATCTCACTGGAGGGGACGTTTTTGTCATTCTGGTCACTTCATCTGACTTCTCGACACCTGGTGTCTAGTTCGTTTTTGAATTTGCCTCCGGGAGGAAAGACTGTTGAGCCGATGTGGACTCAGGGAATCGCTGAGTATTAAACCGCAGCTGGGTTAGAGTTTTTCCTCACTCATATTTATCACTCTCAGCTTTTAAAGAAAAGACACATGGAGGAAAAAATATTTCTCCATGGTTTTTATTGTTTTATATATTGTAAATTACATTTCGGACACTAATGTAACATTCAAACAGGTTATATAGTGTTGGTTGCAAAATAGATTGCATGTGTCTCAATGTCTTGATTATAAAATGCCTTGTTTTCTAAGATTCTTTAAAAAGCCTTTAAATTAAGGTGTTTCTTGATATGCAATGCAGCATACAAGACAGATGGTCCCATTCCTGGCTGTGTATTGACAATTCAGTGATACCTGAACTGCAATGTGGTTCAGTTCTTTTTCTTTCTTTTTTTTTTTTTTGCACACTTTACAGAATATCCAGGGCATCAAAGATTACCAAAGAACCAAATGTCATCTGCATATGACACCTGTATATTACTATTATACCTGATTTTGAAACTTAATGTATTACATTACTATTAAGATTTATAATGAAAGTTTTTAAATGTAATTTTATTCAGCAACACAATTTTTTACATCATTATGAGCTTTTAATTCTTGAATGTGTAACTTTACAAACATCGATCCACAGATAATGCTGTATTAATCCTATAATCATATATCTCTTAGATCCTTTGGTGGTAATGCAAAGTAAAAACAGCTGACTTTATTTTCAACCATGGGCTTCCCACCTAAAGTGGAACAGAGAGCTCTTTTTTTTCTCCAAAGTTTATCCTTTTTAACAGTTTTTAACAGTAATCCTAGCTGCCTAGGATTTGTAGGCAATACAGCTTAAAGCACAACTGTAGTAAGAAAAGCTTTATAAATACCATAACTAACCAAAAGTTTGCTCATATAAAACAAAGGTGACTATAGAAGTAAATTTTTTATGTGACCACAAAATACACACATTTATAGACTCATTTGGACACAGCAGAGCACCGGAACCATTACTGCAGGGAATCATAAAAGATACTCGCTATAAATTGAGAAACACTTTTATTTTCCAGTAATATGAGTCTCTTGAATCATTGTGAGTGTACCTGGGCATGCTGCTCCCACAGAGGGAACGTGGAGTCGAGTCATTTGCTGTGCGGCTGCATCTCAGAGGAAAATGGCTTTGACACTGTTAGACCTTTGCTTTATAAATTAGGTCCCTCGGTGGACATCCAGCTTTACACCCCAAATTCATTATGAGTTAACCATGAGCCGTTTGGGAAGGGAAGAGTTATACAACCACATATTAAAAGGTCATTATTAGAAGGATTAGGAGGCACAAGCACCTCTATACCTATTAAAATTGAATACTGTAACATTGCTGCCTTACCAAATATCATATTTCTGTCATATGATTGGGTTGATGTATACAGATAGTGTAGCTTTAATTGCCTTTTGGTCCACAGGTCTTGCTAGAGATGAGAGACATCTTTTAATTGGGGAAAAAAGCCAACTTGGAGCCCAAGGGACAGAGGAGGTTAGTGGAGAAGTTGCATTGAGTAATGATTTCCTGTGGGCTGCAGAGATAAAGTGGGTAGGTTTCGTTGGGTAGTGGTCAGACAAAGAGGAAAGGAGGAGGTCAGAGGGATCAGAGAACAACATCTACGTTCAAACCCATTCATGTAGACTGGCTGCTCAGAGAGAAAGAAGATCGCAGAATAGCAAAGCTCAGTCCGATTCCTTTCCTGTGCTTCCTTATTCTGTTGAAGTTACAATTCTCACTGATAAACTACTGAAGAAAAGTTCAATTGCAAATGATGATAACCAAAGAAGCTGTCTATTTCTTATTACAGCGATTCAGGATACTCAGATTGCCCATGAAGGTAATTTTATTTCTGTGGCAAGTTAATATTTAATGCTTTATAATGAAGCTTTTTAGAAATAAATTGAACAGGAACATCTGGATAATATAATGATATTCAGCAGCTTAGATCACAATTCTACATAATTTGTGCTTCTTTCTGTTGAATCCAGCATCAAATTTAACATTGTTCTTTTAAAAAAAAGCAATAAAAGGATGAAGCTCAGGGAAGGATTAAACATTTTATTGTTCCACACTATATCGGCAAAGCACCTTGTTCTCACGCTGTTCTACTTTTTTGTGAATCCTCAGTTTTTTCTAAAACTGAAATTAGTTTCTTAATTATTATTATTATTATTTTTTTGCTTTACTGAGCAGCACAAGCAGACAAGATTTGCTTTTCTGAGCAAGACCTGGTAACACAACAAATTCTTTCAGCGGGGCCTGCGTGGTTGTGTTTATTTATTTATTTTTACATTTGAAAATCTGACAGGCAGAAAAAAGTTTGAATGTTATTTTAAAACAACAATGTCGATGTAATACGCATGTCGGTAACATGAAATATGCTACAAAGAATCCCCTGTGAATTCTGCGATGTTGTCTCGGGTTCTTCATTGTCCACCCCGTTCCTTCAGTCACTTTCCCTGATAATTTCTCCTCCTCTTCTTGCACGCCTCCCCACACTGCCTTTGTCATGCCCATTAGTCCTCAGCATACAATCGATACCCTGAGGCCCACAGCTGCCACTAGAAAAGCAATGTAGGAAATGAGAAAGGGAGATAATGAAAGTGTAAGGAGAAGAAAGAGAAGACTTGTAGTGGTGCTCCTCATTGTAGTCGCTGTTTGTGAAAGTCCTCCGTCTTTGTTTTCTCTCCCTCTGCCACTTCTGCTCATTGATTTAAACTTTTGGATAAAAGCTTATGCTAAAAGCGAAAACTTCTAGGTTGCCAGATAGGTCATTGAGGCACAGGTGACAAACGCCTTTTACCTGTCTGGGTTTCAATGGCTTAGTACATCGATTCAAAACTGTTGCCTTTCAAAGCAAAATCACACTGACAAATGGGACTCAGCAACGGTGCAGCACTCCTAGATTTATAGTTGCGAACCCTGCTTAATGTCAACAGGGCTTTAAGGGGGAGGAGGGCTGGTGCTGGAGGTGTAAATTAGACTATAGATCAGGAAAACTGGCAGTCACTGATGCTGCTCCACTGATGAATGATAACAGCACCTCTGTTCCAAAGAGCCGCCAGCATACGGCAGATGAACTGGGGTGCCCATGTGGAGGGCAGGCAGCAGACAGACAGGTGTGCACACATTTGGACTCAAACCATGTGCATATTTTAATTTCCATGCCAAGAAAGTGCAGGAGACACTCAAAGGGAATGCAACACTACTGCAGAGTTTAAACCCTCGTTTGCACAAGAAAGTATTTCTGACTTGAATGCACTTTTTACTGAGAAATGCTTCAAGTAATACTTCTTAACATTGAAAAACAAACAAACAAAAACGGTTGCTTTTTTTCAAAAAGCAAATACGAAAGAGCAAAATGTGTTCTTCAGGACCAAGGTGTTTTAACAGTATCAGTACATTTTGAGAAAAAGAGAGAGAGAGATCTAATATCTTTATGCAGCATTAGCTGCAAGTAATAAAGGGTCATTCATGTGTGTATTGAATCTCAAATACCTAAAATGGCATAAAACAGGTAAACCACAGGCTTGCCTCTTGTTTTCTGTGCAGAACAGTTGAAAAAATTGCAGAAAGGCAAATGTTCCCCTGGGTTTCAATCCCATGAGAACATTTAAGGAAACCTTTAAGGACATCTTTTTCTGCCCATCCTCCAGTTGTGTGATTCATTTTGCCATTTCGGTGAGGCTGTTGTTATTTATAGCAATGTTCTTGCCCAAATGTTTCTAATTTGAAATTTCCAGCAGTATGTTGCTCCACACTCTCTGAAGACGTGGTGCGAAGAAAATCCAGGCAGAGTTCCCCTCGTTAAATCACCAGGAAGCCGGAGTGACAACAGGAAAGGGGGCGTGAGAGAGTGGATCAGAGTGGGTGTTAGACAGATTTGAGATTACTGTTTTTACCTCCTCCTCATTTGATCCATCCCTCTCTAAATCTCCACTAAGCTATAACCATGACTCACCCAGTCTCTTAGGAAACTGAAAAGGAAAGCTTGGGAAGACAAACGAAGCAGCAGCCATGTTCTAACATTAAGCAGACACATCAATCTAACAGACACACTCATTATATTGGCCTAAGTCATATGCACCTCCTTGAATAAGAAAAATCTGAAATAAATTGGATTCATCTCTTTTTAAACCAACAAGAGAGAAGCATTTCCCATCATGCAGTCCTGATTTTGCTCTACAAGAGTAAAAGCTTTTCAATGACCCACAGCACACGACTCTAATATGTAACGTCACTTCTTCTGATGACTGATGATATTTATCGAAGAACAGTGACAGGAATAGATGCAGACAGTGAATATGCAAACACACCACAATATAATAATAATATTGCTCCAACATGGTTGCACCCAAAATGAATTTATTCTAACGTTTTTTTTTTTTTTTTGATTGAAATTCACAATCGAGTGAGCAGGACTTCAGATAGAAATGAATAATTTGACTCTTGCTTAAATGATGAAAACAATGTAGTAAACTATTTCCTCCACAAAGTTTCTTCTTTTGTCCTTATTTGGGACTTAAACATTTATTTTTGCCATTTGCCCAAATAAGCTAGTATTTTAGGACTTTTTAGTTGTGTTGGGAACATTTTTTGTTCTTTCTTTTATTTTTGTCTACTGTAACTCAAAGGATGCTGGAGTTCTCTTTTCACTCTTTTTAGATATTAAATCATTACGGCACTTTTGCACATGCTCACTGTATAATGATTACAGTGAGCATATGCATGGTGACTAACTATTCAAGTTCTCCGGCTTGTTGAACTGTCTGCAGAAGCAAACCGAATCCATGCTGTTTATTAAAGTGTGTGAGAAACGACCTATCATGTTGTCCTGGCTGTAAATTGTTTCAGAAAGAGCATATCCTGATTAAGCAGTCAAGAGCTGTTCTGTGGAGATAATGTGGTGGCTTTGAGGGGATTTTCACAAGTAGGTGTTGTTGTTTCCCTCTGGCGCAGTGGCAGGGATTTTCACTGAAAGTGTCTGACTTGCGTTGCCAGTGCAGCCATTGGCATAGTGCTGTACACATCGTCTGCAGGCTAATATCACGGCTTCAGCTGTTGAAAGTGGGACTGAAGGATTTGATGGCTCACTCAGTAATTTCAGGGGACATGACAAGTTATCAGCCAGATTGATTTCAAATGCTGCGTGACTAATTGAAGAGAGGGTTTTTCCAAACACACGCAGTCCGTGCTTGTCCTTTCATTTTCTTCTGCCAGCAGACAGAATATTATTATTTCATTCCCATGTGAGCTGACGGTTTCCTGCTTTCTTGTTTTGTGTGCAAACTAACAAATTCAACTTTTGATGTGGCTATAAATCTTTTTTCAGTGCATCTTATTGAAGTTTGATGGCAACTGGAGTTTTTTGAGCCAAAATTTTACATAAACTCATAATCAGCATCAATGTATTGATCTAGACGTTTTGATGATGCTTTCCAAGATTATGCAATGGACTAATTTAATGATTTTTAAACACACAAAACAACAAAAATAGGCTCACAATGCTATGCTTAGTGTGGAACTTTACACTTGTACATTTAATCGAATTCTTCATGATTGCATATGTTTCTCATCTCGCTTATCAACATTACTGTACAGTTCTTATGCTATCTTTTATTATTATTGCTGATTTTATGTGTACCTGTCTGCTTTCATTTTTCTTGACACTTTGCTGCTGATATTCTTATTTCCCCATTGAGGGACAAATAAAAGCTTTTTCATTTCCATCCCAAATGCTCTCCATATAGCTGAACACATTCATAACCTCTTTAGATCAATGGGAGCTATTAGCCTCCATCAGCTTCAGGGGTCAGTGTCTGGTCTGGCAGTTAATTTACTGACTAATATGATCATTTTCAATGCTTTGTGAAAAGAGCTATTAATACTAGCGAATGAGGCAGTTGCAAATTAAAGTACTGTTGATCTGCTTCAAGCCGGTGACACATTTACACAATAGTGGCCTTTGAAAGGCCCCAGATTGAGTTAATTATGTTCAGCCTAAGAAGTAGTCACTGTTTGCCACGAAGTCCGAAGAAATTCAATGCGTGACGCTCCTCATTACAGCTAAATCTCCCGCACCTCATACATGGAAGCTATTCTCAGGGAACATGTTTGGTAGAAACTGGCTGAATGTCTGATCTGACTGCTGGCAAAAGGAGCACATAAATTAAGGGAGAGTGGAGCTAAAGGGTGAGACTGCGATAAAAGAGGTCATATTAACTTTTGCAAGCTCTGAAAGCAAATATGCATTTGCAGGTTCACCAAAAAGCTTTGCACACATCAGTCTAATTATTATGTATGGGGATCAAAGAGTGTGGTGGTTTAGCATGCTGTATGTGTTTGTGTCTAAGTAGTTATGTAGGCAGCCGGGTGGAAACTTTAATTAAAATCTGATTTGAATGCTGGGCGTACTATTTTTTTTTTTATTTATGCACAACATTCTTCTTTAAATTTTGCGTCCGAGAAACCAACTTATATATATATATATATATATATATATATATATATATATATATATATATATATATATATAAATCTTTTATATATATATATATATATATATATAAATAAATCTTTTATATATATATATATATATATAAATAAATCTTTTATATATATATATATATATATATATATATATATATATATAAATAAATCTTTTATATATATATATATATATATATATATATATATATATATATATATATATACATATATATATACAATCTTTCGCTGTTGTCTTGGTTTAGACACCAGTGTTCCCATTAAAACCTGCTTTCAGCTCCATCACTGCATACCACTCTCTATTTTACACAAAACAATGTATATATATATATATATATATATATATATATATATATATATATATATATATATATATATATATATATATATATATATTATATATATATATATATATATATATATATATATATATATATATATATATATATATATATATATATACATATATATATACAATCTTTCGCTGTTGTCTTGGTTTAGACACCAGTGTTCCCATTAAAACCTGCTTTCAGCTCCATCACTGCATACCACTCTCTATTTTACACAAAACAATGTATATATATATATATATATATATATATATATATATATATATATATATATATATATATACATATATATATACAATCTTTCGCTGTTGTCTTGGTTTAGACACCAGTGTTCCCATTAAACCTGCTTCAGCTCCATCACTGCATACCACTCTCTATTTTACACAAAACAATGTATATATATATATATATATATATATATATATACATATATATATACAATCTTTCGCTGTTGTCTTGGTTTAGACACCAGTGTTCCCATTAAAACCTGCTTTCAGCTCCATCACTGCATACCACTCTCTATTTTACACAAAACAATGTATATATATATATATATATATATATATATTATATATATATATATATATATATATATATATATATATATATATATATATATATATATATATATATATATATATATATATATATATATATTATTCTCAGTTATATATATATATATATTTTAATAAACATGCTTTTCTTTTGGAAAGTTTTGACATTAAACTATTTCATAAGGCCACCTTAGATCTAAGAGTCATGCAAGTATAAAATATTTCATCTTAGTTTAAATAACTAACCAATGTTGGCTCGACACATAACAGAAAAGTTGAACAGAGATCCTTGGACACATTGTTTTTGCCACCTTGTCACAAAGACAAAATTAAAATACATAATTTTCAAATGATACTTATCTGCTGCAGATACATTTTTAGGCATGACTCATCTTCTTTTGTTCACTCGTTTCGCCCTGTTTTCAACCACATGCTGCACACTCTAGAGTGAAATTGAAAGAAAAAGCAGCAAATCCTCTACAAAAATCTCTGAAAGGCCTGCAGAAGCACTTATCTAAGCCACTTTAAAATGTCACAAGAAAGGTTGGGTTCCTTGGGAGCGAAGCACAAAGAAATTAGGAGTCATTTAAACTTTTGAATCATACTGAATACTTGAAATTCTCTGCAGATTTAACAATTTTCAGACATTCACATCAATTTGCAAATTAATTATTTTTTCCCCCGAGATTGATAACTAAGTTTGAGTCAGAGGTTGTTTCAGAAAATCGATGTAACTTTGTTTTCTCCTTCAGGATTCTCAGTAATCACCTGTCTGACCTCGTCTGTTTTAAATGGACTCACTGGCTAAGGATTCACACTCCAGCTTCTGCTCAGCACAATGTCCCAGCTCCTCCTCTATATCTGAGAACGACATGTTAATTTTCTTTTTCACACTCTATACTTTGCCAGGCTTTACCTTAGTGAAGGGGAGAAATTGTATTCTTTCCAACAATTCTTCCCACCTGGTTGTACAGCCGAGTCGAACTGTGCACACCTGAAAGACAAGACCGAATTTCTTTCATCTTGTAAAAATAAAACATCTTATCTCCTTCATGTCTCTTGTTCCAAACTGTCACCTCAGCCGACATTAGATGATTTAACTTTGGCTTTTATGAGTACCTGCAACCCTCCAAGCCTGAATAGACAATGAAAAGATGGATGGATGTGATCGGAGCACTTTTACATAAAATTTACACACAAAAAAAGTATTTTATTGCAGTTGCATAGTTTTGTGCTTCATATTTCGACAAAGCAATCCTTTATTTGGCTGCAGTAAAAAAGATGTCCCGTGTTAAAACGTCTGACAAAGGTAACGCCAAAATCTGTGGCAGCCAAATTAACGGTACTCCTGACAAAGTCTTTCAAGAGAAGAAAGGAGCATGGCTTTTTATATCTGCTCTTTAAAGTTGTTCAATGAGTGTCAATTCATTAATCATTGACTTTCTGCAGGGTGATAATATAACACGACACAAAGGCCTATTACCTTTAGCCACAGGCTGCCGTGTTGGATAAGAACCCATATTTCCTTGCCACCAGATGCAGGGCATAAAAAGGAATATCTAAAGCTCACTGTGGGAGAACAACAACAAAGACTGACATATTGGTGGTCATGGTGTCTCCATAACAACAATCAGAAATGATTTACAACTGGTTATTTGGCTGGTTCTGCTCTAGAATTGTAAATGAAAGAAGTAGAGTTTGCTAATGTCTGAGACTTTAACCAAGAAACTGTATTGTTTGGTTGGATGAGTCTGAACCTGGGCATTTCCACATGCTCAACGTTTGGTATGGAGGAGGATCTATGATGCTGTGGGCCTGGTTCTCTTCCAAAGACTCAGGAAATGTGTTGGAAACTGGCAGACGCATCACACTGAAAACAGGCTGTGGACAGTCGTTAGAAATAAAAATAAAAAAGATTAAAGGATGAATTTGTGTTTAGGGTTTTTACACATGTTTGGGACTGAGAATAAAATAGGTGTGTTAAAGTAAATGTATAACATACAATATATTCTAAATTATGTAAAAGTACAAGAAGCATTACTGAAATATTTACTCTTTTAAAGTATTTTTAATCTTTTAAAACGTTGAATTCAACCTAACAGGAAATACCTTTGCTGCAATGTGAAAATCACAAAAACATTACACTGATTGTGTTTTGTGGGAAGGATTTTCATATCTTTGTTGATGTTACTTTGACATAAATTCTGAACCCATACAATGTTGGAACTTAAATATCTGCTCTACCAGAATAGTATTTATTAAAACAACAACAATTTCATTATCCAGAACAGAAATCTGTATCAACCTTTGACGTCCTCCAGATGTCCCCAGACCTTAAAGAGATAATGGATTTACTATCCAGTGTAACCTTCTGCTTTGGGAGGAATAGTCAGTATTTGCAATCTTTTTGAGCATTTGAAAATTATTTTTATGTTCTCCAAGATGAAAAGGCAAAATAGGAAATGGAGGGGAATAACATTTGATTAATTGTTATCTTTTAGTTTTTGTGACGCTGGTTAAGAAGGTAACACACGCAAGCCTGTAACGAGCACCTTGGCAACAATATCCAGATCAAATCCACTTCTATATCCCTTCTCCTCTCTTTGCTCACATACACAGACCCTCGACATGCTCCGCCAAGCATTTACACTCCATTTTACATGCAAAGCATACAACACACACTGGCGCACACGTGCACACACACTGCGTTCTGACCTGTCATCTCTCTGACAATCTGTCTGCAGCACTTCATCCCTGAAAACACCTGTCAAGTCCATCTCAGCTCACCGTCTTTCACACACACACAAACACACACACACACACACATATATAGATACATATATAGATACATAGAAAAGTTCCTTAAATGCAGCTGGACACACTCGGCTCCAGGCTTCAATGGTGGTAGGAGGCTGGGATTCAGTGAGCTAGGAGACCTTTCTCCAATTATCCCAGAGGATGCTGAGAGTAGTATGTGTGTGACTGTAGCTGTGTGAATGCTCATGGATGACTTTCTGCCTCTCACCCAGAGATCATTAGAGAGCCACTCAGCTGTAACAGATCCCTGCAGAGAAGGACTGAAGCAGAGAGGAGAGAAAAGCCACAGGTAAAAACCTGGAACAGGATTTTCTTCTGTAAAGAAAGACAAATAAATCACATTGCTTTGGTTTATTTTGTTCAAAGACAACAAACCTAAATAATAATAATAAAAAAACCCTGCTGGGTTGGATAGTAATAATCAATTGTTTGTTCAAATATTTTGACTCAGTTTACTGGACTGAAGAAGATCGCTATTTTAGACCTCCGATCACTTAATCCAACTCATTGAACCACTTCCTCTGGATGAGGATGAGCTCACAGAAAGGAGAGCAACTTTGTTGTTGAAACAGAGTTCGTTGCTGCAAACTCATTGCTTAAAACTAGTTGTCTTTTCTTTGATAAGACCACATATGCCTGGTTGCCTGATTTCCAACTTTATTTTCTTGTTACCTGGTTTTACTGCAGTAAAAATGCTGACTAGATCTTCAAAATTGCAGTGCATAATGAGACAGATGAAAAAAAATAAAGCCCCTCTTCATTCTCCTACAGACCTCCTGCCAATAATAAAAGCCAGGAGAAGGGTATTAGTGCTATCAAATCACCCTCGTGTCCACACTGCTCACATGCTCCCCCTTTCTCTCTGGTCAGTGACCAGTTGCTGGTCAGTGGCTGACCTGTTGCTATCAACTGTTTATTTGGTTTTGACATTTATTGTACTAGATGTAAAAGGAATTGCATCATCCAATTAGTCTTTGATTGTTTTTCTGTGAGTACCTTTCCCAAGAAAGCTGCTTGTTGGTCAGAAACAATGAAATTCATACTCGTGATTTGTGTCAACATATTGTACCTTAATATTTGAAAGTATCTCTCACTCGTTCAGCTTCAAAGTAACCAGATCAGAGCTTTGTGCAGCCTCTGATAAGTCTGACAATCGGAAAAGCCCAGGAGGTTGCTGTGTTTACTCTGCCTCTGATCAGCGTTGTTTCATTTGAATGCAGTGTTGAGACAAATGTTTGTCAAAAAACATAAATAATTAAATAAAAGTCAGATCAGACAATAAATCCTCTCAATAACAGTGAAATGTTTTTTTTTTCTTTTTTACTAGAATATTGTTGTCAAACTGATTACAAAAGAAGGAAACTGTTCTAAACTCTGGTCTATGACCGGAACGTCTGCAGGTGTAACCTGCAAATCTGATGTGATAAAACTGATACGTGGAGAAGTCTGAAGAGTGTTGTACGAAAGCCATGCTTCTGATCTGCTCTACTGTGTTTGTTTGCAAAGCAGGCGCAGGTGTCAAAAGGAAAAGGAAGATTACATCTCCCAAACACAAAAACTGAATTCTTGCTACATGCTACTACTTGCCAGAAACAGATTCACATTTTTATTTTGAGACTAATGCAAGTTTACTTACTGTGTGTAAATAAGCAGTACATTGATGCAACTTACAGATTCTACCTCCTGTTAATCAGTTACATTTATTTAATGCCTAGTTAAAAAAAAAATTAAACATGCAAATCTTGCATTAGAAACCCTGGTCCAAAATCTGGTCTCCTTAGCGTGGCAGTGGCCTCACTGTGAAAATAAGGCTCAGAACAAAAGAATACTTCACTTTGTAGGTCAAATTAGTCACCGTCTCTCCGTATGGAAAAGGTCAAATAAATCCCACTCACTGTTGTGACTGGAGCAAGAGATCTGCTGTGAGGTGAGAAATCCAACTACCAAGAAATTCAGCAAATTTATTACAATGATAACAGAACATTATATGCAGCCGACACAAAAATGCTGATTTATTAACGTAAAAGAAAAGCCAGGGATATATTCAATAAAATATTTCACACATTTAAGATTAGAATAAATCAGATCACTAAAAAAAAAAAGTGAACTCAATGAAACATGTTTAATACGTGCTTAAAGGTTATTTATATAAAAAAAAGGAACTTGTTTTGTTTAGTTTTTTCTCTTAGTTTTATATTTATCTTTTTCTCAATCTGACAGTTTTTCTCCGTCCAGAGAAAGGAAGAAAACTGCATTCTGCCTCAGCTGTTCTTCATTTTCTTCTGATTAGTTTGCCTCATTCCTCAATCATTTTCCATCCGTTCCTCTGTATTTAAGGTCCTGGGTTTTTTTTTATTTATTGTATGTTGCTTGATCCTTCTGTTACAATGCCTGCTGACCTTTGCATCCTTTCTGTAAGTTCTCATTTTCATAAAAATACTTTTTGTTTGCCTCAACACTTGGGTCCCTGCAAACCAAAAACATATCAGCAAAAACTGGTCTTACAAATGAAAATCATTGGAATAGATATTTTAATTTATTAAATGCCAAATAAAAAAAATTGAGAAACACTTTAAAGGTTTTGAATTCAAGTTAAAAAAGTCTAAAACCCAAACCTGCAGACAAAGATGTTAGTAGTTTGCAGACCGTATGGCTACTTTCACACTGCAGCCTGAAGTGATCCTAATCAGATTTTAAAAAAATTTTTTCTTCCTTAATGCAATTTGTATCTGATCTTTTCATGACACTCTGAACAACACATATGCATTTTTCTTTATGCTGTTCTCCCATCAGCCATCAAATACACCAATGTATATATATTTTTCATTTTTATTCAAGCTGAAACAACTTAAGTGACTCTGGTTAGTAATAGTTCTTCTTTCCTAACATAACCTAGTGACTTGGTGTTATTCCCTCAAGCCTAAATGCCCCAAGTTGTATTATTTTCTTTAATTAATCATTACCAGCACTATCTTGAAGTAAATGTTAACATATCTGAAAATTCACCTCAAATTTCATTCTTGGCTTCAGGTTGTTATAATTTACTGACATGTTTTTAATTCTACATTTGGCACAGTTGGTCTCATCTCTAAAGACTAATTTGTAGCTGCATGAACATTTATTGCTGTTTAAGTATTTTTAACAGTAGTTGTAACACAAAATAAAGTCACTGCTTTATATTGCTTTGCTCATCTTTCCTTTTCTTTCTCGTATAAAAAGCACAGTTCTGTCAAGATGGTTCAAGATTTCCTTTTTTTTTTCCCCCTCGCTTTACAATTATAAACTGGGTCAAACTCATGACAGCTGGAAACTTCTCTTAGTATAACGAGGATCCAGAGTCTTTCCTATTGTTCTACCTGACATTACTGTGGCTGTGTTGTGGTTCAGGTTCATCCTGTCACGCTTGGCAGGGGCTAAGGATCGTTGAAGCAAATGGAGAGCTTTTTTAGAGAGCAGATGAGGGTGGTATTATAAATGACAGGTACAAGGTTTTCTTAATGTTGGGACATCATGGGGCTCTCTTTGTGCACCCTGCCTGCTAAAACTACATTAGCATCAATGTTTCACCTTGAGAACTTGTTCACTGTCAAAGTGGCTTTTGCAGAAGAAGCTATTAGTGCAGTCGTTAATTAATGTCGCTCCCAGTTAATGAAGGAAGCTTTCAGCACAGCTTGGCCTGTCTCCAAATAAATAGAGGCAAACAATTATGCTGTGCACGCACATAGAGCTGAACTCAAACTTTTGTCTTGTGCACCTGCTTGTTCAGGCTTTGTGGATTATTCCAGTCATTTAATTCAGACAGAGTTAGCGAAATTAAAGAATTTAGGCTTCATTGTGGGATGATTGGCTTTGAGCATCGGGAGGTACAATGCATTGCTTCTCTGCCTTGCTAAGTGCCGTCCTACACCTCAAATTTAATGCACTGCAGACACACTGGCTTTTGCCCACATTGCATTGTATGATTGTTTCCTAGTAGGAAACGCCTGGTTTTTGAGGATGCCAAGCTGACCGCAGGGTTCACAAAGCGGCCTGGGCTGTCCACATAATTGAAATATCTGAAGGCCATGCTGATGATGGGTCCAGGGTTTACCCAACTCTCTGTTGCATTCAGCTATCTTTAATTACCTGGTGCTCATGTCTCCTTCGTTTCTCGTGCTGCCCTGGGAAACTACCTATATGATGCATGTAAAAGTTCACTCCTCGCTATCCTGGTGAAACTCTGTCTGAGATATGGGATATATAAAAAAAAAACCATCGAACTGGGAACCTGTATTTGCAAACATCTAGAACGCCAGATGTTTGCAGATGTTGAGGACAAAAGTACTGATCAAAAAATCTTTTTTGTTATTTTTCAAATGATTATTTATGTAAGGCTGTTGGTGGAGTTGGTGTAAAGCATCAATTTTCTTAGTTTTATTTTCATTTCATTTGTAACATCTTTTTATTCCAAAGTGATTCACAGTAGAATTCTTATTTTACAGTGATTTGCAACTTTTAAGTGTCAATCTTTACCAAGCAAGCAACCTTTACCAAGAGAAAGGCAATGTAAGTCTTTTAAATAAAACAAAGTGTCAGGAAAGTTTAGGGAAAGTGCTCAAATTCCAGACAGCAACCGTAAATTGAGATTGGCCCTGTTTCCTGGGACTTTAAATTATTTAACTGATGTCTTTTCTTGGGATTGCTTATCTCAGCTTTAGGTTTAGATTGCTACTGTGGGCTGAGCTGTCTTCTGTCTTGGTTTCTAATGAAAAAGGGAGGAAAAACAAGGGGCAACTTTAAAAGATAATTGAGTCATTTTTCAGTGTGGGCAAAAAGAGAATTGTAATAAACTACTTCAGCTCACTGCATCTCTTATTTTAGTCCCTTCACGGATTAATAAAATATAACACACTCCCACACATACTTGCAGAGAAACTTTCCAACTCATTAAATCTCTAAAGTGCTCGGGGTAAAGAGGATGAACATTTTTGGGAATATTAGAATTTAGAAGACAATTTACAAAGTTGCTAAAATTTTCAACAATTTGACCACATGTTGCAATCGTTTCCAAACAACCCCGTTGGGTCTGTATTGTCACGCTGATTCTGTCATGTCCTGTAGCATGCTGCTGTCAGCTGGCTGTGAGGGAAGGCTGACACCGTGGAACGCTGGCTCAGCGTATGGCTGCTGTTCAGTGTTCTAGCGAGCGGCCACCGAGAATGGACACAGAATAATATTATGAAGAGCTACTTAGTCCCATGTAAAGTGCTGCAGAGGAAGCTCATGTGGGAAAGTGGGGAGGGGGGGTGATAGTTTGTGTAACAAAAGCACAATACAAGATTTGTAGGATTTATAAGGGATCACTCTTTGATGTGCATTTCAAATTTGTACTTTTTCCAAAAGTATCGACTGAGAAGTATCTCCATGTACTGAACAGTGCATGCACTCACTATTGAGGATTCCCTTTGTATGAATTACTGCATCAGTGTGCTGTGGCATGAAGGCGATCAGTATGTGACATTGCTGAAGTGTTAAAGAATCACGGGTTGCTTTTTTTTTTTAAAGCAGTTACTGCAGTTTGTGCATTTCTGTGCCTGCTGTCACTTCTTTTCCTCCTTGACACACCTCATGTTTTCTGAAAGGATCCAGTTTTATTTGTCAACCAAGCACAGTCACAGTAAAGATCATTAAAACGTGATTTTTGGCACTAAAATAAGTTTTAATGGCCTGATTGTCGCTGGGTGGACAGGAGGCTGGTCCTCAGGGAAACTCAAATCAGCATCTCCATGATTTTGAGTGATGCTGTAATTTTCAGAAAAGCTGAAGTTAGGGTTTCATTGGCTAGAAGGCATAATTTTTAAACTTAACAGAAGCACAGCTTAATGGACCTCACCATCTGGGTAGCAGATCTATACATGTTTTGCTCTGTAATAATGAGGGAGAAAAAAGTTCCAATTTACTTGAATGGTCCTGCATTTCAATGTTGAACCCAACTTTTTGTTTGCCTTTTTTTTTTTTTTTGTCTTGGCTTTATACAAATATGAAAATTATGTGCAAGTCTTGAATACTACTTTGCATACTAAGAAATATTTCTTCAATCACATGGTGGGCATGTCATATATTCATCCTCTGCGTCTCCCTCTCAGTGCATCTGTAATCTTCTCATGTGCGTCCAAAGATTTGTAGATTTGTTCCATTATTAAAATGTCTGGGGTAATTAGGAATATAATTCACTATAATCAAGTCCCTGTGGATGTTTCATGTACCATGATAAACACCGCTGAGCAGAAAAAAAAATGCAATATTGTGGTTTATTCACAGGGGGAAATAAAGCCAGAGATTCAGTTTGATAGAACGCACACGCAGCCAGATTCATAAAGAAGAGTAAAACGATTTTTGTTGAGTTTGAGGCAATAAAAATCAACAGCTGGAATATTATGTGGAAATGAGCAGTACTGGAATTTAGATTGCATAGTGACAATTTTGCATTGTTTGAGTAGAAGGTATTGAAGGATGGCTAAGCTCAATGTTTATAGTTAAATCTGTCTGAATAATAAAAACCTTACAATAGTTGTAATAAATTAGAAAATGTGTTCCTATGACACTCATCAAATTAAAAGTATTTCTGTATAACTGTTTTTTTTTTGTAGTTTGATATAACTTATGTTTTTGTCGGCTGTACTTGGAAAATAATTAACAGGAATAAAAGCTTGTTTAATTTACCCATGTATTTGATTATGAAGTACTTCTCATCCAAGCATAAAATTGCAGTTTTTCATGAAATGGCTCGAATAGTTCTTGTATTGCAGAAATATATTCTGGCACTGTAAGATAAGAAAAAATGGCTTTGTTTTCAGTGACTAAAAATTCAGTCTGAAGAAATGATTATTTTTAACAAAAACACAGGTGTCATCTGCTGGAGGTGTTGAAAGGAAGCCCTAAGCAGAATTTGATTTGGGAGCCCACCGGCCAAAAAACACAGCTCTGCTTGATTGTTTGCAAATCATGCATTTAATGGGACGTGTTGCAGAGTTAACTACTGAGCCCTAATGAATTACATGAATTGAAAATACGAGAATCGTGCCAAACAGCTTTAATAAACAAATGGCACAAGGGATAAAATGCCTCAGAAGGAAAAAGCTGTAACTTGATCGTTTAGGTTATTTCTTAAACTTATTCATCTGCTCTTATTCGTATCTGGGTTACATTGTTTTAATGCGAACTCGGTAGAGGTGGGAAACATGGTAAACCTTATTTTTGTTATGGAAAGTCTGACAATTTTGTTGTGAAAAACCCAGCAATGTAGTGTTTTTAATGTTTTATAACACTTCAAAAATATTTCAGTCGCCTTGTTTCATCCGAAGCCACTGTCTGAAAATTAAGAATGCAATGGCAAAAATGTATCTAATTAGTTCAGGGCTTCCCTGGCCAGTTGAGAAGCAATGAGCATTAAATGTTTTTGTTTAATAATATAAACAGACAAACAGGAATAAATTTTATCATTAACATTTGCTCAATGGATGTATTGATTGTTGGAGTGATTCTCCTTTTTACTTCAGATTAATGAGCGCTGGGAAGGGTGGAAACGTTCATTCGTCCCCAAATGTGGGCAATGTTTTTCTTTTTTAAAATTCCACAGTGGTTTTTACCCTCACCAAAGCAACCCTGCTGTGAAATCCATCTATTAGTTTCAGCATTTGAAGAACGACTTTGAGATTGGCTTTAAAAACCAGGAGAAAAAAGTGCATTGCTTTTAGAATTGGCTTCTAAATTGGTCAATTAGGCCCATCTTTTGGCTTCAGATAGCTCCGTGAAGATGGCTGGTGTTCATGATTATTTCATGCTCTCTTATTTGGACGCATGAATTATGCAAGAAATGTCATAAGTCCAAGAGGTGGTGCTGTGAAGCCTTTGTAAGTGTGGAGAGTGTGCGCGAGTTCACACAGTGTGTCTCCCCACCTGCTGAGACGAGTGGAGGAGACGAGTGGGGGGCCTGGAGGAGACGAGTGGGGGGCCTGAAAATGTGTGCAGGAAGGAAGCCATGAGTTTCCAAGACTTCAGAGTGGGTTTGTAAGCTGCAGACACAAACAAGTTCACGAAGGGCAAAGCACGTGTGAGCAGAAGTAACAGACATGTGCGTGTGTGTTTAATTATGGAAGAGCTTCCCCTCTTTCTTCTTTTGTGTTCCAGGGATTACACAGCACTGTCTTGAAGCTAGAGCTGATTTGCTCTCACTTCCTAAAACATGCACACCTTTTTTTTTCCCCCTTGCAGATTGCATGCTTATTATCTGCAGCTTTGTTGTGTTCTTTTAATACAACTTTCCCACTATGGATATAACTGGAAAATGCGGTTTAAAACATCTTGTACTGTAAAATTATTCTCATTAAACTAAAATATTTTGGACAGCAATAATTTCCATTCATGTCTGCGTGACTGTCACACGTTTTTCTGTTACTAGCAGAACATTCACTCACTCACTGTTGGAAAGCAGCAAACAAATGTTAGTTTCAGGCTCATAACATCCATTATGAGTTTCAGGCTCATTACGCTTGACAGATTGACAGATTGACAGTATCAATCTGTCAATCTGTCAGATTGATACTGACAGATTGAACCTGTCAGTATGGAACCTTTTTTTCCTCAAGACCCTTAAAATTATAAATAAAAGAGCAACTTATTTATTTGAATTGCTGCAAACAATCAATGTGAATTTATCTCTAGATCATTGAACATTTCCTGATAATGACTGTGCTGAATTGTTTTCCCTGAATGAGAGGGAAAAAAAAGTCTTTTTTTTTTTTTTTCTTCCTGTGGAATCCCTGAACAACACCAGAACTACAGAAGAAAAACATGCAACAAGAACCTAATGAATGGGCTGGCAGAATCTTTTTTGTGTGTTTTATGGACAATGACTTACTGTTGAAGAAATTTATGCCACATTTCCCAAATTGAGGCAAAATTCCCAAATAGACTTCAGGGATTCAAATTTACTCACAGAAACCTCAAAGGTTTTAAATTTTATATTTGTCATTAGTAATATGATTATTAAACAGTTAACGTAGTAGTTCACAGTAGGATGCAGCTGCTGCATTCTTAGGGGAGATCTGCTGGTAATCTCAAAAGAGTCACCCATAATCTCTTATAAATAAAACCGGACATGAGTTTTCCCCTGATGGAAGCCTCTGCATCTCTCACAGCAGCTATCTCTGAAAGGAATTCTTGAATATACAGACACAATTTATCTACTTAAATAGAAACATGTTGCTTTGCCTCAGTAGAGTCGGTAATAGGTGCTGGTGGTTTCATGGCAGTAAGAGATCCTGCTAATCTCCCTTCTTCTTTTCAGTCGAATCTTTATCGATTGTTCACATCTCTCTTGAAATTAGAATCCAACCTGGGTCTCCTCTAGTGATCAATCTTCTTATTCACAAGAGAACAGGACTGCTGTGGCTGGATGCGGGGATTTAGTTTATATTATCGGGTGCGTTTACAATCCAGTGCTCTCAGACTCTCGCTGCGCCTGCTTGCACCCTTATACATGATCAGCTTGATTAATGACTTTGATTTGCTCTCTCTGATGGTAACTGAGACTGGAACACGGTCAATTTATCCTTGGGAACAGAGCTTTTTCTTTCTTTGTATGTTGGCTTTTTAAATTGGTGAAATTATGCACAAGGTGAAACTAGGAGAGACTGAAAAGTGTGGCTATATCAGGCCACTGATGTTTTATAACTGATATTCTTTACTTCATGTTTATATTATAGTTTCTTGTCTGGATTAAACTTAAAATGAGCAAACTAGGCTAGAAATAAAACTTTTTTGTTAGAAGAATTTGTTCCCTCTGCCTGTTAAAATTCAGATGTTTTGGAGCAGTTTTTCTTTACCTCTTGGAAAACCACAAAAACAGTTTGATGTTGAATTATGATGAAAAAATGGGAAGCAATCAGTGGTCAGGCTTACACAGTTAGCAGGAGGTGTGTGGGTGTGGGTGTGTGTGTGTGTGTGTGTGTGTGTGGGGGGGGGGGGGTGTGTGGGGGTGTGTGTGTGTGTGTGTGTTTGGAAGCCGGTTGAGGAACCTGTGACCGAGGCATGGAAATGTGCAGATCGAGATAAGAGGCTCGATTTGACGATTGCTCCTCCAACATTTATTCTACTTCATTCCTTGTGAAAGCTGAGTGGCTAAAGGTTTGAGAATCTTGTGCATGTGCTCAACCTAACAAGGTTTCTCATGTGAAGAAAAAAAAAACACCTCCAAGTACCAGAGGATGCCTGGCTGTTGCTGAGTTTCTGACTTTCTTAGTCAGCTAAGATGTTCAGAAGAGTCCGGATTAGCAAGTGCTGCCGTCATACGCAATTACTACTTCTGACTGTATGCAATAATGTTTTGGAGCGGCCCAGTTCTGAGTCCTGACTTGAATTTGAAGCTTAAGATCAGGATGATGGCAAGGAGACGTTTTCAATGTCAGACATGGTGCTCCTCTTTGAAGATAAATCACCAAAAAAACGGCATAAAAATGCAAAGTTGGGCAGCAATAATGAGAAGAATCTGACGGCTATGTCATTAATGATTTCTCAATCATTTTGTTATGACTATTGAGAAGGTTGGAAATAATTTACAGCATCATGCTGAGGACTGAGGTGGTATAGAGTGACTCTATTATGAAAAAAATTTATAGTCAAATTAGAACCAGACTGTTCCACACATTGACATTAACATCCATTTGTTACATTTTCCACAAAAATCTGACCTGCAAAAATTTGCCTGCAAATCTGGTGATACAAGCCAAAGCAGCGGAGCTGGTTAGCACGGCTTCATGAAGCTCAGCGAGAGGATTTCTATTGACTAGTGTCATCAGGTCAGACAAACCTGGTGACATTTGATGTCATGAACAAGTGTCAAACACCTAGTTGTCAACAACTAGTGTGCCATCCTTTCTCCAGAGGCTCATTGAAGAGATGCACTTCTGGTTCTGCCCAACACTGATGTCGTGTGATCAAAGGAACACAATTTGATTTTCTAAAAGGTGTTTGACTTCATCTAGCACTGACTGTTATGGTTTGGGTCACCAGAAGTTGTTTGGGTGTTTTGGCCAATTACTGACCCATGCACCACGTCCAGGAGCATCCTGATTGGATTTTAGTAAAAAGAAGAGAAACTGATCTAATTAGCATGCACCAGCCCAACAAAAACGTGCATCACAATGTTGGTTTTCAGGGAGTATGATATTGATGGTGTTTGACACCCACTCTATCCATATTATGTGCACAAGCAACACATAAGCAAATTCAGTCAAAATTACCAATGAAAAAATAAGATTATTATGCAAACAAGAGCAGTGAACATCTCTGTGGTTTGAATTTCCAACTGGCCCTCACGAAGATAGTTTCAGAAGTCACATATGCACCCCTTACAGATGCATGCATAATAACTCTTGCTTTGATCTAATACTGTGGCACTTGTCCCATATGGTGCTCAGCCTCACTGAGCTCCATCTCTAGTGAAGCATATGTGTTCGACTCCACTGTTTTTCTCTGTTTGAAGTTACACAACACTTCCATTTATTTTTCACCCAAACAGTGTGGACTGCTTTGCTGTTTATATTGTTTTACACAGAACGCACACTTGTAACTTCAAAACAGTTTGTTACAACTCTTCTCTGTAAGATTATTATGCATACAATAATCTATACTGAGCAGAAAAAAGAAACTTTTCACACTGCCAGCAAAAAATACATGAAAGCCTGAGACACTAAAGAATTGTGACAAGATCTGAAGCTTGAATCTCATTATTGTCTTGAAGGTAAAATGGGATTTGTGGTGACTGTATGCTATCTGTAAGGAAATCAGCATTTCTGCCCGAGGGTCCTTCAGAGGAGACAAAGTGTCCTGACATGGGGGGCTTGATCATGATTTCTCACATCCCTGCAGGCCAACCTTGCCAGCCTTCATGGACTGATCACCAGAGCTGGACGTCATGCAGCACCTGCTGCTGGTCTCCGTCCTGCCAAAGGATATCAGTCGGGGCTTATCAAGCTTGATGGAGGTGCAGATGGCCCACAGAACAAATGCCTCATGTGTCCTTGTTTTGAAAAAAACAAATAAGTAAATCAATGACTCACACAATGTGATTCACTTATGCTGAGCTGTGGAAAGCATTTGGTTTGAGAAAGGGGAAACATCTGTTTATTTAATTGGCTGACTGCTGAAGTTCTGGAGATGTTTAATATGAAAATGTTTTGAAAAAAAAAAAAAAACTGCTCCAAGTACCAGAGGATAACCAATGAAAATCCATATAACCAATGAAACCCATCTGAGATATCTTTAAAAAAAATAAATTTAATTTGGAGCTATTTCACATTTACAAACATTAACAGATAGTGTTGTGCCTTCAAAGAAACACGTTCATGAGTGGATCTCATATTTTGTTGGAGCAAAATTTGGTGATTTCCTGATGCAGCATTTTAACTCAAGGTGTTTGTGGCATGCATGCAGACAGCAGAAACTGTTCAGTTTTTGAGCAGTCTCTGCTGGTATTTGTATTTTAGGTACTTGTGTCTATTTCTTGCTTCAAGCATGACTTTGTTTTGAGGTTCATACAGACTCTAGGCTAAAGCTCCAGACTTTCAAATTATCTTGAAGTTTTTTAAAAAAATTTTTTAAAATATGAATCAGGATAACGTTCCACCACAAGATATTCTTTATAAAAGTTACACACTGCCGTTTTAACTAGGGTAAAATGTTTTTATTTTAAAGCTGTTCTACTGATAGTTTTACACAAATAATTTTTAACCACATTTCATTATACTGGCTTGGCTTTAATGTATTTTATTCACATTATTTTCAGCTCCAGGAATGAAAATCTCTCTGCAAACCGTAGTAATCCCTACATCAAAAACTTCATGTCCTTCGTAACAATTTCAAACCATTATGTTATCATAATACATGTTGTGTTTACTTCATATTACATAACCTCTTCTTTATATGGGATGTTATTCAGAGCCATCTCTTACGTCATTCTTCACATTTCCGGATTAAATTGCGATAATGGAAGTTATGACTCTTAAAAGCAAGATAATGATGGCATTGTAGTGATTTGCAAAAAGATTGTCTTTTAAAAGACAATGTCCTGCTTTTTATTTCAGCTTAAATCTAATATGTTTGATGCAATAAAATGATACAAACAGCTTTTAAAAAAAAACATGAAGTACTTCCAGTGGTGTGAAATTGATGGTAAGTGGACTGAATTCGTATAGTGCTTTTCTAGACTTACTGACCACTCAAAGCACTTTATACTAGAATCATATTCACACAACCACACTAACACCCAGATCAGTAGGTATGTTGGGGTTTAGTGCCTTGCCCTGGGGCACATCAACATGTGACAGGGATTATTTGGAACTGAACCCACAATCTTCAATAATAATATTGCAATATGGCAGCCAAACTATTTTTTTCTCTCAGAACTGTCCAAACACTTCAGGGGATAGATTTTAAAATAAATAAATAAATAAATAAAATCAGACTTTGATCCATATTGATTGCATCAGGAAGTTGCTGCAGACCCATGATGCAAATCTCATTCCCACCAAGATTCCCACATCCTCCTCAATGGATGGACTGATGGATGTTCAACAAGTTCTCTTAACATCCAGGTGCCAATAGCTGCCATTTGATTGGCTGATTTGTTTTTGGTGAACAGGTGTACCTAATACGGCGACCTGATCAATAACAGCTTCTTTCTATTTCTGGAATGTGACATTTCATAACAAGCACACCTACACATGTAGGAGAAAGATCCTTTCTCCAAGTTTGAGAGAAGTTCTTTGTCGCACATCCGATCTGCTCTTCATAAAAGCAGCACCTGCAGGCGTACAGTTCTTATCCAAAACGAAGAGCACAGAATTGATCTACATATACAGACAAAAATGCAATAACACTCTGAAGGGGGAAAAACAATCGGTAGAGAAATGTCAGTGCCAGATAAACGAAAAGTATCTTCTCTCAGCAAAGTGTCATGTTGCTATGACTACACACCCACTTCTTATTTATTTATTGCTGCAAATGAAACCAGCA
This sequence comes from Poeciliopsis prolifica, assembly GCF_027474105.1. Taxonomy (NCBI): domain Eukaryota; kingdom Metazoa; phylum Chordata; class Actinopteri; order Cyprinodontiformes; family Poeciliidae; genus Poeciliopsis; species Poeciliopsis prolifica. Next base: position 8,874,887 of record NW_026562380.1, read on the forward strand.
CTGCCTGAGCTAATCTTAAGAGAGGACCCAAAACAGCTTCTGTTACGCTAGTAGCTTTATGTTGTGTATATTTTTAAAGTACAAAAAAAGTGAAGTAAGCTCTCCAGCTTCTATCTCGTGGACGCTTTCAAGTGGTTGTTGTTGCTGGAATCACGGCAGAGAGCGCATGGGTGGGCCTGCATGTGGGCGAGAGCTTGCCAGGTAGAGAAAGAGACTGAAGTCTGTAGGTGGGGGTTAAATTCTGAGATAAGAGCGGGAGAAAAAGAAAAGGTAAAAGCTGTTTAGTGTTACCACAAATCCAGCACTCGGATCATTTGCATACTTAATCCAGCATGACTCAAACTGGACCCGGGTGATAAGCATATTTTCTCTGCATTAGCTTGCAACAAGGATTTGTGTCTCACACCCTTCGTTTGTTACGTCGAGCAGGAAAAAAACAGGATGCACGTTCGTAAGGAGAGACCTATGAAGGATTTCAGCACAGAGGAAAAATGGAGGTTGTGATGAGGGAGGAGGGAGCAAAGAGTATGGAATGAGAATGGACAGCAGGATGCCTTGAGGACGGAGAGGTAAAAGGTGTAAATCTACCTTAATGGGCAGGAAAAAAGTCTTTAGGTGACAGTGGCACACACACACACACACACACACACACACACACACACACACACACACACACACACACACACACACACACACACACACACACACACACGCACACACACACACACATTTACTCTATAGGCAGACGAACAAATCAGTACTCGTTGTATGCACCTACAGGGTAATCAATGGAAGGAGTGTTTTACTGCAGCCAGTACACAGAACATTTTACAGATAGATTAATGACTCTTTATGGAAGATGTGTGATCAAAGATGGCAGGTTGGTATTATTACTGACACAAAAGAGTGAGAAATATGTGCCTAGTCTTTATTTCGCCGCGCTTCACGCCGCTGCAATTTTACAGTCTGTTTTCAAGAAAAATAATTACTCTCCACCACTCAGATCTGCAATATTGTGGAATTGTGCATGCTTATGTGAGGATGTGATTGCTGGTTGTTTTATTTATGTATGATCCATTATGCTGATGTGACATTTGCGCAGTGAAATCTTTCCGATTTAAAATTATAAAGAGGGACAGGACATGAATTCAATTAGTGAGAGGACCTAATTAGACGAAACATAAATGTGTTGTCTATTACCTGTATCTGAAAAAGCAAATAATAGCAAACGGCACTTGGGTTAATTAAAAATAAGACTTGTGAATCATTTGTTAAATAATAAAACAAATTGAAAGGAAATTAAGTGAAAGTTGTAACAAACAAAGTTTACATAATTATTTTACATTTCAACTATAAAATATTAATGAATCTTAATATGAAATCCTATTCTTATATTCAATAAATAAAGTGTGGAGTTTAAATATTAAATTGGAAATATTAATTGTTGGCCATTAGTAGAAATTTTACTTAAAGGAATGCTTTGTGTGTTAGAATAACCTGGAAAAAAATTATTACATCCACTTTCACCTATTTTCATTCTTAGTCTGAAAGTTCTTTTTGGATACTTAATGTCAGGCGGAAACAGAAGATGGTTACTTTTGTCTGAAATGAGTTTCACTCTATCTTTATTAACTGGATTATTAAATATCAGATATAATCAAGTTTATTTGTATAGCACATTTCATCAAGAAGGCACTTCAAATTGTTTTACGTCATAAAAAATCTCAAACATACACAAATACAAAGTCATGGAACAGACAATCGATTGTCATCGTTACACATCAAAATGTTGATTGTTTTTTAACACTATTTGCTTTCCAAGTGCTAGCCGACGTAAGGTCCATGTGCAAAACAAGGACTGCAGTATGCTAGAAGATGGACTGTTTGCACTTGGTAATAAACTGGTGAAATTGATTTTAGTTTTGTCAAACATTCTTTTAAGTATAATGTGCAAGACTTACACTTTCACTTGCTCTGCTGTGATGAGATCATTTCTTTCACTGAATCCAGTGGATGGGGAGACTGAAAGCTTTTCTTAGATGGACTGCACTATAAGTCTTGAATGCAATACAAATTGCAAGAGTTAGGCCAGATTTCTGCAACCTCTCTGAAGCCGCAGGTGGCTCTTTGAACCTTCCACAATATCAATAACTTTGGCTTATAATGGCCAACCTTCTAATGTTTTTTTTATTTTTTTTAAATGTAGAAACAACAGATGCAGGTTTTAAGAAGTTTTATGTTTTTCATGGAACAGTTGAATTTTCACACGAGAATAACAATAAAAGTAATAGTAATAATTTTTTGAAAACTGCTTTTTTGTACTATTCATCAAAAATGACACTATCTAGAAAAAAACTATCCATCCATTTCAATAAAGAGAAATAAATGGTGAATCATTTAAAAACTACAAGATGTTTCTTGTAAGACTTTCTTATAAATTATAATCTTTATAATGATAGAAAAATATAAGTTGTCCTTTTTGCAACATTTGCAGCTCTAAAGTTTTATTTAGCTAGTCTGAGGGTGAAACTGCATTTTGGATTATAAAGGTTGCAGACCACTCGGAGTTGGACGAACAGAAGGCTGTAACTCCTAAGATCTGCAAACCTTATAATGATGCAAATCTGAATATTGATGAAGAACAACAAGGAGCTATGAAGGCTCGTAGTATTTTATAAGAATTTGTCACGGTTTTCAATCATTTAGTATGCCACCTTTAGATTAAAAAGAAAATTAAGAAAATCCCGTTTATACCCTACACTGCAAAGCTAATAAATAGCAAAAACTTCATAGTGACAGCTGAGAGCAATTACTGTTGATTACGCAGAGGCAGCTGGCTTACAAAGCAAACTATCATGCATTTAAAAATAACATCTCTCCATACCTACTCCCTAAAACACTTCAGACAGATAAGAGCAGAAGGATGGTGTTATGGATTCTTATTCAGATGTAGAGTCACTATCTCTACTCCACCAGGTTTTATTGGCCCTCTGAAAAGGGACCACACTTGGATAGACTTTGTCTGAGTGACATTTCTAGGCCATTAACACTCTGTGCCAAAGATGAATTTTATACAAGTCAATCTAACAATGTGACATTTAAGCCATCCGATTAATGGAGGCGCCTCCAGCCCTGTCCTGCAAGAGCTCATGTAAAAAAACAATGGAACATGAAGCAGAGTCATGTAGCATTGAAAAAGGTTTACAAACTCTTTGCCTGTCAAAACTAATAAAGGTTCCGAGAGGTGTAAATTGTTTATTTATGTATTCTTTAGAATAATTTATTATAGCTGAGATTTTTTATTGAATTATTTTTACACATCAGGTGTTTAATTGGAACAATCAGTCAGGATTAATCTAAACACTAATAAACTATCATCAACATTTCCCAGCAGATCAATGTGATCAATCGCTCCCTTTGAATCCTTCCATTGGCGATGTTCTCCATCAGAACCAAAGCGTAATTTTGTGCGTGTGCTAGGTTATTATGTGAGAATAAATGCGTTTTAGCTTCATTGTTTACTTTAAGCAATAAAATCTGAAACATTTATGTATTGTAGTTTTTCGTAGATGCTTTGGTGCATTTTCACATGCCTATTAACATTTGCAAAACAGTATATTTCTCAAAAAAATTAGTACAAATTACAAGACCGACATCAAAGCCCTCCAAAGAGAGTCACTTACTCAAAACAGATAATCCAGTCCTCAAAAAGCAAGGATTCGTGTAACTGAAAACGTCTGTCAACAAAATAATAAGTCATTCTCAAGAACAACAAGATCTGGTTGTGAGAACGAGTCCAACTGGTCCTTTTGTACACAGCCACTAATGAAGAACGGCACAACAGGTGTGAAGGTAGGATGGACATCTGGTCCACTCCTGAGATGGCCAGCAGGAGGGAAGAAAGTGAAGAGACCAAGAGAGAAACAAACCTTTCAAAGTACAACATTCTGATGACAAAGACATGTTTTAATGTAACTGTAGGCAAGCCATGCATTATCCAATTCATTTACAAAAATAATAATAATAGTTGTCATAGAAATATTGCTGTTAGAGGGCATATAAAGGGTTTTCCCTTTCTGTAGAATAGCTGCAACCTTTTTGAATCCCCTCGAGTTCAGAGTTCTGTCATGTGGACAGCCCTCCCTGTAGCTCCGATACTTTGTATGAAAGAGCTCGACTTGGACTGGAATCTATTTGCAAATCCCAGAACCCAGCAGCTCTCTTCGCTCCTCTCTCTATTCCAAGGTTTTGGGGGGGGGGGGGCATTTGAATATAAAAATTCCCATAACAAAAGAAAGAATTCATTCACTGCCAAAAATAGAATAAGCCGAGTGAATCCCCTCAGGTGTAGCTGCACGTGCAAATCAGAGTGTGCTTGGATGGTGACAATGTTTGTGAAAAACCTATTATGGCTGATGGGCTGGAGTGATGGCTTGTTCATGGCTCTCGGTGCTGATGAGTGCGTGAATTATGCATGGATCACGATTTACAATGTTAGCCTCGGGTAATTAGAAAAGTGCTATCTCACCGTTTACTCCACTAGGTGCAATTTGTCAGTGCTTCCCCGGTGATCAAAACACAAAAACCTTTGCATATAAATGTGCTGCATTAACATGAGTAAGTTTGAGTAATTATGTCTAGTTTTTGATAGTACTCCAGATAATCCGTTCCATCATGATTTGATTGTTCCCCCATTTGAATGTTTTATATCATTTTATCAAATAGGATTGTCTTTGAAGGGATGCGTGTTGTGTAATGCCATCTTTCTCACAGTGACATCTCAACAAAGATTATATGGAAACCAGTAAACAACCAAAGATGAATGAAAACATCCAGGTGCAAATAATTCATATGTTCTTTGTTGCGTGCTTTCCTCATTTTAGCTCCCTGCTAAACATCATGAGTGTGTCCCAATGACATAGCAGGACATGTAAAGCATCCAACTGTGGGTTTGATTCAGAGAACTAAACTGGAAAAAGAAGCATATATTATCCTTCATTTATTCGTTAGTACTTTTTGTTTTATATTTACTCATGTCTAGTTCAATTTGGACAAGTTTTATACCTGCGATTAATACAGACGTTGTACAGTGAATTATCAAAAAAGGCATCTATAGTGAGTTTTTTTGCCCTGAAAATGATCAGATAATTTATTTCTGTTCTTAGAGTAAAAGTTTCTTCAACTTGCCCACGTTTGATCATCTCTCTAAATGGGCATCGTTGAACTTGGAACCAATAATTTTTTGGGCCTGCTACTCATTATGATGCTTTTGCAATCATAATATTTTTCTCCCTTTGCAAAAGGGAGAAAAATAACACAGTTAACCTTTGCTCATCTTCTGTATGTTTTTTTTTCTTTATTAACCAAAGTTAAGGTAGAGTATTTAGAGTAAAACTTGACCAGATCTGCTAGATGTTACAACCGTCCAATAAACTTTCCCATTTATTGTCTGCTTTGCACTTTTATCTGCAAGTGTCCCTCCACCTATAATATTCTTTAATTATCGTGTTATAGGAGTTTTATCTATGTTCTCCTATTGCAGCTGCAATGCTGTTCTGGTTTGTCTGATAGTTGGCATTTCAGTACTGCTGGTGTATTAATTAGCTGCTTACCTTTGAGAGTGTTCTAGGTGCTTCTGTCCTTTGGTTTGTCCTATCATCCTGCTCCCACTTGCACTCTAATTATTTTATTCCTATATTTTTTTTTCTCATTAAGTTCCTTCATATCTTAAAGTAGTTCTTTCCTGCAGCTTCAGTTTTTAATGAGAAACTGAAGCAGAATGAATGTAATAAAGTTTAACTGTCAACCTTAAATCCAATCCCTTCTGTTTTTGTACTTAGGAGGAAAACTAAAATTGATAAATATTGCCTTGATGTCCCAGATTTGAGAAACTCGTATTTCTGTTTATGCAAAGGGCGTAAGGCAAGCAGATCACAAAAGCTTGAACCCTTTATGATAAAATGATACATTTCTGCAAGGAGACATCAGGAAGAAAGATCAAAACGCTTTGCAGCATTATTAAATGCACTAAAAATATTTGAGATCACATTTGTGCTGTATTAGCATAGCAAAAGGGCACATCTTCAAAATGATTCCCTCCACCCCACCTAGCTTTCTTGTTAAATGGGATCAGACCCTGAGGCAGAAAGCTCTCAACACGGAAAGTACAGCTCTTCATAATTTTATGCTCTTGGAGAAACTAAGCGGGAGAAGCCTCGATGCTCTTCCGCTTTAACTAACAGCGCTATGTTTTAAAGTTTCATGTGCTTTCACAGAGGGTCCAGAGCAAACACAGTGGGAGGTTGCTTTTTTTTTTTTTTTCTATTTTTTTGTCTTCATGCTATGTTAAATAAGAGTTGAGGAAATGAACAGGGCAACAGAGGTTGTCAGGCCAGCTGTATTGTGGATTTGGTTAACATGCTCACAGGATGTGATGCATGGTCACAAATTTGAATATATACCCACAATTAAAAGTTAGGTAAGAAAAAAGCTACTGCACAGGCTGTGTACACATCAAACAACTAATTGGATGACATCTCTGATGGATGCAGATCTCTACAGTTTGTTGCAATTTAGATCGTTTCACCTCAGTCAGTTGCCCAGCTTGGCTTTCGAAGGAGAGGTGCTCGCCCGGGACAATAACCACCACTGCCTGTTTGTTTTCATGTCTGGGTTCTTCCCCACACACAATTAATCTACATTAATTGTGTAAACGTACACAATTAATGTAGATTTACAGGTATAAAAGTAAGTACACTCTTAACTTTGTGCAGCTACAATCCTTCCCAGATCTATATTAGGTCACCTTAACCTGAAGTGAACTACAATACATATCTCTCATTACTTATTTAGCAAAAAAAAAGAAAACTTTGCCAACCCTGGAGAAACTGCTGTGAACAACATTAAGGCAAGCAATTCGGTCTCTTATAAAATACCCTTTTCATGAATAATTTCCAATGACTTTCTTGTGTAAGATCTCAGACAGACTCGTCTTGATAGCTTTAGCTCATTAGTTTGGGGGCGTTTGTTTGTGCACTTTTAGAAGAATCCTGCGTAAGCATTGAATGAGGCTACACCTGGATGTGTGCTGGGCTGTGACAGTTCCCATGATTTACATCTCTGAGGTGACACTGATACAAGCATAAAAAAATGCTATCGCTACACCAGAATTTGAATTATTCACTGTTTAGTTTAGAAGCTGCTTTTTCATGGTTGTATCTGTCTAGATGTTTTCTCTACAATCCTGATCCAAATCAGCACAAACATTTTCAAAATGTTTTGTTTGATCAACAACTCCCAATCTAACCCTTCATTCAAAAATTCCTCCACTTGCTCCACATTGCCCCCTAAAAAGCATAGTTGCAATTGGACAATCATTGCTTCACTGACACTTTTTTTGCTGTAAAACATCAAGATTAGAAAACAGGGTCATGTTTTCAAATGTTTTTGTTCTGGATTTGGTTTATTTGCTTATAAAGTGCATAAGCATAATTAGAAAATAATTTCACAATTAAGGCTGTATGAAATGTATTTAAAGGACCTAAGTTTATTTATCTTTCTTCAAATTGTTTGAAAATCTCTTCAAATTGAATAACACACAGTCTACAGTTCTACCAGCTTTTATGGTTCAACTGGAGAAATGTTTTCAGACCTAATGGTAGACGTGATGAACTCCAATAAAAACTCTTCAATTACAATGAAACTGATCTAATTAGTGCAGGATGGGATAAGTACTGCTGAGCCCTAGTTTCATTACAGGGATTTTAGCTTTGGAAACAGTAATTACAGATTCTTTCTGTGCAACTACAGACAACAACCTCTAATTTTTAATGCCAAGTCATGAGATCTGCTTTGGCTGTTTACACCTTTGAACACAAAAGCTCTTTACTGAAAGTATTGCAATGGTCAAATCTATCCCAGATTGCGAAAATGCTGATACTCTTGTTTTTGTGTAATTTAATTTAATTGAGGCTAGCAGAGAAAAGATAACAGCTGTACATCTATTCCCACAGGGGAATTGTGGGAGGAACCCAGAGCAGCCAGAGAAAATTTGTGTATGCACTAGAAAGAAAATTGTTGTGATTGGGATCTTCTTGCTGAAAATCAGAAGTGCCAACAGCGGTACAAATGTGCAGCCCTTATGCAGTTTAGTTCTAAGTTTTTATAAAAAGGTGTAAGAAAGACATTAAAAACAATCTAGCAACAGTATAGTGTCTTTTCACTCTATCCATTTATAGCCTGACACTTTATTGGGACACAGAAGAAATTCTCTTTGTTAGAAAAGTATGTTTTATTTATACATTTTTCTTTTCCAGTGCATTTCCCTATATTATCTCTATACACTTTTTTGTGTGTGTGTGATTCTACAACACTCTCCCCAGTGTTTGATCTTAGGAGAGAGATCTTTGTATTTTATGATTTGGGGTGTTTTATTCCATTTTGTGTTGATTTTATCTTTATGCACTTGCATTTTGAATTGCCTCTGGCTGAAAGGAGCTGTAAATAAATAAAGCTGCCTTGCCCTGCCTTATATAAGTAGTTTGTAATGTAAGAAATGTAATGTAACCCCAATCAACAAGATGATTCTGCAAGTAAGCTACAACTGAAAAATCTTGTCAAGCTGTCAACAACTAATGTTAAAAATAGCACCGATGGCATACATGCTAATTTTACAATATTGTTTTGTTCCAAATATTGTACCTTTGAAAATGTGACAACTTCAATGGAAAAACAATTTGTGAACTGATGTAATCCATGGATGGATGGACGGAGTTTTTATTGGTAAGGACAATTTCTGGTAAAGTTGCCAAACAAAACCTGGAATAAAACAACTTTGACTTAAAAAAAAGGCTGGTTTCTGGGGGGTTGTGCCTTTTAATGAGGACCATCCAACATTTGTATCAGTGTGATAATCTCCATGACTTCCTCTCAGATTAAGTGTGTCCTGATAAACATCAGAATATTCCAGTGCTGTTAAATCTGATAAATCTGCTCCTTCTCGGCAGGTGAGGAAGGGCAGATAAAGAGACTGTGCATTATTCAGAGGCGTTCACAGTGAGTAAATGCCATGTGCAAATGGGTTTCTCATGCGGTCATGTACCTCTGCGAGCTGTTTTAGCTGTATGATGGCGGCGAGGAAATGAACCCTTATTTTCCTCCAGCCCATTGTGAGTTGGCAGGTTGGTTATGTCTGTGTGTGACTGACAGCGTGGCCTAAAGAAAGCAGATTGGTTACCAAAGGTGAAACGGAGTTGGATGAAGTTGGTTGTAGACACTAATTTATAGTTGGACACTTGTAAGGAAGTACAGAGAAGGTAGTAACTTTCTAAAAATGTTCTTAATTTAAAATGTTTAACTGTTGCAAGTCTTGGAGTCAGGAGCTAGAATTAGCTTCATGCAGACTCATAAATTTTGAATCTGAACCCCACTAAATTAACAGATGTTATAAATCTGTTTGCTTCATTTTTCTTTCAATTTTTTAATCTGTTTTTCCTCATTAATATTCTGTACTGTTAGCACACCATCGACAAGATCCCACCTGCTATTCTTTGCTCAACCATTTGTCTCTGGGTCACTTTTGCCAGTAATGCATCAGTTTACTGGAGTAGCAAACAACCACTGAAATGAAAGCCAGGCCGAAACAGTGTTTGTCCAGAGAAATCTGGCCTGGCACAACAAATCACAGCCATTCCTCAATTTGTTTTGCAGGCTGGTGACCAGTCATAACTCTGGTCTTTGAAGCAGCTGTTATCTCAGTTCCCTTGCTCCAACTGAACCCACAATCTCATTCTGTTCACGTTTAATAGTTTCGTCTTTTCTGCCGAATGTAGCTCTTCTCTTTTACAGCCCGTCTGTCATAAGGAGGGATTGTTTCCCTGGGGAAGAGAAGCAGGGACAGAGTCGCAGGGTGGTCAACTTTGTCCTAAATGCTGCTCTCACTTTCAGAGAGACGGCAGAAGATTTTACAAAGGTGAATTTGAATCTTGTAAAGTCATTGAGAGCATGCTTGTTGTAGAAAGAGCTTTGATTTGATGTCACCAAACATGCATAAGAAAACACTCATACCAACACAGCAGACATGTCGGGGAGAACATTGTAGGGAAATCTGCAGTGGACTAGATCCAAAATATTAAACAATTATCCAAGCTCTTAAGATCTCACAGAACACGTTTTAATCCATTTTATGAAAATAGAAAATGCAGATTGAGAGTATCTGCCCGTTTCACAAACTGGACACTGATGTAGAACCGGTGAAATAAAATAGATCTAAGTTTGTGGTGTTTGCATTTGTACATTTTTGTTTTGCTTTTACTGTCTGGTCCTCTTTGTTCAGTGACACCTTAAATATATTTCTTCAGTTTTCTTTTTTTCTTTTTTTTGTGCTTTGGGGGAGATCAGAGAGTTACAAAAACTATTTTACATACAAATTGAAACCAAATAGATACAACATCAGTGTGTCATCTCTTGCTCACTGCCATTCAAACCAATCTCGTGTAAAATTGATCAAGAAGTCCAACCTGCCTTTCCTGTGTTCTTTTTTCTCTGTCAGTCATCCATAACTTCAAGTCCTCCCTCCTTTTGCACGCTTTCTCCCTTCATTTCTTGCTTTCCAATTTCTTTTTCAATCCTCCTACTCACTGTATTGTATTTTTGATTTTCCACAATAAGTTTATTGCTATACTGCTGTTCTCCCTTTCCTATTCCACTGTCCATCAGAGTCAGACTGAAGGTCAATACTGAAGGGAATTCTGTCCAAATTTAGATGAAACCAATTCAATCAGGAGATCCTGCATTGTCCATATCTATCGCTGTGCTCATATGCTTTGCTTTTCCTAGTAAGCTTCACAAGTTTTACTCTAATGTACATTGATGAGACCTCTTTCTGTTGCAGCTGAAGGAAGAACATATAGTTGCACAAAAGATGTAGATATTAATATCAATTTTAGACCTAAATTGTTAATTTTGTACTATTTTACATGTTTATGGAGGGTATATTTCTATTCTTTCTTGTATTTCACAAGTTGTTGCTGAAAAATGCTAAGTAATTTTTAACAAAACATATTGTTCATCTCTTATTCATCTGGTTTTGATCATTTTCAAATTTCTTTTGTTTTTCTTTTAGGCCATTGTCTTTTCTGTTTTTAGTTTTGGCATCCTGTGTTTTCCATTTGGCATCCTAAGTTTTTCAATCAGTGTTTATTTATCCTTTGAGCCAAATGTAAGCTGCAAGCAAGTGTAGATGAAAGATTTTAACTTCATGCAACAAACTGAAAACAGAGTTTTTTTTGGTAGTTTATTTCAAACAGTGGTTTTCAGCACCAGAGAGTCCTGACATTTCATTCAAAGGAATAAACTGCATCAGTGACTTAACATCAAATTCTGCAGAAGCCTTTAATTACTTCAAGACTTTAAATATGGTCAAACACAAGAATTGGGAAACACTGATTTGAATTTCATATTTTACGTCTTGGTAGTCTAATGCATAAAAGTTTGACTGCGCTGCAAGACTTTAGAGGCTTTTATCCTTTGCATGTGGGGTCTATCTTAAACATGCATAAATGTCAGCTTAAATAAATACAATGAAGACTCAATTTGTGCAACTGATAAATTCAAAGTTATGTAGATTTTTTTCTGCAATTACACTGGCATCATCAAATCAAAAAAGCCAGCAATCCACATTTTAAGTAAGCTTATTTGGCGTCCTACATTTAAAAATACAAATCTAGAAATGTGTTGCCTCATAACCAAGCCCCCAGTGTCACTCAGTACCGTGTCTCAATAGTCTCACTGTCATCTCATATTTCCCTCATGTGTCTTATATTGGAAGATCTGTTAGCAAAATTAAATGCCATAACATTCCATAACACATTTGCTTTTTACACCAGTGAGCCATCAGTGCAAACAGGCGAAATGTTTTGGACAAAGGCTTACAATAGCAAATCGTCCTGGGTTGAGTGAGGACAGCTAAATAGCTATCTGTGAGGGGAAAGGCCTATAAAATCACCTTCTGATAGATCACTAGGGTGTGCTTGACGAATGAGTTTTGAGTTTGAGCATGAGTTTTATAGCAGGAAAAAAAAACTGCTTCCTGTTAAGGGAGACGAATGGAGAGCAGAAACTGGTGTGTAGATGTGATGGAGAGAGCAAACAGAAAAAAAAATACCTGGTAAACAAACAGACTCAGCCTGGCAGGTCGGAAATTGGCCCAGCCGTTAGTCACGATGTGTTGTCCCATTAAAGTCACCAGTATTGATGCTGCAACAAATGCTCTGTTGCCAAATGTGGAAGTGGAGGCATTCTGGGTGTTAAAGGTCAGCTCCACAGCTCTTGTCACCACTGAGAGAAACGGGGGCACCAAGCATCTGAATTACCACCACGCCACTATGGCATGATTTTCCTCTTGATTCTCAGAAGAGCACCCATCCTTTTATCAAAAGACCCTTTAAAACACCACCGGCTCGTTCACGCTTTGTAAATTTAATTACCCCGTCCATCTGTAAAGTGCCTGAGTTATCAGCGTGTTATGATACAAGTGAGGAATGTGTGAGCTGAATAGACGTTACAGGAATCGGAAATGGCATTTTGCAAAACATATAGAGGATGGAATTCACTAAGCAATTCAAACTTCTCCATTTGTTTATGTCAAACTTGGTAGTTGGTTTAATTTGCCATTGGATTTACAAAGCTAATTGCACAAAATCATTGCAAATGCAAATATATCCATTAAGACAAGAAGAATGGGAAATTTTGCATCATTTTTTGTTTGCTTGTTTTTTAGTGTTGCAGATGCAGAGAGCTCAAAACAAACAAAAAAAGAAAAATTTTTTCTATTACTTATGTAGTACTATTATAATTAACGAGTCCTCAAAACTTTACAGGATTTATTTTAGATTAATTTAAAAGGAGGAATTATGGCAGCAATGCAGTTGTAAATAAAAGTAATTACCTCATGCACAGTGTGTCTAGTTTTAAAATGAACATTCAAACTTTGCAAACCTTCATGCATTTGCAGGAGAAACTTTCCACAATGATTAGAAGCATTTTTTCTGTAGACGTCAAACAAAAGACAGAATATATTTCTGTTTCCAATGCTCTGCACCAAATTAATCTATTGTTATGCTTTTCCATGGAGAGAAGGGGGTGTTCGTGTGTATGCAGACATTTGTGAAAGTGCATATTATTCTTAAGGGTGTTACACAACACCCTTAAGAATAACCGGTGTGTCATTAGAGGCCTAATGAAAGATAAAGTCTAGTTAATGATCTGTCAAAATGAAGTGTTTGTTTATTAAGGAGAAGATCATCCCACACTTAATGTCTATCCAGTGTCTCATACTGGAGGATATTACTTCTCAGTACAAGCATAAATATCTATTTATGTATTTATGTGTATGTATGGTATATGTCACAAAAATTAAAGAAGACCCAACACATGTAAATGTATTATTGTCTGGCTTTTCCAGTGAATGTGCTGGTTTGTGTACTTGCGGGGACGTAGTGAAGGATCTCATCAGTCTTTTCTGCTAACTGCAGATTAACGGAGCAGAAGGAAAAAGAGTCCAGCAGCCAAATCATCCATACATGGCCTTCCAGTCAACGGCTTTGAAGAGAGGATTAGCCTTTGCTTTATTCAACACACATTGCTGCTAGAAGAGCTCTGTCTTGGCAGACACTTCTCATTGGGGCCACACTTCTAAAGAATATACAGTATTTACGAATATCAGAAGTGGTTTTCTGTGATTTGTTCCCTAGAGATTAAAAGCCAAACAACACACAATTAGGCAACAGAAGTCACTGAGGTCTGGATTAGACACACACAAAAAAACTGTATAAACCCAAAGCCAAACACACACTCACAAACACACACTCACAAACACACACTCCAACTTGAATGTGCGGGGAACAGAAGAGCAGATAAAGAGGTCACACACGGGTTACAATGGCATTAAATAAAGGAGGAATAGCATTACTTACAGGCATATTCAAACATTTTTGAAATGTTCATTTATTTCAGTGACTCAGTTCAGTAAAAGAAACAACATATTTGTTAATTATAAAAAGATTGTTTCTGTTACTAATGATGACTTTCTGTGTACAGCTAATGGAAACTAGACTTTTACAAACAAATAAAAACCTGTTTAAAACAGGAAAGGATTACGAGCAAAAAGTTCTAGTAAGGTTTCTTTTAATTTATGAAACAAACTGCATTGGAACATTTAATTTATAAGCTATTCAAAATGACTGTATTTGTCAAAAAGCATGGCTGATCTAATCAAAACAAAAAGAAGAAATAAGACAAAACATAGACAACAAAGAATCTGAACTATCAGCCCAGAAAACGCCAAAAACAACTCAAGATCCAAAGGGGCATCTGTAAAGGACGACCCTTAAAAAACCGGATGAAGTATTTGCCGTCTTCTGCTTTTGGAGAAGTTGTTTCTCCTCATTTGTTTTGAGATCAACTTAAAGAAAATTTAAGATGTCTGACCTTCCCATAGTGAATCATAAATACTGCAAAAATCTTAAACATGACAGATTAATGTTTAAAGCTTAAGTAAAAGTCACACTTTCAGATTAAGAGGAGAAAAGACGGCAAATAATATCATTTTTAATTTTCGCAATTTTGAGTTGTTTAAAATTTCCAACATTGGCTTTGACTTTCCACTTTTTGTTTAGCTTTCTTAAATATCTGGTGAGGAATCTTAAAATATTGGATATTTATGAAATAACATAAATGTGAGCAATTGTGTGGACTTCTACATGGACAGTGTATTTGTGCTTGTATACATTGTTCAGAAGTAGTCAAAAAAATAAAACCAATCACATGTTTCCATTCAGTTTTTTGTTATATTAGGTGTCTTAGGAGAGCCATTCAGTGATAACTTTACACACTTGTTTATTAAATCCTCCACGGTCCGGTTAACTCTCTGTACCTTGCTTATTAGGATAAAATGTTTGATTGTTAAATGATTAGATATTATTTGTTGAGACAATGTTTCCTTAATATGCTATCCCACCATTTAAATTCTTGTGGCCAATATTTGCGCAGACAGAAAACAGATTCCACTCCTATTGTCTGAACGGAGAAAAAGCATAACCTCAAATCTCCCATTTAAGAAGAAATGAATGTATGTGTGTGTCTGTGCAGTTATTGAAACAAATTACAAATACCTGTAGTCAATATTTTCGCAATGCTTTGTTTAACTGTGAAGGATCAACAGTAATTTCATTTGTTCCATCTATTTGGTATTTGCTAGCTGCCCATAGAAATCAGATAATTGGTATTCATCTCTGTAGCTGCTGAGGAGGAGTGGTGCCAGAGTCAAGCTGTCTCAGCTGTCCTGCTGTGTCCTCCCACTGGGCAGCAGTATCATCAAACAGGGACACTTCCCTGGAGCTCACCCCACTGCTGTCACCGAACAACCAGCTTGGTGTTTCATCTCTCTGTAGTCTAAAGAGAAACACAGTTAGCCTGGGTTTAGGTGTTTATGGTCACTGTCATTGTTTTTCTTGACTTCAGTCAAGAAAAAATGTTACAGTAACATATATGCACAGCTTTGAATGAAGGATTCTCCACAGTAATCTGTGCAGCTATGGAAAGACTGTTTAATTTTGTTTGTTGGTTCTGAATGGAAACTCGGACTTCATAAAATATTACTCATGCAGTAGCAACAGTTTTTTTATATATATATATTTTAAGTCGTTTTATGGTGTATGAAACAGCTCACCATTTAAAAAAATTTCTTTAATCAACATGAATAGCTACCTCATGCAAAACATGCTTTTGTAGGCATGGTGGTTAGTGTCATAACTTGGATCTTCAAACCCAACAAATAATTATATTTTGGAGTCAAATCTTTGCATCAAAAAGCTGAATTTCCTCAGATGCACACATTGTATAAAGAGGAAGCAGTCAGAAATATTTCCAAAGCTTTTAGGCAAAACTTCTATTGTTTCTTAGATAGAGGAAGTTGCAGTAGCTGTTTTTGATTAAGATGTAAAAACTCTGTGCCAATTAATTTCTCCATGACGTTTTTAAAGTGGCAGGATCCAAACGCTGACAGGAGGCAGGCGGGAGCAGCACTGACCCAAAGCAAACAGAGAACCAAAAGATGTTCTTCTTCACCTGTTAAACTACTTTTACTTGCTCTTGTTTTATTCAGCATCACTGATTCCACAGAAAATGTCACTTCTCGACAACATTAAGGAAGTTGCAAACTAATTGGCATTGTTGATGCTTTCAATCCAATTCTGTTCACAACAATTTTAGGTTATCTTTTGATTTTTAAGCTGCAATTATCAACAAATTTTAAAGGCAGTAAATGTAGAAAAGTTTAAACCATGAAGTTTTTGGTAAAGATGAACCTCAAAGCACTCTTAAACTTTAAAAGCACAAATAGAGATGCACATTACACACATCACATTTATTTTAAAGATGCCTATTGCACATTACCGTTTCCTACATTGCCCATTCCACACTCATAATACCACAGAGACTGCATGCAGAAACTCTTAAGCTCACAGCAATGAGATTCAGACTTAGTCAAAGCAACCATTAGGCGGAGATTTGTGGGAACACTGTTGTAGTCGGGGAATGTCACCGCAATCAATACACAAAAGCACTGCATTGCCACCAATTAGGTGGAGATATTTATGTCCGATTAGGGAGGCAAAGCTGAAGTCATTTGTTCTCATGATGCAGATGAGAACCTGTTTAATTCAATGGGAAGCTTGGGTAGCTCAGTAAAAGCCAAACATGTGCCATCAGAGGCAGAAGAGGGACCAGTAAAAAGTACGAGCAAAAAGAATCAGATGAATCTTATTCCATGCTCACATCTCCCATGGTGCTGAGAAAAGAAAAGAAAAAACAAAACAAAATAAAAAAACAAAATCAGTTTATAGATTTTGTTTGTTTTTGCTCTTATGCAACACTTAAACTTTTCAGATCATTAAGCAAGTTTTAATATTAGATACAAAGAAATTGAGAAAATACAGAATGCTGATTTCACATAATGATTTTTTCAATAAGAGAAAAAAAACTATCCAAACCAACCTGACTCTGTTTAAAAGGAATTTCCTTTGAACTCAACAACTGGATGTGCTAACCTGAGGCAGCAACATCTGCCAACAATGTTTGTGACAACTGTCAATGATGATGGCAGGGGATAATTTGGTACAATCGTCTTTTCTAATACTTTTAATGTAGTCTCATAGTCAGGTGCCTGATCTTGAACAACTATTTCAAAGGTGTCCCACAGTATCTCAACAGGCTCTAAACCCAAACTTTAATCAGGCCATTCCAAAATCGTCCTGTTTTTATTTCTTCAGCAATACTAAGGTGAACTTGCTGGTGTGCAGCCCGGTATGATCGTCCTTCAGAACCCAAATGCACTTGAACTTAAGATGTGGGTGTCCAGCGTCAGTCATCAAAGGTCAGTGTCCTGTTTTATTTTGATTCTGCTCTAGCAAGGTGATTCAATAGAATGTTTTCTTTTTGAAATTTTTGTCAGGATTGTTTTTTACCTTAGAACTGTTCTTTGGATTGTTCTAACAGCGTTTGCCTCGTCTCATTCTTACTGTTGAATTGTGAACACTGATACTGAGGCCAGGGAGGACTGCAGGATGAGTCAGTCCTGGAGTAATTTTGCTAGGTTGGCCACTCCTGGGCACTCTTTTATGTTTTCAAATACTTTCTCACAACACTGTGGATATCACCATCCTGTGTGCAGACTGTGAAGGGAATAAAAAAAGATATTGCGAATAAAATGCTGCAACTTCACACAGAACTGGCTCTTTTCCAAAGTGATAGTATCATCATCTCAGAGCCTCTGACTGTTAGATGTCTTACATATGGAAACTGCAGCCAGGCCTGACAAAAATCTCAAAGACAAACATGGTTGTTTAACAGCCAAATGCCTTCCGGAAAAATGAAATGGAAAAAGTAAATAAACAGCTCAAAGAAAGTAAACAACCTCAAAACCCTTCAGAACCTTTTGAGTAAGACACTAAGGTGCAAAGGAAATAATGAAAGAGAGGTGTGAGAGGCAAAAAGACAAAGTGAAAGACTGGGAGCAGAGAATGGAAAAAGCAACAACAGTAGAGATATTGGAGAGTAAGCAGAGCTCAAGGCATGAGATGACAGGTAATCACTCACACACAATATGCTTTGACAGCACAAGAAACATGTCAAAAAACAGCCCCCAAGCAACACGTAACAGCACTCAGAGCAACACAGACACACACAGCCACACACACGCATTCCAACACAATGACATGGTAATTCACTGTAAATTAGAATTTGGGAATATCAAGCAAGAGGAAATAAATTCCCCCCATCAGATGATCTCAGAAGATCCTGCAGGATTAAGCCTGCAGGATCAACAAATATACACACTATTTGTTAGATTACAGGCAGTTGCTTCTATATTTAGTGCATATTAATGAGTAATATTCAAACACGCCCCTTCAATTAAACGGTTTGAGATGAGACAGATTGTACGTCTGTGTATTATTAGGCAGAGCTTTCACTTTGTGTGCATAGGGGAGCAAACTTGCATGCTCGTTGCTCTTGCGTAGCAAACAGATTCAGAGGGTGCATGGCAACCCCAGGCGGAGAGGCAGATGTTCCATCCACGAGATGAATCTACTCTACAAATAAATCAGACCCTCGCAGAGGTCTCTCTAGGGGATTAGATTGCTGGGGCACACCTGCGCACTTGCACAAACAGGCACATAATTTACAGTACATATGATACAGTATTTCACAAACACAACAACTAATGTCCAAAGAGCATTGCAAAACAGTGACACATGTTTAAGCACATGTACGTGAATGCTCATGCACGCAGATTTGTACTCGAAGGTGCCGGCATTACATAATGATCTACCCTCCTAACCCTCCACGGGGGCATCTGAAGCTCCTCACTCTTCACCACCGTAGAGAAAATTTGGATTAGGTAAAGAAGCATTCAAAGACTTTCTATAATCTAGCATGAAATTACTTGTGATTGTGTTTAGATTAATCCTTCCTCTGTGTCCCGGAGCGCTGCAAATCTTCCCTGCTTGAAGGGATGCTAAAGGTCAAGCTCAAACATTGCTTGCTGGAACACAGCCATGACCAGATGTAACGGATATAGACATCTAGGAATATGTACCAGTTGCACAGGCATAAGATTAGCTCAGAGATAGAACTCATAGTGGAAAATGTCAAAGGTCCTGATTTGCTTTTTTCCTCTGTAAAAAAAAATGCAGCAGGCTTAAATTCTTCAGGGACGTCTGAGACAAATTCTTAGAAAGTATAAACACCCACTCAGCACTTCTTATTGATTTTTTTTAATGATGTAGAATGAGTAACACTCTTTACTTGGTTTTCATTGAGCAAAATTGTCTAATTTTTGTAAAATAAGATTCCTCAGCTCTGATGCCCAGAACCCACTGTCCTGCACATTCTGGGTCTTTTTCATTGCTGCCACACACCTGACTTAAATCAACAAGTGATCAACAGGCTTCTGCAGCTCTTGCTGGCATGCTGAGGGGTTGATGCAATCATTTGAACCAGGTGTGCTAGAGCAGACATCTAAAACATGAAGGAGAGTGTATTCAGAGGACCAGGGCTGAGAGACACTGATGTAAAACACATTAAATGTTATCATAAGTAGCGCACACGCTTGAGCTCTGTGAAATGGTGTCAGTGTTTGATCGAAACATGTTTACTTGCAGTATTTAAAGAATACTGTGTTGTGCAAAGAATACACAAACATGTGATTGTGTGATATTGTCTTGCTCTTTATACATATCTTGACTCAATATGGTCCTTGGAAAGATAATGTCATCCAGCTAAATGTGAGGCCTCTGCATATCTGGAGTTGCTGAAGCGAAGTGTTTTGATAAACTGGTGGTCAAAAAGCATGATTTTAAAGAGAATTTATTTACAAATGGATTTCACTTTGCATTCAGAACGTGCCTGTTGTGCTGCTCTGCCCTTTCCCTGCTGGATCACATCACCTCATTCACTGCATCACAGAGCTCAAGTATTGAAATCCCTTTTTCCATGAGTATCAAACTGATTGTCTGTTTTCATGATTTTACTGCTCCGTTGGATTTGTAGGTTTTCTGAATCTCTGTCTGATTTTATGTGCCTCTGATCTGAGACCTGCTGTTGTTTTGGATTTTAGATTACTATGTTGTTTTTATCATGGATCTTGTTGGTTATTTTGACTACTGGACCAATTTGGCTTGAATTCAAGAAAAAAAAAAAAAACACCCAGACTTTAGATTTAAATGTCTGCTGTCTGTGGAATAATTCCTCCATCTTGCTCCCCTCGAGCGTCTCTTTGAATTCTTTCATTCAGGAAAACTCAAACTTTAGCAACTATATCCTCTTTGGAACTTCCTTCTCTTTTCAGCCTTAAATGAAACTAATTTAAAAAAAAATCCAGGGGTAGTGTGCTGATTTCTGAGACATTATCATCATTTCCACATACATTTAATTTTGTAATAAACTTTTTTCTTGCCGCTGGGTTTCAATTCCACGTCCAGCCATAGTTCTGGCATTCTTCTTGTGGAAGCTCTTCCCATGATACATTTTGAACCACAGCAAAATCATTTTGGCTTCCTGTAACGTTTGTAACAATTAAAATTCAATAGTTTGATTTGCCAATGGAAAAATTTAAATTTCAGGCCTGGTCAGAAAGCAAATCTTAAAAACTCAAAATAAGTTTTATTTTATACATGGATGATTTATACATGGATGATTTCTGTGTACATTAGTCTGTCTCCTTTAAAGTTTTGTATAACAAAGCCCAACATATGAAACAGGCTGTGGAGTTTTTCATGATTACATTCCCAGGCAGGTACAACTTCTAACAGCGACGTAAATGTCCCCTAAGTTATTCTAAATGTCTGGTGGACTGACTTGGCTGCCAGCCATGACAAATGGTTATTTGGCTTATGTGACAATGACTTTTTTACATTTCAGGTTGCTTTAGATACCTTCTTTTTATCTTAGCATTTGAAAAAAAAAAAAAAACACTTTTGGGATTAACCCAGGTTTTCTTTCTCTGTTCTGTAAATTTGCATGGTCATTCAAATCAAATTTCTGACAAACCAAGCAAATATAGATGTTGATAGAAATACTTACCTAAGAACACTTGTCAGAAACACAAGGACAAACTCAAAAACGGTCAAGTGACTGAATGAGTTAGAGAAAACATTCACTTTGAACTCATAAATAATTGATAGAAGCTCCATCGCTGTCTGGTTTTTCTCAATACAGACAAATAAACACAAAAAGAAAGCCAAATCATGTGCTACACAAGGGAAGCAGAAAAAAGCAAGAGGTTCTTGAACACCCACACTGTCTCAAATTCATCTCCCAGATGATGGGCAAGTTATGACAGGACTCTGCACACATGTGCCACGCTCTCTCTGAGGGTGTTGCCCCTCGGGCAAAAGGTGACGTTGGTACCAGTAACCCAACTGACATCTGTCAAAGGCTATCATCGGTTTTAAATGCTCGGTGAGACAGCAAATGACCCCGATTGTCATCCTGAGAACCTAAATAGCATGCAGCGGGACTTTTTGTTTTTTTGTTTTTTATAAGCTTCATCTTTTATTAATAGAACCACAACTTACAAATAGAGACTTTTAGTTTATGTTGCTGTTTGGTGAAACCCAAATTAAATCCTTTCCAAGTCAGTTTTCATACTCATAATTAGAAAAATGTCATCTGGACATTTTCCCAACAGTTGCTGTTCACACATTTACACAGGAAGATTCTATGTGAGAAAATATATAAAATAAAGATAAAAGCTTTTGGAAGATCTCCTTCTAGAAGTCAAATAATTTCCTTTGTAGCACATCCAGAGTGGTTCTTAATGACTGATATGTATCTTTACCTAGCACAAAAGTCAGAAAAACCCGGTAAAGGCATTTTTGGCACAAATTTGGCACCAATTAAGGAAAAATGGCCTTTGTTGCCAAGAAGCACTATTACAAAGAAGCAAGAAAATGACCAACTATAACCATTCTTCCTTTTTGCGTTAACATAAACATCTGTTATGATACTGATGAGCTAAATAATAAAGCAGGACACGACGTCTCTTGTTAGTGTTCTCATACCGAACAGCTGCTCTGTGACAAAGTCGTTAATGTTCCAGATGATTCGCTGCTTCATACGTCAACAAGTGCCTGTGCTGCTCAACTACCTACCACTCTATAGCACAAGCTGCGCTGAGACTTTTTAATGTCTTTTGGGATTTCCTGTTAGTCAGCCTCATGAACAAAATACCTTCAGTAATGCTTCTTTTCAACAAAAAGTGTCAACAAAAGATCTCTGAGTATACAGTAATTGCCATGCTGGGCCATTTTAAAGTTCTGGCACCAGCTCACTGTTTTTATTGTCAGCCAGCTGCAAATGAGCATATGGGGCTCAGTATCTCCTGTGCATCTGTGCAAAATTATGAAAATATAAAATTGGCAAATTTCTCAACCTTTATTTTAGGAGTACTAATAAAATGTTGTATTATTTTGATCAGACGAGTCCACAAACACACATAGACTACATGTTTGAAATTGTGCAGATGGGAGCAAGCTATCACACAAAAACCATCACACGCTAGTGAATTTCCCCGAGGAGAAACATCAGCCTTGGAAAAGAGGAATCTGCTCACGTTATGCAAAGGTCAAATAATTCTCAATTTAAAGGTTGGTGCCATAGTGTACGCTCGGCTAACATGAAGAGATGGAGGTGTCACTGAAAAAGAATTGAGATATTAAAGGAAACGTGGACCAAGAACAGATAGTTTGGGTTGTAGTTGCAGCAGGTTTAATTCAGGGATGTGCTGAAATTTAAAAAGGAGAAAATGATCAGAGTTTGATGGAGGACAAAACCTAAAGCAACCTACATTCAAGTGCAACATAAACGCAAATTGGAAGCGCAAATTTTCAACTTTGACCATTTTACTGGTCAAAATAAATTCTGCTTCAATGCCTGTTTCTCTCATATCTTTTTTTCTCCATCTCCTTGTCTACCTCATTCTGTTTTGTCTACCACCAGTCTGTTGGTCCCTTCTGCACAGAATCAATTATATTATTCTATGTGGCTTAACAAGTCAAACCCAGAATCCTGAAACAAAAGTTGCAAGAAATGCTTTGAAAATGTATCTGTTGTGCTTGTATTACCATTTGCAGCCATGCAGATGCCTCTGTTTTGTCAAGAGGTATCATATGTTTATATGCAGCTGATTAGATGCTCAACAAAGCTGCATACTTTCTTAGATAAGATGCTAAAACATTTTATAGGAAACTTACAATAAGTGCTTGTAAGTCATAGTCTTCACTGGTGAAATTGATCAAAACTAAATTAAGTTACTTTTGAATCTAAATTGAAAATAAAATTCCAGGAAATTATGAGAAGTTATGGATTGCTAAAGAACAAGCTAAAGTCCTCATCATGACCTTATCCCCTATGAATTAAATGCATATTACATTCATTTTCAAATTTCAGTCTGGGATCAAAAGCAGGCCTTCAATAATAAAAGTTAAAAAGAAAACATCAACTATGTAAACAGATGACACCCCACCTCTCAAGTTTTTAGAAGTTGTGTAATGCAGTGAAATAATTCAAATCAGATGAGCATATATACTGAAATCTAAAAGAAAGCTGAAAATTTTACAATCAGATTTATACTCAAATTTGAGACCGTCATGATCATTATGACTTGTGTGACAAAACATTGGGGCAAAACATTCGTTCAGTGTTATGCAGGGAAAGATTTGTGTTTGAAAAATTGTTCCATCTTCAATCTATTGCAATGTGACATGATGTTATTTTTTGGTCAGTTTTATTAAACTAAGAAAAAAAAGACGGGTCGGTCATAAAATGATTTCATTCATAAATCTTTTGAAGCCCTCACATTTAGAATAAGAGGGTTCCACTTTGGCAGATATTAAAATCCTGAAAGGTTAAGTCTGTTTAATTTAAACCTTTGACGTATTGACCTATTAAATGTGTGATGGCTTCATTCCAAGGTTTTCAACCATTAGGACTTTTCACACTGCAGGCTGAGGACGCTCACTTAAAGATCTCTAAATTAAACATAATGAATAATCTAACTGTAATTAAAATTATGGATTGTTTTCATTGATTTCAAATGACTGTTCATTTGTCCAGAACTGACAAAGTGTATTTGTAGGGTGTTTGTGCCGGCGAATGTTTTTGGTGTGCATGTCTGTATATTGCTGAATCTCGTTGGATGTTATCAATCATTTCCTCGGCCTGTGCCGGCTGTGTGACTGAGGAAAAGCTGTCGGCTCAGTGTTAGAGGTCACGAGCTGCTGTGAATAATAAGACAAAGTTTCATTTATGTGTTTTGAAGTGTTGTTAAACACGACTTAACAAGAAGGAACGCTTTCTACATCCATCGGGACTATCAAAAGCTATTCTGCGATAGTTATTTCACTTAATACTTTTTACTTCACCATTTCTGCTGATGTGGAATATTATTCTGCTTATTTTCCACTCTCTTCCAAGAGCAACAATTACATGTTTTGAACGTTTCATTTAAAGAAAACCAAGTGCTGCATAAAACGCTTAAGTCAGGACCGATTTGCAGTTATATTGCAATTTTGATAGATTTTAGATGCTATCTCTGTAATATATGCGGACACACACCTTTGTCCAGAGTTCCCGGACATTTCTTCAATTAATATTCATGCCGCAGTTTGGCTCATGGCTCAAGGCCAAGGGAATGACCTTGGGATTGCATGCCAGGATGCTTCTCTGTAGTTTCCCTATTTCTCTGTGGCTCTCTCAGAGGTTTTATCTTTTACTTGCAGACACCAAATACATGACCTGTTCAAGCTTTTAGGAGTGTGTGAATAATGTGGTCACAAGGTACCTGAGATTTACGGTAGGCTTAGATTAAATGACTCTGTCGGAGTTTAAAGTTTCTCTTACGAAATATGCAACCGTCTCTAAACACAAGTAGCCTTACAAATATCAAATTAAATCTTAAAAGTCCTCTATATTTGCTCATCTGCCTTCACATACATGTGATCTTAATTGACATCTTCATTCCTTGATGACATTGCTTTGTGCAATGGTGCTAATTCAATCTTGAATAAGAAACGGCCGCCCCCAATCTATGCCCACAACATTGGGAACTCCAGAAAATCTAATCTAATCTGTGATGAACTGTCATGGTCTTCTTAGTCTGATGAAACACTGAGTACTTGTAAAATGAAGATAAGTAAAACATGGCTCAGAACAAAGCAGACTGTCAGGATCTTGCGTTGTTTTTGAGTTTCTTTTTGAGCCTTACAATCTTCTTATATAAATACAACACATTCATTCCTCGGCCCAGTCTTACTCTTACAGCTCAATGATGTTGCAGGATTGCAATTTTAGAAAAGCCTCTGATGTTTCAGTTCATTGTAAAAGCATAAAGAGAATTTTGAGGACCACAGATTAAAAGGATGATGTGACAATTTATGTTTCCCTGAGGGAACCTTTCCAGGAATCACAAAGTTTTGTGGGACATTTTTCTCCCCCCATGTGTTGCCACAGCAGGAACCAAAGCCAAACCAGACAATAGCAGGTAGAAACCTACCTTGAAAATGGCCTCAGTAGGAGGTAAAGTCTTCAGGTTGGACCCTTGCAGAATAGAACACAATGGAGAACAGAAGTAATTTATTTTGCCAGATTACGGATATTCAGGTGCATCAGCAACAAAGCGACAAGCAAATGGAGGCATGCAGATTAACACGAAGGTAAATAAGAAAAAGACACTGTATGGTAAGGGTATGTTTACAGCATGAGAACCAAACACTGTAAATGTATTAAGGATAGTGTACTCGGAGTCACTGACTTTTAAGATTGCATGCAGCAGACATCCTGTTGCAGAAGCTACTGGGGGTATGTAAATATTCTTAAGAGAGCCATTACACAGGCTTTATCATTAATGATGTGGACATTTACTAACTTTGTTTGAGATAGAATTTATTTCATCTGAGTTTATCCGCTATGGATTATCATAAATGAGGCATATGTCTTTGGGTAATTAACTGTAATCTAAATCAGAGATCTTTTTCCTTTCTCCTGCTGTCAGGAATCAGGAGCGGTGCAGCTCATTAAAATCTATTATAGATACAAGAGTATTCTGATCTGTTGCTATTGGGCGATGTTCAGCTCTACCATTTCCCACTAAATATGCACCTCAGTCAGCAAGATGGATTGTTGGCAGCTCAAGTATTCATCCAGCACACTTGAAGGGAAAACGGCTTCCGCCGACACTTGTCTGAATCATACTGGAGGAATGATGGCTGACATTCTTGCATCAAGATGTCAAAGCAGTGGATCTGCTGCAGGATATCTTAAAACTGTGGCGCATATCTGAAGCAGTCATGGATGTGCTCTCGGGGCAAAGCTACAACTGGTTACCATAGGCACTGAAATGGACTGATGTATACATATTGATGATCAAGGAGTTCTACTTACTACTTAAATAACTTTTCTGGGGTATCAGAAGATGTGACAGTGTTTGCTCCCATCCTTAGCCCTGTTTGATCTTCTAACATCAAAAGAAGGACATCAGCAAATGAATCTGCAAAGGAGAAATTAAATAATTTAATTATTTAGATTTTAATGGATAATGAATTTATTGCCAATTGCCTCTACATCTTAAGCACAGGATATCTATGCAGAAAGGATTTTGAAGCAGTGAAGGATGAGATGACTCAAGGACTATTCTAACAAAGAATATGAATGATGCTTGAGAAGCTGTTGGATCTCTTAGTTTTCTGACATTAAAATCAGTTTTTATCAGGGCATTGAACAATTTAAATCAGAATTGTCTTAAAAAGCCATTTGAAATAGTTTCAAATGATCCAGTGCTGTCGATGATGAATATTAAAGTTTCTGAAGAGTGAAAAACTAAAGCCCTGTACAAATTGAGATGATCCCAGTAAAGTTTCATAAATAATTAAAATAAAAACTGCATTCACAAGACAGGATGAAGCACAGTGAATAATGTGGTAAGTGTTGTTGTCCAATTGGTGGCATTGTACACTGCCAGAGAATGGGGCAAAAAAACACCAAATGCACCATGTTTGTCATTTGTGAGAGTGAGGCGCATGTGAGATAAAGAGAAATGGAGCTTCAACATTATCATTTAAAAAACGGCATCACTAGCATGACCAAGATGAAGACAGCATTTCGAATTTCATCCATTCTGGAACCCGGTTGCAAAAATGATCATTTCTGTTCTCCCGAGATGGTGAATTTGTGTGGATGCATAACGTAAAAGACAATTTTTTCCGTGTGGACAGGGCTAAAGAAAGCAAAATATGTGGTTGTAGAACAGGTTGTTTTATGCTGAACTGCCAGCA
This sequence comes from Poeciliopsis prolifica, assembly GCF_027474105.1. Taxonomy (NCBI): domain Eukaryota; kingdom Metazoa; phylum Chordata; class Actinopteri; order Cyprinodontiformes; family Poeciliidae; genus Poeciliopsis; species Poeciliopsis prolifica. Next base: position 8,902,273 of record NW_026562380.1, read on the forward strand.
ACATAAAACAACCTGTTTTATGCTGCTGGCATAAAACACCCTATATGCCTTCATCAAGGCATATAAGGTGATGAACTGAATATTAATTAAACTTAACATTATTTTGCTGCAAAGTAAATAAAGTCCAGATTGTCTGGTTGCCTACTAAACACACCTGTCAAAAATCCTCCCTGAATTTCCAGTTGTGCAGTCGACAAGCGGTAGGGTGATGACTAGTCATTCATAATCCAAACAGTTTGTTTAGTCTTGTTCACAGAACATTTCAGCTGTTCACAGCTGAAATTCAAGGACCACAATAGAATGACTGCAGAGACTTTTAGCAGTTATCCGGCCTCAGAGTTTGGACAACCTTGTGGTGTCCCTTTTGTTCTGCAAAGTTAAATTATGAAACAAAAATGTCATTAACAGAAAAGCAGCAGACTTCACAGGTATTATGCATCTAGATTTGTCTACCTCAAACTGTCCAGTCGCAGTCTCCTCATCAGAGACTATCTAATTCTTTTTATTTTGCTTGTGAATCACTAAATCCCCTTCAACTCGCCATAAATCGATCTCCCCGCTTCTTCTATCTTCCAGTCTGGCACGCTCCTCCTCTCCTTCATTAAGAAGCGACCTCTCCTTGTCTCCTTTCATTTAACACGCACAGCAATCCAATCCCCATCCAATTGTCTGTATTTGTGAAATATTTTGCTGGCATTAGATGAGAGAAAAGGCTGATTTTGTGGTTATTGTTTGCCGCTATGTGTTCATGTAAGGCCTGCAGCTTTGACATGAGGCTAGATAGAGGGACATTCAACTCCTTGTGAAAATAAAGTCACAGGCTTCCTTTTTTTTAAAACAGGCTTGTGCATAGAAATTTTTGTAGCCATAAGTTTATTTTCAGCCTGGAGCTGTTAAAATAATCCCATTTCAGAAATTTATTGAGCATATTCAGCTCAACTCTCAATGTCCATTTTATTTTGTTTGAGTAATTATTTTGTCTGCTCATTGTTCTTATCACTCTATAACTCAGTTTAGTGTTTTTATGGTGTGCATCACTTAAATCAAATGCTTTTGTTTTAAACACACTACAAAAAAATTTATGAATTTCACTTCACTTTATAGCCAACTCACCTGCTGTGTACGCTTTTAGGAGTGAAATCCCATTATGGAAAATACAAGTGATGCAAATGTAGGTTTATTGTCATTCTTAACGGTACATTTTGTTCATATCGGTTGATTTTATTGGATTTTTTAAAATTAATTTTCACCAAAACCAAGTGCTGTGCAACTCTTTGTTCTGGTCAAGATATGTTTAGCCCTTCTGAGCAAGTATATGATGAAAATCTGATGGGTTGTGTGCTTGAAAAGCTGTACGTTTTTAATACTAAAGGCAGTGGTTCCCAAAGATTATATTTGGGCCAGCCCAGTGGGGTTTGAGCCATCAGACATTCTTTTAAGTGTGGATGTTTGACTTCCTCTTAGAAATATGTCATCCTCCAAATCAATATTGCTCTGACTGATGTCTGCTGCAGGTTAAATACTCATGATTTGCGGCCACATCATAGAACAGCAGTTTAACCGAGCAATGTTTTCAAATTCAAAATAATTACGTCCAAGCCAATGACAAGAGAATACACAATGCCTGTGTGAGGATAAAGACTGAGAGCACCATTTATGCTCTCTCTAAAATCTAATCAACTAAGACCAAAGAAACAAAGTGATTTGTTTCTCTTTACTCAAAAACTATCAATTTGTATTTCACATTAGACATCTTTATAAAGGGTGTGTGTGGTTCCAGGAAAACTGCCACCTCAACACTTCTGAACCATGAATAATGTGCAGCCAAACATCTCAGCATGTAAAATATTCAGTGTCTTCCTCACTGCCGCCTATATTTTGTGTTATTTTTGTGACTTTGAATTGTAAAGTAAATCACTCCCTATGTTTCCCCTGACGTGAACAAAAAGATTTTACTGAATGCAAATAAACAAAACATTTGAATTTTGATTTAATTGATTTAAAGTTGAAATGGTTACCTGGAAGTCCTGCATTTCACTAGACAGGAGAAAGAAAAATTGAATTTCTGATGTTTGAGCTGGGTTTTTGTATTCAACAAATTACCAACTTAAATATTGGGATGTTCTCTCCTAAACCAGCATCGAATGCCTAAACACAAATGAACATCTTGCTAATATAATCATTCAATAATGATCTCATGTATTAATATCCTGTTTAGTCCATTGTTAAAAACTACAGCCCTGAAAACACTAAGTTCAATTAATTACAGATGAGTCACATTTGTTATTTCAACTTTACTTGCTCTCTTTTTTCTACTTTGAAGAAAAATAGCTCCCTTAGTTTAGCTGCAAATTAATACAGTGGACCAATTGCAGCGTGAAGCCATGAGAAGCTCTTTGTCTCCTTCAGGTTGAGAAGAGAGCCCCATGGTTATGATGAACTGAAGCATGAAACTCAGAAAATCTGAGTAGCAAACATAAACTGCAAAACATTTAGACATGGTCTTTTGGCGTTCTCTTTCAAAGATCCTGCTTTCCTACAAGCCAGTTGTCTGCTTCTCTCTCCAGCAGCCTTGTTTTTCTTTCGGTGCTCACATTTAATTTGTCTTGCACAAATATTATCTGTAACATATTCTTATTCTTGCACCGTCTGCTACATTCAAGGAGCCTTTTATTGCATAATTAGCTGGAAACTTAAATGAGACCAATTCAAATTTGAATGATCATTGCAAATTAGATTTACTGACAAACTATACAAGCTAGCAGCTGTTTGGATTTAGCAGATTAAATACAAACAACTTAAATACCCTAATGCTATTAACATCACAAGTGGTTTCTCCACCTTAAGCACAAATGCTGTTTTAATTACTACTGCAATCTCAAGATTATTTAACCCCCACATGACAAATATTTCAGTACCTAGTACTGAAACAGCAGCAGGTCAAATGTGAATCACACTGACCTGCTGCAAATGTGATTCACAGTCAGGCACCAGATGCTGGCAGCATTTCTGAGCAATTTGAGCCACCACCTGATGGGCAAAGGCATCCAGTTCATAAATATTCTTGGGTTTTTGTGCTACAACTGCCTTTTCAAAATCCCACTGGAGATTTATCAATAGAGTTCAAGTCAGGTGACTCTGACTTGGTGGGATTCTGAAACTGGCTTTGGTGAAGTTTGATGTATGGTTGGGATTAGTTTGCAGCTTCATGGATACCAAAGCTTCGGCTTCCTCACATTCACTGACAGTATGACATGTTCCCAGGATTTCTTGACTAAACTGACTTGATTTTGCGCTCAACAAGCTGCAGATTTTCAGTGCCAAAGTTTATAAAGCTGCCCGTTATTGTAGGTACTTTGCAGAATTAGTTCAACAAAACCTATTTTTTCCTCTCACTCATTTATAGGTAATTCTATTTAGGTCTTGATTCATTGTTCAACTAACTGGAATCCCCAAAACTCTCTGTCTTATGTATGTAATTGTGAACAAATTGGAGTTAACTTTTCTTGTGAGTTTTGGTCAGTGTATGTTTACAACTTCAGGCATGCAGCCTTTTAATGATGCATCAACTAAACTTTGGGGAAATTGAAACCTCAATGGCCACCAGGTCTTGATGGTTTGGAAAACTATCTGTGGATGTTGATTATGCTTGATAATGATGTAAAAAACAACAACTATGTTTTAAAAGTAAGGTTACTGGCCAAAGTAAGAGACGTAAAGACAGAAAAGAAGAGATGAGAGGAAGAAGGATAGAGACAAGGCTTCTCAGAGTATGTGAGTATTTATAGATCAGAAACAGACAGAACCTCTGCCTGGCAGCTGCAGTGTGCTGCTTGTTGCTATTGCTGATGTCTCTGTAAACATACAACGCATCTCTGACTCAATGAGAAACATAGGGAGTAGAGGGGATTTAGATACTGAGGTAAAGACCAATATAACCAATATAATGACCAAGACAGATCTGTATGGCCAAATGTATATCTGTACATCAAAGTGAGAATGAAATTCAAAACAACGCCATTCATAATTAGGCCATTGAGATCTAAAGTCGGATCAGCTCTACCTGCGTTCACAGCTCGCTTACTCTCTCTTTCTCTCTCTTTCTCTCTCTCTCTCTCTCTCTCTCTCTCTCCCTGCCTATTCGCGTGCGCGCGTGCCGAACCATGTGAGAGCGTGCAGACCAAAAAGCGCGCGCTTGCTTCACTCAGCTCGTGGAAGCGGAGAGCGCACGGAGCAACAGCCACAAGGAATAACAAAACGCACAGCTTCCTGCTTTCCGTGTATGGCACTTCAAATATGACTTATTGACGGTAAGTGTACTTGCAGCCATCTTCTGACAAAAACGAGAAATTAAAAAAAAAGTCTTTCTCCCCCCCAATAAGAAATGCTAATCTGTCAACTGCTTGCCACAGTTCCACATACCGGCGCAGACTGGGAATATGAAGCAGAAGAACCGCGACCAAAGCTTGTCGGAGTCCAGAGAGCTGGACGGATCCTATGACCAGCTGACGGGTGAGTCAACTTTGAAATTTTACCGTCCGGAAAAAGATTCAATATAGCCCTATAGTCTTAGTTGTTTTAACAATAACTTTAATCATTTGTCAATTAAATGAAAAAAAAAATAAAAAAATGTCATGAACAATTAAAATGATGATTTTTAATATTAAGCTAATTATTACTTTTTTTTATTGAAGTAGCTATGTGCGGCTTCCAGATAGTAACAAGTCTTAGTCCCCGAAAATGTTATTCTTTTACCTGTTGTATATTTTCCTAAAGAACAACAACAAAAATATATCTATTTATAAGTCACTATAATGAATCTTTTCTCTCAGTGTTGCATGAAATGTGCGTATTGTTAAGTGTTGCATTTCCTTTCTTTTGACTATTTTGTGATAAAAGTAAGAATCTTGTCGGCTTGGCTCAGTTATGGGAGACCACCTTTTATTTCTGTCGGTGTGTGAAGCGCTCTGTGTTGGAAACACTTTTCCAACCCTGAAAAATTACGGGATTCCGACCACATTCCTCTACGTTTTGAGGGAGTTTACTGCACAGAGAAATCCCAAGTCCCAGTGAATTCCCCACCACCCTTTCTCACTGCAATGATGAAAGACAAAAGGGATTCGTGAATGAACGCTGCAGCTGCAAACATCTGGTCGATTCAGTTCATTTCAGTGGTTAACTTTGTGCGTGTGTGCTGTCTTTCTATGGGTTGAAAACCTCTTCCCAACATGTCAGATTCCTTACAATAATTTAAAAGTCATTACCAGGTAATGAGCAACTTCATATTTTGCCAGGAAGGAAGCCTGTTGACTGTGTGAGCTGAGCTGTCCTTTCAGGAGTTGTGGAGGCAAGCAGTTTTGTCAGGGCATTAACTATTGTGCACAACCTTCCTTAGGCTCTCCTTTTTAGAGACTGAGATAAAATCAGCATAAACATAAGCATGCATTTTCTCAAAAGTGATACATTAGAAACAAGAAAGACGGCAAAGTGTAGATTCAAGAGTTTCACATGTGGCAAACTTGGAAGCTGGATCAGACCATCTCCAAAACAGGACCTCTTCTTGGTGTTTATGTTTACTATCAATCAAATCTTGTCCAAGAGAGTAATCTATCTCTATTTATCTATCTCTATCTCTATCTCTAGACACACACCCAAAGTCCGCTTTAAAATTAAAATTCATCCATGCATGGTGGCATTCTTCTTCTGTGCATACGGGTCACTTTGGAGTCGTAATCGCTCACACAGAACTCTGATTGCAATCACATTTAATTAGCAGTATGAACAATCACATAAAGAAATCAAATTTCAGCAAAATATCTTAATTGACCTGCTGTGTGAACGCAGCCCAAGACAGACTGACTGACACGAAGACAGAGATGCAGAAATTTTAGATGTCATGCAACTTCACATTGTCCTAACACGCAGATCCTGTTTCATACACAATCGGTTATTCCACCTTGCTTTAACAGTCGGTCTCCCATGTGCGAGTGTCCACATGAAGTCAAAATGCTTTTTTTAAAAAGCTGAATAATGAGTGCGAAAGAGCAGCACTAAGTCGCTCATGGTGCTGGAGCAATTTACTACTTGCAGAGTTAACGACTTTTTCAAAGATGTGAATAGCATGGTCAATTCATCATTGTAAGACACTGTCAACTCTCCGGCATGCTTATCCTGGTGGTTTGTGTGGTTAAGGCTTGCTCTCAACAAAAACTGATATAGAGAAGATGATTTGTAGATGAAGATGTGGAAAAACATGTCTCGTTTTTTTGCTTGTATGACATTCTTAGATTACAGGTGCAGGTAGTGGCAAAGTGCCTCAATTATCACTTAGTTTACAAGTCTGTAATTCTGACATAACTACGTGATCATTTGAGTTAACATTTTTCATTTTAGCATAATATTGAGAGTGACTATAGCCATTAAACCTAAATCAAATGTTCAAAAAAACCAGGATCTCCAATGTTTCTCAGCAAACTTAAACAAGTTACACACATCACATGATGTGATGTGTGCTAATTTTTACATTTTATCTTTAGTTTTTTGCACATGTGAACAGAGTTTGTGGGCATAGTTCATCAAGGCCCTTTTCCTTCTATCTTCAAACATTTTGAAGATGTTCTGCAGATCTCAGAAATACTGACGTCACTAATTTAATAAATGCCTAAAAAGGGGGAAATATTTGAGTGCTTCACAGGTTCTTTTTTATGCTTTATTGTTTTACACGTTGCTTAATTGCATCAACTGTAAATTAACCTCTTTGAGTGGTACAACAGATTTAAGACTCATCTGCTCTCTCGATGCATAGTGCACTTGATCTTGTGAACACAAATCACATAAACCATCACCTAAACTCAGCATAAGATTAAAAACATAAGTAATTCTGCAGGGTTGTCTTCAGATAATTAAAAAGGCTAAATGGTGATAATGTTGGGGAAACATACAAAAATCAAAAGCTATAGCAGAATGTCAGGAGTTTTACTGTGTAGTTGTTACATATAGGGGCGGAGACTGCTGCTGCTTCTTGGTTTTATTGGGAGTTGGCAAACAGTTGTTTAGTTTTAGAATGTCAATGGTTTTCTAATAATGCTTAAAAATAATTTTAAAAATTCTATACATTATCAGTTTCCACAAGGAAACTTTTTTTTACAGTTAGATACACGGCATACACATATATTGTCATGTTATAAATAGCTTAAAGCTATATTGAATTGAATCAATATTGAATCAAATTGAGACTCAAAGTATCAAAACTGAAGTGAGAGGTTCCTAAAAATACTCAGCCCTATTCAAAACTACTACTATCCAAAAAGAGATTATGCAGTTTTTTTAAGGTTTACTGAAAAAAACTCCAAGAATTTTTCAGACATTAATTGAGAGCAAAATCAGCATCAGCTACGAAAAGCCAGATCATTGCTTCTCTAAAAAATATTAATTAAAATAAACATACTTGGCTTATGAAGGAAAACATATTCATACCCTGAAAAGGAAACTCAGACTTTCTAATGACATTGAATAACACAGCATCTACATGTGAATTTATGCAGAGGGAACGTTTTATAAATGCTTTGTGTTACTCTGGTTTGCTGCTTCGTTCTGTGACTTGCTGAAATCTCAAGTCTATTCTTTGTGCACTGCTGGAAATCACAGACACACAAAACCCTCTTACATCATTAAGGTAATTCTAATATGACTTAATATAAACAGAAAAAGATGACTAAACAACATTTTATAAGATTTCAAACTGGTGTACTTGCATACAACGACAGTTGATTTCATATGAGTCCCAAGTAAGATAAAAGTGTTGCAGCATGATGTTAGTGCATTGTTTGTGAACATGGAGGTGGCTTTGTCTCTGCGTGCGTGTTTGTGTGTGTGTGTGTGGGAAGAACCGCTACAGGTGAGTCATCCCTCTTACTTACCAACGACTTGTGAGTGTAGTGAGGGTGTGTGTACGCGTGCTCAAAGTAAAGCTGACCTGTGTTGCTTAAAGCCAGTGTGGGTGATCTCCAATTCCAATTTGAGTGAAAATGTAGCCCCTCTAGAAATGACTCCTTTATAGGTTGCCGAGCCGTAATGAAATGAGCGCCGCAGTGCATTCGCATGTGTCATGGCATTCCCCGTTGTCTGTAAGAGTGCTGGTTGAGAGATGAGAAGTAATTATAGACGTGTGGTGCAGTAACCTCCTCCTTCACTTCACAAGCCACAATTAGGGCTAATATCATCTGAACACACACATAATATCTTATGCTGTGTGCAGCTTTTGTTTCAACCCTATTCTGAGTCCAGAATATAACCTAATATCTGTCAGAATTGGTTGATAGCCGTTCGGTCATACTTTTTGGTTTAGTTCTAAAACTATGCGTTCAATATCAAGTTAAACATTTAAATATTTCAGTCTTGTGCTAATCATGGCAGAAATTCTTCATGCATGTTTAGGACTTTATATTTTCTGTTAACATTTTGTACAAGTGTCTGAGCAGCATGACTGCTGAATATGTTTATAGGTTTTCAAGAAAGATGCATCAGTCACTCGAGAAGAGAGAACTGAGAATTAGCAGTAAACTGAAATCTAATAATTTAAATGTAGTTTTATTCCAGTCCTTGAACGCACCATGACTAATGCTCTTAAAGTATGTTTTTTGAGTGAGTGAGCAGCCCATAGCTGAATTATAGTAGTACAACTACTAGACAGTTTTACTCATAAAGTCCTGCACGATATCAAGAAAACATGTAGTCAGATTTCTATTGCTCAATGTCACTTCCTGACCGTCTACTCTGAGCTTCATCATCTCATCTAAAAATATGATGTGTATTAAGCCATTTGGAGGGTGAATGGATTTCACTGAAAATATGTTTCAGCTCTTCACTGTCACTGTTTCTTTTCTTCTTAGTTTCAGTTTGGACAAGAGTGTTGTACTCCTTTTTGGACTGTTGAGTATTCCCACTGTCTGGCTAAGATGCAAGTCTTGACAACCTGAAATGTCAAACAGAGTTTCAGGATTTGACAACTGAGTATGTGCAGGGTGTCGTCATTCAGGAATTTAACATATCCAAGCTTTGTAAAAACAGTGGCAATATTTTTACCCTGGTGACTGAACTGGTTTTTGCCATTTTTTACTCCACTTGAAATGTTTGTTCTGTCTTCATAATAAATAAATGGGGGTGGGCATTTTATGAATGCAACCTAATTTAGTTAAGAATGTCCCCAAAGGTAAAACTTGTAGTTTATTTGCAAATGTCTGAATGTTTGAATCTTAATATTTGAAGAATAATTGCACATTTAATTGCTTATTCCTTTGACTATGAGACACCATGGTGTGGTCAGAGTGTAGACAGGCTAGACAATGATCTCCAGCGCACTATCATATATCTGTCAAGGCGCTCTTAATTTAGATGAAGAAAGATAATTATGAGCAAAGCTAAAATTGTCCAGGTGAATGTTTTCACTGGCCTGGAAGCTGCATGACAACCTCTGCCCTGACAGAGGAAGAACTGCTCCTACATTACATTTAATTTGGTTGAGTGAGCTGAATCAAGAACATAGATGGCTTTAAGAGATCTTTGGTTGACACTTTTTGCTGCAACAAGAATCTTAATGACCACTAGTGCTCTTTCAAATGCTTAAAATAATGTGCCACTGCGTGTGCCAGGACATCCATGGTGCATTTGTCTCATTGAGGATCTTCTCTCTGCTGAGGTTGGAATCACTGATTTGACATGAAACAATCTCTACATGGAGTGGTACTTAGAATAGGTCACTTGGGTTTCCCTGTCACAGTGGTTATATTACTGAGAGTGCAAAGAGAATTTGGATGATAAAAAATCTGAGGAAGTGAACATGGCACTCTCTCAAAACCACAACCAAAAAATATGTCTTATGAACTCACACAGAAACATTCTTGCATAATAAAATACATAAATTTTTCTTTGTTTTGCTAAATAATTTTATTTTTAAAGGCTGTGTACAAATCTATTAAATGTGTAACCCTTGTGTGATCACCCTGTGATTGTTACTTTTGGAAAATGAGACAATGACAAAAGAAACTCATTCCTGGTGCTATTGCTCGCTACATTTGACATATGTGATCTCAATACATCAATAATACAAACTAAAGAGGCAGAAATTATGCCAACACATAATTCACAGATAAATCAGAACTTGATGTTTCATAAAATTTACTTAAATTCTATGCATTTGAATTCCATCTTACACTAAAAGCCAGGTATTTGCATACGGCGTCTCTAACACTGAGAATGAATTAGTTGGCCTAGTTTTATTAGTTGGGCCCACCATCATTTTACATCTCTGATAAACCTAACTGGCCTAGAGAAAATTAGCAAAACTGACTCTGACTCAGAATTAATAAAAAAAAATCTGAAACAATGGAGACTGACATTATTTCACAAATAAAATTAAAATAAATCAGACTAACTCCAGAAAATTATGATGACCTCTCGTAGATTAAATTCCATCAATTTAATTGCTTCATCATGAAGAAAAGCTATTTAATTACGTAGAAAAGTATTTTTTTTCACTTGTTTAAAGTCTGTTCAACTCATTATTTAGCAGAGCCAAAGGGCAACGTGGAAGAGCTGAGATGCAGACACTGGTACATTTGCATTTGTCTGCTAAGTCTTAATTACACTCCCTGACCCTGTCTTTTATGTCTTGCTTTAAGAGCTCTTCTTATCCATCAAATTCTGGTAATGAGCAACTATTTATATTATATTTATTGTTCTGTAGCAATCAGATTCCTCAGAGCTAAGATTTCTCCGATTCTTGAAAATTTTGGGCTTATTTATTTCTCTCTCTATGATCCTTATTGTTTCAGTCTCAAATATACCCTTTTACTTCATGTTTGATATTATTTTATATATTTTATATATATATATATATATAATATATATATATATATATATATTATATATATATATATATATATATATATATATAATGAACTTTCTCACAGTTTACTTTGCCCCACATATATGTGTCAGTTCCTTGCTGTCTCCTTGTCAGTTCTCTGACTTGCATCCTGACCCTGATCCTGCCTTCCCTCTCCAGCTGTGTGAAACCACAGTGCAACCGTAGCTTAATAGGGTGGGAAGCCAGAATCAATTCTAACGAGATTTAATCTTTGATAGAATCTACGGAAGGCCAGACGATCGTTAATTAAAATCAGACCTGCTTCCCTCTCTCGTAGTGGCACAACCTCTTGTTATTCTGGGCTCCTTCTCTGCACACACATCCATTCAGAAATGTGTGCAGGCAACAAGGACAGGAATGTAGGGGAGGATGAAGATCAAAGCAACAGGAGTTTTAAGATGGGGTTGGCAAACTGAATTTGCTAAGAAAGCTTTCAGATTAAAGAAAACATTTGTACTGAGTTTTTGTTTGTTTGTTCGATGCTGGGGCCGTGTCAGGAACATTTATCAACTCGAATGATTGACAGGAAGCGTGTCAAACTGTGACAGAGCCCCGTGTCTTTCACTGTGGGCCCTTCTCTTGCTTCGCTGCTCTGTCAGTCACAACATCTGATCTGCATTAGAGGATGATTTTCTGTCCATTAGCTCAGCCACTTTCCATTAGATGGAGACTAACTCATCAGTATGAGGAACAGTAGATGTTCCAACAGTACAATGCTGCATGTACAAGTTATACAACTGTCCTTCAATATACCCTTTCATTCCTTTTATATAAATGTCTAAAGGATAGAGAAACCCCTAAAACTCTCTTTTTTTTTACAAGAAAAGTGATTGCTGTGTGTGTGTGTGTAGTCCGTGCGAGGAGCCATGCACATTAGTGTGGAGGATGTCTGAAGGGTATGTATAACAAGTGTTATGTTTTTCCAAAATGATGCCTGGAGAGTGTGTGTGTGTGTTTGGTTGAATGTTTACAGGATTGAGCTGTAACCAAAAAAATTCTGGTTTTACAGAAAATCATCTTTTGATTCTGTGTGAGAAATACTAATGTAAAAAAAGACAAATTAATGATTACTTTACTGAATAAATAGCCATCTGTATGGACAAATCAGCAGATGACCAGGTCTTATTTAAAACATTTGTTTATACAGTGAAGCATAAAAATTATGTAAAAATGTCAAGCTACTTTAAAATATCAACTATGCACTGATTAATTGGTCAGAGCTCCTTTTGCATTAATTACAACATCGTGCAGGTGATCATCTTGTGGTTCTGCTGAGATGTTGACAAAGCCCGACTAGCTTTAATCACATCCTTGAGTTTATCTTTGTTGGTACATCTGGTTTCTCCCATCTTTCTCTTTTCAATACTGCATAGATTCTCAGTGTGGGTTTTCCACCAAATCAGTTTCTCTTCTTAACTGGCTCTGCAAAAAAAGGTTTGCTTTTCCACTGCAGGAGAGCCAAGCTGGACCCTCATTATTGCATCGTTACAAACTTCTTGTTTATGGCTGTGGTTGATCGTTTCTGTTTTATTTTGCACTTTATATTGTATGGAGATGGTTTAACTGCAGAAATTAGTAACCATGCTGACACAAGCCCTATTATCACCACTTTTATTTATTAACTCTTTTTTTTTTTTAAATCTACAGGAAATGCTTGTGAATGCATCACAATCCTTAGCATGTGATTTCTGATCCCCAACAGCAGCATTGGAAACCTTTAGAGCAACGTTTATCAAAAAAGCCTGCTGGTATTAAAAAAACCTAAACTGTTAAAAAGCAGTGTAAGAAATGATATGTATGGAATAGCGTTTCTCTGATGCTAAGCATATTGTTTTCTGACGACACAAGGCTGCTAACACAGAAGCGCAGGTGCACATACGTGTGCACAGTCAAGAAAGGAAGCACAGTGGGAATAGTATGATCAATATCTGCCAATTAGTCCATTGGTCAAGATAAACTTGTCTGCCTATGCAAACAGTATTTAACTAATAGACCAATTAAGAGAACTTCAATTGAGACTGTCTTCTGCTGAACAGTAGTAGTAAGAGGTGATGTTATTTAAACTGCATAAAAATTTTACTTGGACAATTATTAACTTGGACAATCATGTTTATGACTAGTTGTCATAAACATGCTTATTAAATAGTTAATCTACTTTAACTATTTACTTTAAGTTTCAGTTAACTGTTTTTTTATATAAAATCTATACATTTAACTTTAAGATAAATGTCTTGTCTATAACTTTTCAGGAATGACCGAGTTCTATTAGTCAATTAAAAAAATATCTTTATGGGACTTTTTCTATTCTAAATAATCCTCAGAATTAAATACAAATGAGGTAGATTTGTGCTTTCACAATGTATTCACAATAAACTTTGTATGTAATATTCTTTAGGTATTAAAAGATAAGAAACAGTATTATATCCCAGAGGACAGACTTGGAAATTTTTCAATTATTGTATTTTATACTGGCATGCAAGGAGTTATATGTGTTCCTCTACTTGGTTTTGATCATTACAGCCCGACTATATGTTGACAAGTCAGATGAGTTGGATATAAATTGTAATAGTGAGATAAAATTGATCATAAAAATCCAATTTGAATTTGCTGCCCATGTTGCATGTTGCATAGTGAGCAGAAATTGTTAAGGCAGCATCATTAGTTCCCTGGCAGGGCTTCGCTCCCCTCGCCCTGGCCTTAAAACGACTTCCTTCATCATCGCTGTATTGTCAGCCTGAGGCCAGGTTGTCAGAGGAGACAATTCCTGACAGCCCGGTCTTTATCTTTCCCTGGAGACGCTGAAGTCAGCCAAACTCTCCACCAGCTAAGTATGCACACCCTGACAAGGTAGAAGAAAATGAAACCAATTTAATTTTGGAGGCTATCTGGTTCAAGGCATTATTACAACTGTGTGCAAGGAGGATTTTGAGAAATGGTAAACTGCTGATGTAGGAATAATGTGCTTGGCCTCACCGGACTTTTTGAGTGTGTGTGCAGACTTAAACCGTGCTGTATTTTTAGGCTGACACACCAAACTAGTTTCTGGCATTATCTCATGATGCATACCTTTAAATTAGTTGGCTTTAATAATCTCCTTTGCACTTGCTTGTTCTGGTTGTTTGCTTGTTGGCTTTGGGGCTTGAAAATCCTATTTCCCCGCTTGCTTTCTCCCTCCGGCGCCGGTAAACCGATTACTTACAAAGCAACTTGGCATTCCAGAAGTGCCTCTCCCTGGGCACCACGGTCTGGCACGGAGATTTCAGAAGAGTGAATGGAGTCTGCTAATCAGCACACATATTGACAGAGGCTCACAAACTCCAACAAAGGCAACTTTGATTGATTGGTAGAGTGACAGCCTTGACAGCAATGGGATCATTACCAGCCCAGAGCAGTAACACAGTTTCGGACAGTAAATCTGGTCCTGAACCTGAGGCTGTGTACAAAAAAGAAATAAAAAGAGACACTTAAGTTTTAAAAAAGAACAGAAAGTGACATTCATGTTTTCCTGCTTTCTTTTATAGGCAGTAGCAACATTAACAAAGGATGTTGGATGTTAGTAATCGTATATGCTATAATTATGAAAATTACTTGATGGATAACAGATGGGTGGAAAATTTAAAAAAAATTATTTAGGGGTTAAACCTGTAAATCAACATTTTGAGGCAAAAGTAAAACATAAATTACACTCAACATCATTTTCAAAGCAGATGATTTTGAAACTTTTCAGAAAGAAAAACAGAAAAGCACTCTGGCTCCGTTCACACAGCAAGTTACATCAGCGAGGTATTCTTTTAACTTTTAGCAAAAGGCTTCTTGAGTAAAAATGTGTATCGTTGTACTATGCTTTACTTTTTATGCGTTATCTGTCAATACAAGACCTCTGCTGATATCTGTGTATTGCTTTCATGAATTGAATACACTCTCCCTTTACCAGAGAAGACAAACTCAAGCAGCTTTTTATGGTGTCTGAGCCAAATAAATGACAGCTTCTCAATGTTCTGTTTAGCAATAAATGCAGGTAATATCCCGTTATATGTTATCAAGCAGTATCTTGCTCGATTGTGTATTTGTTTCTGACATTTTTCATCTCATTTTGTTATATCTCCAAGTTACTGCACTGAGATACTGTTTCTCTTGACACCTTTGTCCTCTTCACTGGCAAAGTCACCATATTAATCTTAATTGTCAACTAGAGTAGCTGAAGAGATTATCACTTTGGTCTTGGGTGGTCATAACCCTCTGCATTGAAGTCTGAGTTTAATATTCTCTGTGCAACATTATAATTTTTTAATACACTGTCTTTTTAAGATGGCTTTCTCTACATGTCTCAGTGCTTTGACTAATCTTTATACAAAAAAGTGGCATTCATTTTTATACTTTAATAAATGGGTGTATTTGCAGTATATAAAAAGAAAAGCTGTTTCAAAATAAAAAGTTTTCTGCTTACAATATAGAAAACAAGTGTAATTTAAAAAAAAAAAGAAAAAGTTTTAATGAATGTCATAATTAAAACTTGGAGAGTCCCAAACCAACACCTGTCTAAGGGTTGCTTTCATAAGCTCAAGATGTTTGCATTTAATGAGTGTAAATTAGGCAGACGAGCACGTTCGACTGCGTTCGCAAAAAGTCATTAAGAGGTGTAACGATTATTAATGAGGGCCACACAAATTTCATGTAGTGAAATATGGGCCTGTTTTGTTCCTGCTTGTTCACAACAGAGACAGAGGCTTCCCTGATTTCTGGCATCAAAGTACAAGTGTGGCAGCATTTTTGAGTTGGCTCATCATCTTGGAAGAAAAATGAGATGAGTTTTGGGCATAAATCCTTATTATGCAAGTTAATATGTGTGGTTGATTCTTGCAATGGTTCAACCTGCCAATAAATGTGTTAAATGCAGTGTGCAGCAGTGTGTTTGTACTTGACATGAGGGAAGCGTCCCATTTTTCTCTTTGTCTAATTACTGCTCACCTGGCCTATTTATCTCTTTAAAATATTTTTGGCCTGGTTTTGAGCGTTTCTGGTTTCCTACCAGAATATTCACACCTCTAACCATCTGTGGCTGTTAGACTTTTAGAAACACTAAATAAAACATCCGAGATTGTATCATGTGTCACGAGTAAAAGTAGAATCCAGTAACCATATTTGTTTTTAAATCATTCCTCTGGTGTTGATTTTCACAAAAGCAACATAAGATTATTTATAAGGCAAATCAGAGGAGGCTTCTGCCAGGCATTTTTTTCTAACAATATAAAATAAATAGATTCATCTGTTTCTACAGTTTTAAATGCAGCAGAAGTTCCCTCCAACTTACATTGCTTGCGTCTTGGAACGAACTATGCAATAATTGCATCCATTATAGTCAATGAGAATGTTTACACCAACTTTCTTATAAATAAATTACTAAAAATCTGGTGAAATGTGAGACCTCCGGTATTAGTTTCCATTTTCATGCTGGGCGGATGCCCATCCGAGAATTTTCTACCACAAAGCAGTTTTCTTGATTTCATTAATGTTGTTTTTCTGAAATTTAGTGTTGGTTCACTGGAGTCCCAGAGCCTTAGAAATGTCTGAGTAACCCTCAACACTTTGTTCTCTTGTATTCTCCATGATGTGTTGTTTTCAGACAACTTACTTCATGTTATGTGGGTTTGAATAACTTGGGTTATTCTTATCTGCTACTGAAAGTTGTTTGATTTGATAATTTCAGTGGGACAAAAAAATGAAGAAATTTGCAGGTGCTTTTTGACCAGAACTTGAATGGGGGTTTGTTTACTTTTTCATCTTGCTGTTTGTGTCCAGCACTGCTTTTAATGTTTTAAAGCTCTGCTTTACGTACCTGCCTTATTAAATTGCTTGTAAGCCCTGTCTGTAATATTGAGACAAACACCAATGTTTGGGCTCTGTTAGCAGAAAAATCTGGACCAGAGTGTTATTGTGTCCTTGTAGCTGTCGGACAGTAACTTGTTCTAATTTTACTATGACATGGAAACAGCAGATCACAAGCCTGAGCTGCATCATTAGCATATATTCTGACTTTACTCATTTTCTATTCTGCTTCTGCTTAATGTCAATCAAGAGTAATACAGAAAAGTATAACCTCCTTTTAATTTATGTTGGTGAATCATTCACATGATGCAACACAGTATGCAATACATTTCTCGCTGACAAGTTCAAAATGTTGTGGGAATATGTGATGACTGTGTAAACCTCTGAAACTTATTAATTCATTATTATGCAAGTTCCCACTGTTATATTTGCGTGCCTTGCTAGTCATTCTGCTGGAGGACTGATTAGGTTTGAAACTCCTGGTACAATAGTGGCAGCAAAGTGATTTATTTTGTTCTGTCCAAGGAGTATTTCTTTAAATAAGATGCAGTAAGTAGTTTCTCACTTTTTACTGTTACTATTATAACTACTATGACAATCATGCACTTTTAGTGGACTAAGTGCAACTTGTGTCTTCAACTAGGTAAGCTAGTTGAAGAACAGTGGACTGTTTTTTATTTACACCTGTTTGCATTGCTTTTCGCTGCTTGCTGCATGTTTGTGCCTGTAAGCACAAACGCTGAGTATTCCTATTAATCCTGTCATATTTCTTATACTTGATTGAGTTTGTTGCTTAAAAGTATCAACAAATAAAAGTTTTCTATCATCATTCAGAACTAAAAGTGTGATTCAGAGTCATTTTGTTCTGTATTTCATTTATGATTTAAGAGTACACACATATAAATGTACTCTTTGTGAAGTCTATCCAACACCTTTTATCCGCTGTATTTGTGTGTGCGAGTGACTGAGAGAGAACAAAAGAGGACGATTGAAGTGATCTCTGGAGGGCCTCTCAATCACTGCTGATTGTGCTCATGATATGAATGAAACAGATAAGAATTGTTTGGCCTCAAATCAGCCTTTCTCTTTCTGTTTCGATTAAATTCTTCTGCATAAAAAGAGGAGGAATGATCTCAGATGAAATTAAAAGTGATGAAGGCAGTGGCCCAGACAGAACCACAGACATACAGTCTCACAGGCTGTAAAGCAACACACATTCAATAAAACCAGATGTAAGCATGCAGATCAGACAGTCAAATAGCGTCAAACTATAAGAGCCCTGAAATCATCTGCTCTTCTGCCATGTGTCCAATAAAAGACAGAGAATCAAATAAAAATTTTATAGACTAATGCGGCCTCCATTTAGTGAGGTGTACAACTTGACTAAAACGGAGTCAACTGAGGCCAGGCGACTCGTGTACACACACACACACATGCAGAGAAGAGGTGAGACTGATTCCTGCTGATTTGTTGATCTAGGACTATATTGCCACAGCTGCTCACTGTCATCTCTTCCAAGCAGCCAGAAAAGGACGGCTGTCATCATGCATCTCTGTTGGTATAATGCTTATAGGGAATATTTTTAGTTAGTCTCACATTCTGGGCTTAAATGAAGTGTGCTAAAACCAAGGTGGACAAAGTGAGGTGAAGAGTGTTTTTTATGCTGTTATGCAAGGTGAAGCCTTTTTTAAAAGTTCTGTCCCTGAGGCTGATTTGAATGATCAGCCTTCACAGGTCCCTTCAAATTGTTGCATAGAAATTATTATTAAAATTAAAACTATTCAGTTCCCTAGAAATGTTTTAAATTGCCGACCCAACCTTTAATTTATTTTAATTGGATTTTTATTTGTAAAAGTTCAAAACATATTAAATGATTGTGAAACTGAAGGGAAAAATATACCTATAGTTTTCAAAACTTTTTCCAAATATAACAACTTTTTAATTTCAGCTATTCAGCCGCTCAGAGTCGATGGTAAGTAGAACCAGCTATAACCGCCCATACGACCAGGCGATCTTCTACATGGTTGTTTAGTGCCCTGCATGCCTTGTGACACATTTTCAGTGGAGTGTACAACTAAGGCCGATTTCAACAGAGTAGATTGGTCTGATTTTATAGAAGTGTTCAAAAGCCAGTGCTAGGCAATAAATTCAGGACCAATTTCTCCTTATAACAAGAAACTTTCTTTTTTTTACAGCAAGATAAAAAGCTTCTCAAAACAAGGAGACTTTCTCATTTTAATTAGATGTAAAACTCAACATATCTTCTAGTTTAAATAAGAAAGGTCATAATAGTAAAACAGCATCTTTTGGGAGTTTCAAGTGTCGTCTTGAAGGAACACTGTGAAAAGGAGAGTCTGATGGAGATGCTTTTATGCCTTTTTTTTTTAAATTCGTATTCTGTCAAAGGAACATATATTTATATCTTGTCATAAAAAGAAAGCTTCTCATTATAAAAAGATGTAAAACTTGTCTCATTAAAATGTCTAATGAGAAACTTTGTTTTTATGAGCTTTATATCTTGTTAACAAGGAAAAATGTCTTGTTACAATGACATGCTGCTCCTGAATTTATTTCCTGCCTCTGACAGTTAAACATTTCTGTGTGTTTTAAAAGCACTAGAGGGTTTTTTTTTCTCAGGCAGTCTGCTTTGTTGTGAAAATGTGAAAGCAAAGCTGTGACTCCTGGTGTGGGCCAGAGAAACAAACTTTGGTCCTCCTGGAAAAGTGTTTTTTTTTTTTTGTTTTTTTGTTTTTTTTTTTTTTTATAAACAAAGAAAGTGAACTAAAAGAAGAACGTGACATATGATTTACAGATGTGGATGTGAGCTAAAAACATCCATACCTGCTGAGTGTTTGTGAAACCACAGCAGCAATTCCTTGCCTTTCCCCCCATGCATACAGAGTAACATGGCCAATAACTCGCTGCCTTGGCTGCTGCTCATACTAGGCAGTTTTGCGTCCCAAATGTCTTGGTGGTGTAAATGCATGACATTTTCACATTATTTCATATTCTAATCCTCACTCATACCGAGCACTTTCTTTAATTGAAATCTTTAGAAGCCAAGAAATGTCACTGAAATCCTACTTACTTTCAAATAGGTCAATAGTAAATCTATGTATCACATCCATCAGTTTATTTATTTTTATGATCTTTATGCTGCGTTCTGATTCATACTTTCTGACCGATACCTAGTTGACAGAATGAACTGTGGTGAGCATTTCACAATCTTAACTTTAATGCTGTTCATCTGAGGAAATGCTGTCATTACCTTGTCCCAGTTTGAGTGACTTTTTTTATTTAGGTGGTTTTAAACTTTTAATTTGAGTACTTAAACCGTTGGGGTATAAAGAAGGCAGCATATTGTAATCACATCCCTGGCAACTATTAAGTCATATAAGTGTTTTTGGAAAATCTAAATTCACTGCTGTACGTTTGTTTTCATCTTACCATCTTAATCGTTTGCATGAAGGAAACAACAATCTTCACTGTGTGGGAAACGGCATGGAAATAGAAAAACTGCTCTGTCATTGAAGTCGTTTGTAAAAATGTAATCCATCATGGCTCAGTAGGAAATTATTCTTGCCTCTCCTTCTCCTATAACATCCCTCTTCTCTCTGTGTGTGTTTGCAACCTGCATTGTGACAGTCATGACAGGAATGCTCTGACAATAATCCCCCTGCCTCGCTCCTCGTCCTCACCTCCATTATCAGCCCCCTCATCCTAAGCCAACACAACAAAAAAACAGTTTTCTGTCACAAAAAGACAGCTGCTGTGTAGAAGTATGGGTTTCCTTTCAACTCACTCTAGTTGAATTGTTTTTCACTCTCTATTATGGATGGATGTGTTGGGCTGCACATATTTCTTGAATGTGCACATGAATCTTTTCACAAAGCTTTTAGCTGCACTTTCTCTTCAGATTCTTTTTTACAAACACTAAAGAAACTTAAAGAAAACTCTTATAACCACATTCTGTTGTAACAAATACAGGCATAAGAAAAGTGTATCCAAACGGCTGTCTAAATGTATTACAATCAATGTCTATTCTTTTTATTCAATGTGGAGAACTAATCAGCTGCATATTATTCTGCACCTTCTGTTTTGTTCGATGGTGTGGGATTTTGAAACAGATTAGCAGGTACAAGTTCAACCACTCCAGGTCACAATTATTTCAGTTTCTATGATTCATCACTCGATAAACACCATTCATTCATTTAACTAACTGCATAGAGAGCGAAGCTGTCCCTACACCTGCTCTTAGTCTTTTCATCTGGCTGACTCATGAGAGGCAAGACACAATCAGGACAATGCTTTGTATTAAAGCTCCAAAGCTATGGTTTACAGTGCTGAAATTCATCATATCTGTATACATGCGCAGCTTTTCCAGGGCTTGAATCAACAGACACAAACACAGCAATATATCTAGTCAACAACAAATCAGTGAGTAGAATAACCCCCATATTTTCCCATCTAAAGTTATGGTTTCCTAAGGCATTGCCATTGGAACCTCTATAATTGTAACTCTTTCTACAAGTTCTTCCAAATGTAATAAACCATTAAAAAGTAGAACAAAACTGGGAGGTGAAAGAAAAGCAATGAATGATTTACACAAATATTATTGTGTGAATCATGCTCAATGGTGTGACGGTATTGTATGCGTCCACTTTCACATTTCAGGACAAAATAGTTGACACTCCCGAGTAGTCGTGGTACAATTCACACTCTGGTTGTCTCAAATGAAAATATGTGAGTTAAAATACATTTTATGATCTTTACTTTTGGTACGCATTCACTGTTCTGCATGTCCTGTCTCTCATTATATTTTCCTACTGGTGGGGAGAGGCAGTGTTGAGTTTTAAATTAAAGCAGGATCTTTCCTGCCTAGTTTGATTTTATGTTCTTCTTTCTGACCCCAGAGAAGTTTTACATTTTGAGCACTGTTCTTTGAATATGTTTGAGACAGATGGGACTCGCGTCTAGGTAACGCCAGTTTCTAATGTGCTGATTTAAAACACACTCCCACACGCTCAGATATATACAGATATTCCCACATAGACATCCCTGCTTCTGTATTATGAAACTGTCATATTTCTGTGGCATACACCCCTCTCTTCCAATTTGCTCGCCTGTGCTCATCTTTTCCTCTTCTGCTCCTATTCAGCTGCGTCCTGACGGAGGACCTTGTCTGTCTTATCATCCTGTTCCAGCTTCAGCTTGGCTTGGGGTCTCCTCTTCTCTCTGCTCCCCCAGCACTAAAACACAGGGGGGCGATGATTTGGCACACTTTACACACTCTCATGAACATTTATATCATAAAGGCTCACATGCGAAAATTAATGGAGCTCATACTGTATAGTTTTACAACTTTAAGGTTGCCGTCTGCAGCAAAATACTCTTACCAGTTCAGTTTTTCTTGTCCTTAACCTGCCTTACGCTCTTATCCCTCCGGCCTCTAGCTGGTAATGAGGATGGCTTGTCTCTCTGCTTTACTCACTTAAGTGCAGTAATGAATCCTCTGTTTGGTGTCTGCAAATCTTTGCCTATGTGCATTGATTATAGATGTTTCTTACATCACTTCTGGACAATTACCTCCATATTGTAAACTAATTCATGACTTTCATCTTAAACTGTAATTGAGGATGTGGATTTAGTGTTGCACAATATTGTTAAAATGAACATATTCGTGAATCCACTTAGTATTTTCTCTGAACTTAGAACATGAATAGGTTGTTTTTTTTTTTTTTTTAGCAAAGGAACTTGAACTGAAAACCTTAAAATGTAAACTGAGAGACTTTTTGGTAATAACTTAACTATTATTGAGAATAAGGAGTGTATATTTGTCTCCTTTGCACACACTGTTTGACAACATTGACATAGATTGTAATTTTTTGAGAAATGTTCTGTTGTCTGATGTCTGATAGATGTAGAGAAAAAAGGTGGAAGTTTGGAAGGTTTTGCTCATTGTGATTTAAGTTTTCTCAAATTCTGTGTTTTTTAAAACACTGAATTTGTTTCTCTGGTAACTCCTCTTTCTTTTGAAACTTTAGGATTTTCTGGAAAATGATCATTTCTTATATTATGTGAGAAGTTTTGACAATTTGACATGAGCCATATTTTTAATGTCATAAACAACAAATTTATTGGTGACCATGATTGAATGAATTTAAATGGCCGTTCTCCATTCATAAATTCAGACCTTTATTGCTTTCTGACAAGAGCAGCAGAAAAAATATGCACGGATGTGCATCAAATTAGGAAATTTGACCTAATTAGGTTACAATGTATTTTAGCTCAAAATATTTCAGCACAGAGAATATGGTAGAAGCAAATAGCTGTTTGATTGATATTATTGGTAAATGGCCTGTACTTTAAAGTGCCTTATTGAGATAAATTAATATAAAGTGAAGCACTTTTATACACTATTCATGCACACATTTATACACTATTGTCCTTATTCTGTATATTTCTAAAATTAACTTGCCTTCGAATTGTGAAAAGTTTGAAAACCAATTCAGTAAGCTTTTTCTTGTTGGGATGAATTTTCTCAACATTAGGTGCCGTAGGGAAGTCTGGTAATCACAAAAACACATTTGCAGATGTGTTTGTACAGGAGGCCAGACTGTCAAGCCAATCATCGAGATAATGCTGCAAAGAAATGAAGCCGGATCCCTGGTAGTTTAATTATTTGGATTGCAGCTGCTGCTGTAGAGAAACCAATTTGGTTCTGTTATTTCAAACATGATTGCTAATTTTTTTTGCATGCCCACATTTACTCATAATTTCATGGAAAACACTGGTCTGATGCTTTTTTTTTTTTTTTTTTTTTTTTTTTACACAATCAGTTTAAATTTAAACTATGTGTCAGGCAGTTTTTAACAATTGCAGATTGCATTATTTTAGCTAGCAGGAAAGTATTATAATCATTCATTCTTCTTTGAATCTCAGAATCCTTACCTATCTTACTTGCACATTTAAAATCCTGAAGACTTCACAGCAAGTGGATTTCTTCTCTGAAATCAAGACAATGTTTGACCTGTCATCTGAAAGGCAACTTTAGAGATAAAGATGCATTATGAAGCTGACATGTCTTCAAAAATCAGAAAAGGACAACCATGTGTCTTATTGAAGTACATAATCACTGACTGGATAAGCCACTCTATTGTGGCTGAGTGGTTTTATACATGAGTTATGAAAGAGTTGTTGGTTGAGAACAAATCCTTTAATTTGAATTTGATGGGTGGCATTCTTAAATATTTAGTTAAAGTATATCAAGGGATATTTTGAAAGTGTTGCTGGATATCATTAACTGCTAAGTCAGTCAACATTAGTTTATAAATCTTGAATACAACTATAGAGTTTCAGTTTTTTATTGAAATTTCTTTAAAGCTCTCAGTACAGTTCTATAAATCCATCATGCGTTACTGGTCCAGAAGTGGATGACATATTAGAGATTACTGATATGTAATCTCTAATATGTCATAGCAGAGATTACTAATGTCATTAATTAGTATTGCAAAATATTGCAAAAATATTTTTGCAATATTTTTACCTTATTGCAAAAATCTTGCAATATTTTAACTTAAATATTTAAATCTAGATTAAACACACGATAGATAAAATGTTCTTTTTCAATTCATATGGCCTTCAAGCTCTTTTTATATCCATGCTGCCCCCCTCTGACCATACATGGTTTAACGCACCTCTGATTGTCAGGCTCAGGGTTATTCAAATGGGACTCATTGCCTTAAAAGGAGCAATTTTGTACTAACTTAAATTAATATCTGGGCTGTCTTTCAGGATCCCTCTCTGATACACTCGCCCAAGCTCATCTAATTACATGCACATAAAGTGGCGACAGTCTCTCATCACGTTTGTTGTGCTCTTGACTTCTTTTTAATAAAACTCTGTTTCAACAGGTAGTGGCGGAAGTGTCGCTGACAGTAATTAATCTGTTTATGTCATTCTCTGCTTACAGAGCAGAAGGACTGGATCAATGCTGTGGGGACTCCGCTTTAAAAATGTACCCATTCCATTTTTGCTTCAGTATTCTCAGTAGCTTGTGTTGTGAATATGCACAATCAAACTCTTTATCTCTGACTTTGTTTTGAATTCAAAAAGAAAATCAACTGTACTTGCATGTGCCTTTGCTTTGCTATGTTTTGTTATCTGCTATCTGTCAGCATTTCTGAGGAAATGCACCATTGTCGTTGTGGTTTATTCAATACTCTTATGTATTTACAGACTGTAGAAGCACAGCAGCAAGCAGAAATTGATTTGATTTTAATGCTTTGACAGACTGACATCTCACAACAAGCTGCTTTAATCTCTTCGACTATTTCCTGACTTGATAACAAACTCTGAGATTAGGCTGTTGTCTGCTTCCTGAATAAATATACCCATACTGTGTATTTATCTCCTTCCCAAACTGAGGGTGCTAGCAGACCTACAATGTATTTGAATTACTTGCTAAAGTAAAGGTCATCTTATCAATTAACCTTGTGTGATGAATGAGGAAGCAATATAAACAGCAGAATCCCTGCTTGTCTTGAGTGGGGACACATTTTGTCCCTAAACAAAGCATATAAACTTAGCATGAAGTCCTCTGGGGTTTAATTTTCTCAGGGCAATTGCTTTTAGGCTTGAGGTGTTTGATCTAGTTCATCATATCCATAATATGTATTCTAACAGTAAATTCAATTAAAAGAAAATCAGTAGAACAGAATTGAATAGCTGTGTAAACATCAAGTAAGAAACAAACAATTCAGCTGC
This sequence comes from Poeciliopsis prolifica, assembly GCF_027474105.1. NCBI lineage: Eukaryota > Metazoa > Chordata > Actinopteri > Cyprinodontiformes > Poeciliidae > Poeciliopsis > Poeciliopsis prolifica. The sequence continues at coordinate 8,927,792 of NW_026562380.1, forward strand.
ACCTGCAGCTCAGTTGTAAGTTAGTTTTTGTATTAACACCTGCTTAGCTGTTACAGAGATCTAGCTCTGACATCTCAAGGTGTCTGAAGGCTCGTACTCTGTTGTAGAAAAGCAAGAATTGTAACAGGTAATAAAAAAAAAAATCATGAAAACTTTCAAACATTTCCTCAGTAGAAAAAATGTGAGCTACTGGTCTATCAAGTTCTCTGTAGGATAGAATAAATCAAAAGCAGCAGAAAATATTTTAGTAATATCAAAGCATGGCATTTTATATTTTTAGCCATTCATGTTTTAAAAAGTAAGTCTAGTTTTACTGATAAAACTCATGACTTGCTTAGAGAGCTCTGGAGCTGGTCATTTCCTGGATGCAAACATTGATTGTTTGCATCCAGGAAATGTGTTGTGTGTTTATGCTCAGGTAGATATCCCTGGTATTGCCTAAGATTTAACTAACCTGTAGCTTTACATGCTTTATCCACCTCCTCTGTAAGAACCGTCCCTCTTTTTACCTTAACCTTTTTATGTTTTACATTTTTGCTTTATATGTTGTATGGTGGAAGCTGCTCCAGAGCACCAAAACTGTGTCCCACACATAGCTACAGTAGGTGGTAGGATGGCCTTTGCACTCAAATGTCACATAAGCACTCCTTCCTTTCTGCTTTTTAAGTATTATCTTTGTCACGCCTGTATAGAAAACCATACACCTACACCCTACTTATAAAGAGCTTTTATATCATCTCTGTTCAACACCACTGGCACTCTTATTAGACTGTAACATTTGTCACCCACACTCTAGTTGAACTTTATTGAAACTTACACTTCTAGAACAGATGTATAACTGGTTCAGAAAAGGAGTCCGTTTCTTCAGAAGGACACAGTTTTCTATTTTTTTTCTTCATCAATGCTTCATGTGTTGTTCTGCATTTGCCAAATCAGGGAAGCTGTTGGTGTGTATATTCCAATGCAGTGATGCAAATAGCCATTAAATTTACTAATTACAGTTTAGATTAGCAAGACTCTGAAGATCAATTTGAAATTTAGGAACTGCGAGACTCACCTAATTTGTTCTTATGGATAATTGTCCAGTGAGGAGAACATCTAAAGATCATTCTCAGCATTTTAAAGAGTTTGAACATCTTAACTTTAACTCTGTTTGGCTCATTGCATAAAATTACAATTTTCTCATACTTATTGCCTGTTTGCCATCCATCCATAGTGTTTGCCTCACCTGCATTATATTCTTGATTTTGTTTTAGTTTTTGTGTTTCTCAGCTCACGTTTCTGCCATGGTTGTGATTTAAATTTTCTATGTTTGAAGAAAGTCTTTGATCGTTTAATAGAAGACTTTATTCTTATTCAGTTGTCTAATGTCACAGTTGAGGTCTACTTAGAGACAAATTGTGTAGTTAGGGAGAGTTGTATTGAAAATGGAGACATCTTTAATGTTCAAAATAGTAAAAACTTTCCAGCTATATTTAAATTGTCACTTTTTTGACATGCACACCTATATATTGATGAGAGAGATTGTTTTTGGTAACAATGTACTACAATTTTGGTTTACTTTAGAAATTACTTTTTTATGGCAGACATAGCCTGTATCAAAACAATTATTAAACAGAAAGACTGTAAGCAAACAGACTATGTATTTGAGGATAAGTTTTAATTTCTCCCCTGATCTTTTGTCAGCTCTGCAGTGCACAGTTATGTTCATTCGGAAGCAATCTGTAAACCCATCAGCTTTAGACTAATTACCATAGTCCCAGGAGCAGTAGCCAACATGTCTGGGCATCTGGCACAGTTTATCCCAGTAGCTAACAATGGATATTCTTTGCATTTTCTCATTGGACTAGCCACTATTTTACAGAAAATATGGTTTAATATGTTCTAGAACTGATCATTAGCCCTTTGTTTGTAGCTATGTATTGTCTTTTGATGGACATCATGGCAAACATGCAACCAAAGCCAATTCTAGATTAAGTTCTCAGTATACTTCTTAGCATGACAGAAAAACTCCAGCTTTAAAATGATAATTAATGGATATATTGTCCTTTCCTTCCTCCAACCTCAAAACTTTTCAGCATACTTTCAGAATCATTAAATGCTTGGCCACTTACTCTTAGACCTTTAGTTATGGATTGCGACTCTGCCTTTCTAGGGCCAAGAGACTGTAACATAATCGGCATCAAAATTTGAAGCCAGAGTTAAGCTATTAATTTAAAGGGCAAATATTGCAAAAAAATAAAAAATAATAATAATGGGAGGAAGAAAAAGTGCAGAGTATTCTACTTAAACTAAAAGTTCATAAAAACAAATAAATTAAACACAAGTAAATTTAACATGCTATTTGAAGTACCAGAACTTGTCATATACCAGTGCAGTATGTCTTGTGCATAAAATCAGGAGTTGTCATCCATTTAGGATTCTTTTTCCTGATTTTAAATAGGCTGTTATGGTTTTAATAACACACTATTTGATATTATGCTTACTTTTTTCAATAACCTTAAAGCCACATTTAAATGGACTGCACTATTAAAGCTCTTTTCCAGTCTTATTGACCACTCAAATCACTTCACACTAGAGCCACATTCACCCATTCACATTTATACACTGATTGGTCGCCCTTGCCTTACACAGGAATAAATTATTATGTGACAGGAAGCCAGAATCAAACCTATAATCTTTGGATTGCAAGACAACTACTACCCACTGAGCCACAGTCACATCCAGTCATGTAGCCTTTAAACACACATTTCACTGTGGATTGTTGACAGGTTTTCTTCATCGTTCAGCTCTGTTCTTCACCTCATGAATAAAAGATTAGCAAGTTAGTCCGCATGTAGTCTAGCAACAGTAAGTGTCTTGGTTTTGTTGTGATCTGCCCTTGACTACCTTTTACAGTAAACATGTCACCTTAGCAAGTTAGGAATAGATGCATCTCCTGTGGTGACAGCTCTCCTTATCTATCCTTGTTTATGTAACTGTCAGAATATTTTTTTGGTCCCTTGACAGATTCCCAGCACCGAAATAGAAAAAGAAAAACTGTCCCCTGTAAGCAGATTTGAAGGTTGCTTGAATCAATCATGATGTAACATTTCTCTGAGGATGTTTCGCGTTAGTGGCAGTTTGCATGAATGGGCAATTATTTCTCTCTGCAGCTTTTGGCCTTGACTCTTGAACTAATATAACAAATTGTCCCGAAACAGGTAAATATATTGTTTCTTCTAAGTAAATTGTTCATGTTGAGGAAAACCTAGACATGTAAGAATAAGTGAAAGCAGAAGAACAAAAGTTAAAATTGTGCTTCTAAATTGACACAATTCTTTTTCATAGTTCATTATTATTCTGTGCCTACCTCCCTGTCCTTGTCCATCCTTCCAAACTTTGTCAACAATTCAAAGTTAAAAACAAAAATGGTAGGAGATAAAAGACTGAGTCAGAGATAGTGGGTGAATGAGACAAAATTGGTTGGCTGTGATGGTGTGATAAGTGGGTATGAATTGATGAAGATAAGAGACAACCTCTTTAAGAGCATCCTTTCTGTCCTGCAGGCCTTAAGCTCGGCCTTCTAAACAGAGAAAAGAGGGTTTTATTTGCACAGGAGTGCTCCACACTTGGGCAGATGACTTAGTGAATTGGGAACAATGGCCAACACTGCTGCATTTAAAATCAGCTTGGATAAAGAAAAAGAGTTTCTTTTTCTCCTCCACTGCCTTGCATGTCTCACCTCACGTCGCCTCTCATCCTTTGTCACCCATGCAGAATAAAAGAAGAAAGTGAACAGCGGGAGAGAAGCACAGGGGTTGTAGTTTAGAAAGAAACTTTCCAAGACCAGCACAGAGAGAGTGTAATGTACACGGGATGCAAACTATTCAACCTGATCAACAAAAGCTCAATTTGTAGAAGCGTTTAAACAATTTGTTACAATGACAGATAATGTCAAAATTAAGTTGGGAAGAAAGAGGAGATTGTACACCTCATGTTACATTTTATGGAATATTTCGTGTATTAGTACGTGCAGAGAATCTAGGTGCCACCGTTGACGAGAAACTTCCTAAAAATAACCCTGTCTTAAAGAAAAAAAGAGACAGAATACCTGACAGAAACACAGGATGAACGAGAGCATTAGAGTGTGATAACGAATGAACTTGATCCAATTTATCCAGCCTGCTTTTTTTCTCCTTCTCCTTCTGTCACCGATCTATACCTGTCCACCCACTCGTTTCCCATCAGCCTTTGGGTTTTTGTGTAAAATCAGCCAATTTGAGCTGCTTTCGCCTGAGTTACTATTCATTAACGCAAAACCACTTGCAGGAACACGCTAAGAAAACATACTGTACATGAATGTTGCAAACACACGCAAGCTTGAAGTTTTGTATGTAGGTTGTTAAATTGATGCTCCTTATTTATTTTGTTCTTGTAGGTTGTCATAAGACAAAAGAAAACCAGATGAATGGAGACTTATACATAATGTCTTTAACCTTGTGATCTAGGACCTTTGTTAAGCTCCTGCGATACACGCTACACCCTACATCATCATAACAATGATATAAAGTAGTGACTTTTACCCTGCACATTCATGCACTCAGCTGAAAAAAGTGGAGACTGGAACCACTTAAGAAACACTGCAAAAGCATGACAGTAAGCTCTGAAAATTGAGTAGACTGAGGTGTAAAGGTCACTTTTTTGCCGAACAGACAGACACGGAGAGCTCTTTGAGAAAGTGTAGAAGGCAAGAGAGATGTTACATGAAGAGAGTCAGCAATTACAGCAGTGGAAGAGCTGCACTTGTCCTGATCAAAGCTGCTATTAGTGCTCTTATTGTGAGGATCAAATTAGGCTCATAACACTTGTAACAAGAGCACATATGGAGGAGCTGTCAAACCGCAGAAGAAAAAAAAACAGAAGTAGGATGAAGTATAGATCAAACATTTTTGCTCAGTTTTACTTGCTCGATTTTTTTTTTCTATGTGGTTTGGAATACGTAGGTGTGATACTAGAACATTTTTAGAAGATCCAGTACCTTACAAAAGCATTCATCCACTGAACCTTGCTGCCTGGTTTCACTGTTACTGCATCCCTGCCTGGGGTCTTTTTGTGTAACACTTCTGTGTAGATGTTTCAGGTTTTTCTCCTGTTTTAGATGTGTTTGAGCTCTATCATATCTGATTCAAGTGATTGAATTACCTCTCCAGCATCCCATCAAGATCTACAGAAGATCTCACATTGATTTATTAGTTTCAATTACTCTGAATCCATTCCTCACTTCCACCTCACAATGACTTTGTGTTGTTATAGCACAGAAAACTCTAATAAAACTGGAAAAATGTAAGAGCGTTTTAAGGGATGTGAAAACTTTCGCAAGGCATCGTACATGGCATTTTTAAGATCAAAATGTCTTTGGGGAGCCATCCTGTTAAGCATGGTTCTATGCTTTTTAGCACCAATTTTCTCAGATGAATGACCTAACCCCACCATGACTCTGATCCAGTTCAGTACAAGTTAAGTAGAAGATAAATAGCATCCTTAACTCATGCATAGATGACAGAGCCATCCACACACTCACATTGCCCCGTACTGTCAGACTCATCCCAGAAAGTCTGTGTGGATTCCCAGCCAGGTGGATTATCTAAGTCCTGCTGAAGGTGACCTCTTCTCCTGTGATGGTTGACAGCAGTGAGACTGATCTGTCCCTGTTCTATTACGACTGATTATATCATTTAGATACAGATGGGCCGTTTAATCCAGCAGCTGTCCTCATCAGACACACCAGACTGAACCCCTGTTAATGGCTCTTGAGAAGCCATGAGGGGGCCGGTGGCTGGCAATGAAGGGGAAACACGCAGATTAAAAATAAATGCGATGGCACGCTGAATTGGACCGCTAACTTGAGCGCACACTCCTTCTCAGCAAAAAGTTTGTAGGTAAACAAACTTTTAAAAAATGATTCTTGCAAGATCATTTAAACATAAAACCAATAGGGAAATTTACAGATCAAGTTTTTCAAGAAAGTTACTCCCACAGAGTGTTCGATTGTAACTTAAGATATTTTTTCAACTAAACTTAAATGTCTTGAAATCCTGAATGAATAAAATAGCAGTAAGATATCTCCTTTTTGTGAAGCTTTAGATATAGATGGAGCTGATGTGATGTTGAACTTCATTGTCTGATAAATTTGATGGAGGGCAAATAAGGTATTCATCTTTTTCCTTGGTTTGCAAAATGAGGCTGTCCTTTTTTTGGAAACTTCGCTGTGTTTTAAAGTCAAGTCATATTTATTTTTGTTTATTTTGAAGAGATCACAATATGCTGCTCATTAAAAACACCATCTAGTGTTATATTTTTCCACCAACAATAGTATGCTGAGAATAACACACAAAGGGAAAATTAAATACAATTACAGGACTGGTAATTTTTCTCTATGACCACACAGCAAACACCTTTGAAACACAATGAAAAGTATGAGTGATTCCTCCTTATGGATGTTGTTTCCAAAAGGTACTTTTATTTTTTTATTCTGACTTCTATTTGACTTTATGACCCATTACCTCCTTATTGTGCAAGTCTGTTTAATATGAGTCAGTCAACCACATTGCTGTAACTCAATGCATTTAGTCATACAGATGTGGTAATGGCTTCCTGAAATAAAAACAGAGCATCAGAATGGGAACAAGATGGGATTTAAGTGCCTTTAAATGTGGTTTGATTGTTTTTTATGATTGCATTTCTCCAGAGTGACACCTCAATTCAGCAGGAAGTGATTCATATATTTTCTAATAAAACGCCCCACCTGCAGTCTGAACTGCAGTCAAAACTGGCTGAAATTAAGCTTCTGTGATTGTGGTCTGGGGGTGTGATAAGCTCTCTCTGCCTCTCCTGTTGCACAGAGGAAACGGAGTCTGCAAAACGAGAGTGGAGACTTTCTCTCCTCCTACACAGCTCTGCTCAGAGGGGCTCCATCTCTGAGGCTCTGTGATGTTCAAGTCACAAAACACCTGCTGCCTGCCTTTAGACGAGCATGGAGAAAGAGGGGGCAGAACAGCAGTCAAGCAGCCAAGAGGCTGGGCGTGACAGCGAGAGCGAGGCAGATGCAGGCTTCAGAGGAAATACACACAGGCTGCATTAGAAGACAGCATGTAAAACAAGAGGCGAACAAGAGGTGGCAAAGGCAGAAGGATAGTAGGAACAGATGTTTAGACTGTAGGGATGCCTTTTAGCAGGTGGGAGTAGCAGAGTGGGACTTTGGGTCCCATTTTCCCCATGTTGGGTGTAACCTGTTGTTGCTTTGCTTAAAACCAGTGTGAAAAATTCTTGTCAGCCCCATGGCCCTGCAATACACTCTGTTGCTTTAGTTCTTTCCTTTGTTTATTATTCTTATTCCCGAGAGTCTGACCTCCTCCCATCATCTTTGCATCCAGTTAAATATTCATCTCACGCTTTAAGCATAAGAATTCCTGAGCAGCTCCCAGTAGATTTAAAGGTTAGATGTCTGAGCAACACTGTAGATTGAAGTACATTCATCATTTATTTATTTGTCTCATCCATACAAAGTTTTCTTCTGAATCACCTCCAGCTGTATATTTTCATTCAGAAGTTTAATGAGTGTCTGACCACAGAGTGTAATAACAGAACCTCTCATCTTCTCTCACCGTCACGGTACTAAATTGCTCTGTTCAGTCCTAATGCTCAAAGCATCAGGACTGCAAATCTAAATTCAGATTTGTAAATGTGAAGCAGAGACATTACACAAGCAATTAGCCTTGTATTTATTCCCCCACTTTTCTCTAGTGGTTCAGCAAACCTGTTATGATATTTTCTCAAAGAAAAGAAAAAACTAATGGTTACAGACAGTTGTAAAATGTTAGAAGATATTAAGAATTTAAGTGCTCAATAAAGAAATAATGCAGGTTTATTTACATTGTTAGATTGGACTCAACACTTTTTGTAGAAGTGTGGAGTAAAACATGTTCAAAAACTACAATGATAAATTGGTATATTTCTATTCCCTTGCAGCAGCTGTAGCCACTGGGCTTTATCTGCCATCTACTGGCCTATCCTGCTTATTACAGGCTAGCATCAAATGTCAGTATCTTGTCTTTTTCTTTGTTTTAACTCATATCCAGGAAAAGCAGGGGTTTCTCCTTATGATAAATTGAACAACTTATGTCCAGTCTTAGGATGCAGAACAGATGACCACAGTGGTTCTTAAAAGTGTTTCATGCCTGTATTAAAATTAGCATGTTGCAACATTTTAAGTTTTTCCAAATGATGCATATTTTGTCACTTCTCCTGTACAATTAAGCTGAAAGAAAAACTTACTTAACTGTGAACTAATACTTTGTTGAAGTACTTTTTAAATTATTTCATCAATAATTTTATTTGATAGGAATCTGCATACATCTCATCTTCAGCCATCTCAACAAAACTGAAGGCTTAAAATCATTGATAATAAGCTTGTATAGCATAAGATGTGATTTAAATATTATAGATTTTATTCAGTTGTGACACAGAAATGAAATGCAGTTCCTGCAGCAGAAATAAAGCCGAAAAAGTACAGTCATTTAGCATAATAGTCTTATTGTTGGGCTGGATAGTGAAGCAGTTGGTAGCACTGTTGTCTTGCAACAACAAGGTCCTGGGTTCAAATCTCAGCTTGTGGTCTCTCTGCAGGAAGTTTGCATGGATAGATGGATTCAAATTATTTTGTCAGGGTTTTTTTCACACCAACAATTAATAGAATAAAAAAACAGATATAAATATTAATAAATAGAAAATACAGCAAACATAATTCTTTACTCATAGATGCAGATATTTACTAAAACACTCACAGTAATTGTGATTAATCCATATTCTATTAACTTGTAAACAGCTTTTAATGAATATTCATTAGCATTCAGTCTGAAATTTTCTGCTGTGGCGTTTCTCTCCCAGCTGGAACAGCCACAGATCATTAGTTACTCACAGTGCATCATTCTCATTAATAGCCCTTCTTCCTCTTTGGTATTCATTAAAATTAGATGCCTGTGTGTGTGTTTGTGAAGTTTGCACATTTGTAGTTTCTCTGAGTCCATCTGTTGGGCTCTGGGGCAGATGACTTCTTCTCAGGTTGTGTGTGCTTTTCTCTACCTGCAGGTGGCAGCAAAGTCATTGGTTAGTTCAGTGCAGAATAGCAGCATTTACTTTAAAAAAAAATCATGTTTCAATAATGTTGAGCAATATTAGAGACACTTTGACTATCCCTGCAAACTAGAAGAAAGGTGAGGTGACTTCTCCTTTATGGGCTGCTGTTTGAAAAGTTACACATTAAAAAATAGCCAGAAATATTTTTGTTTTTTTTTAGTCCATCATAGAAGAAAATGTATGTGTTTTTCAAAGTGAAATTTTCACCATGTTAGTCATACATTTATAAATTTAAGAGTTCTAAACAAAATATTTAGTTCACAAGCTGAGTATTTAGTTAACAAATTGAATAGCAATCTTTCCTATTAAAAATTTAGTTGGAAAGCTGAATATTTTGTTTGAGAACAAATTAAATATTTATTATGGCAACTAAATATTTAGCCTAAAATTAACTATTTTTCTAACTATATATTTAGTTACAGGTAATTTATTTATTTTCCAATTTAAGCATTTAAAGTGAAGCTCAACCCCCCCAAATCAACGTTTTTGCTGCTAGCCTGTCTGAATAAGTTGTTATTGTGGGCTAGCCCACATTCTATTGGTTCTAAGATAGCAATTGGTAACACTGATTCCTGCTTTACTTCCTGATTTTACCTGTGTTTTGCTTTTTCTGTTTGTTGTGCCTTATCTCTCTTTGTCTACACAGAAAACTTCTCATTACTTTTTCTGCTTTGCCCTTTGACTCTAGATCCAGTTGTATTATATGTGTAACCTCCCCAAATTTGTTAGGCAGTTAATGCAAATCCATAAAATTTTCTATTACCATCCAGCCACCAACAACCGTGTATAACTATTTGTTTTCATTTTTCAAAAGACATTCTATTTGAATTAATTTTATTGGAAAGCCTTCTTGATCTACATTTACCCAGGACATAGGGTTTAGTGAAAATATGAACAAAAGTAGCTGCTGTAAAAGTCAGACTCATCATTTCTTTTTCTGCACAATGTAAACATTGTCAGTATGTTGCACATCCATGTGGACAAGTGTTTCCACCTGTGCTCCTCCCTCTTACCATACTCTCCTCCCTTTCTCCTCGCCATTTTCTCCACAGTCACGTGTTCTCAGTGAATAGAGACTTGAGTGGGTTTCACCAGCTGGTGCCTTTGCCTGGTTCATAAATGGTGTTAAAAACAAATGCATGTAAATGGGCATGTGTGCCTTTGCCAGATACTTGAGCATTAGTGTGGCATCTCCAGCGTTCCTGTGTGCTTTTTGTGTGGAGATTGCTGCAGCAGTTACAGATCTGTGGAAAATTCTAGATGTTGTCACTGGAGACAAGTGTAACCTTTTATGACCTTATCTCCTCTATTTGTGTGCAATTTAGTATGAATTTTAATGTACTTTCTAAAATTTGAATAAAACTCAGGCATAAAAATAAAAAGTTGAAAAACAATAGGAAGTCAGATAAGGTCATTTTGGAGAATTTATTTGACGAAGGACTCAGAAAAAGAAATTTACAGGTATCTTACAGACAAATTTGACAGCCAGTCGATGGTTTGGCCAAATCATTTTCATCCTAATAATGAAAATGATTTTTCCAGATCTGGATATTAACTTGTAGTGCAATTAGCCACAAAGCCTGTCCCACCTTCTATCAGATGACCCCCTAACTCTCTACCATCTTATTCTCTCAGTTTCTTTTGTTACACCTCACCAAATACAATTGAGAAATTACAAATCTCATTTAACATCCACAAACAGTTTAAACCGCTTCCTAAATTGACAATCGATGTCAACAGAGTCACTTGCTCTTTGTTTGTGGCTTGGTATCTGATAATAGTTGTTAATGTGCTGCTACCAGGGTTCAGCTCTGCCTCTTTCACACCATTGATATCTTGGTGGTGGTGACTCAGACTCCTGGATGAAAATACTTGGAAAAACCTCCTGCCCATGGAGCCTCACAGTTGCAGGCAAGTTCCATCCTCCATAAAACCATCAGCTATCAACCGACTGGCGTGTAATAGCTCATCCACAGCTCCAAAACTGTGTTTCCTAAATGCCAAAGTTTTTTTTTTATGATTGCTATTTAGAGAAAGAATAACCACAATTATTTATATCACTTCAGAAGCATATTCAAAATACACTGGATATAAAAACAATTATAGCTTCTAGATATAATGCTGTCTTCATTTGTATATACGGGTTGTTTTGATCAATTAAAGATGAAAAATATCACAAATACAATAAAAAAAAAATGCAAAGAAAGCAGAAAACTCTTGTTTGAGGTGGATCAAGTTTGGTGCCTCGCTGAATGGTTTTCCCTTTTGTGGGATTTTTTTGGCTTTCTTGACCCACTTATGAAACACTTTATCATATTCTGCCAAGAAAAAGAGAAATGTATTGGCAAAGATGGAGAGAAAAAGATTTGTTTGTTACTGACATGGGAATCAATAATGCAGATTTAGTTTTGTAATTTTACAGAATAGAAAAGAGGAACAGTGGGTATAAATACAGCATTTTGTATGCAACAAAGAGTGACTTCAAAATATATTGGCCTTGTTTATCTTTGTTACTCTTTGTAAAATTTGTTTATTGTATTATTTTGTAACTATACCTGCTGTTAATCTTACTTACTGCCTTAATGCGTTCTGCAAGCCATTTAGAATTACCTGTTTTTGTTCTGCTTGCACTTTAAATCATAATCTCTTTTTTTTCTTGTTCTTTGATCCTTTGAGGATAAACTTTCTCTTCTCTGCACAAGATTGTACATCTTGATCACAGAGAATGTGAGCAAGCAGAGGTGTGTTACTACAGTTACTATTTCATGTATGTAATCTATATTAATAATCCAATCTGTCCTTTCAAATCTTCTGATTTTACCCCTTAGAATTTAAATGAGATTATCTGAAAAAGTGCCTATGTACAATCTTTCTTCACTCAATTATTTATAGGTTCACAGATATAAGAGATAGCGAATGTGTTAGTTTATGTGTGCAATATGTTGACTGTAATCTATATTCAAACTGCAAAAGGAAAGCCATGATTTTTAAAGAAATGCTCACAGACCGGTTTATTATGATCTCCAGGATTATATGTATTCAATTGAATATCTTCTAAATTGTTTATAGCTTGTTTTAAAAAACAAACAAAAAAAACCCAAAACAAAATATGAAAGATATTTTTTCCCTTGCATTTGCAAGATTTGATGTTTTATGTCTCTGTCGAGGGTTGCTAATTTTGCTGTAGGAGTTGAGCATTGCAGTATGGACCCCTTAATATTTCATAACATGTTGTCAGAATCAGACATACTCCTCAAGATGATGCAGGAAGGGTCTGCAAGAAGACAGGTTCAGCTGATGTCTGCCCACTCCTCTTGCCCACACAACACAAATATATTGAAAGTTTTTGTGCTACAGTTTTACCCAGGACTGCTTTACCTCATTCACCACTATGTGGCAATAGGGGTTTGCAATAAAATGTTGTCTGTTTATGTCATTAAAACCTAATTAACTAGTTTATTTGGGTCTTTTATGTCTCACAATAGTAAGTTTTTAGTGGTCACTCTGATACTGTTGGCTAAAAACATCAAGATTAATTTAAAAAAGGTATCACTAAAGTAAAAATAAAATATTTGATGCACAAATCCTACCAAATAATTTCACACAAACAAATTACACTGATTACTGATACAATGGTTATACATTTTTTGTGAAGTACTATGTAGGATTAAATTTTAATATTCCAAATGCCCTCAAGTGAGCAGATATTTATCAATCAAATAAATCTCAGAGTAGGTCCTGTTTCACTTTCAGTGACTTAAGACTAGTCATCCACAGTAATTAAAAAATAAATAATTTCTGCTCCCAATATTCCAAATGAACACACAACATATTTTTGATGGAAACTTTCACATTCAGTCAGCATTTAAAAACTCACAGAAGGTGCAGAGTTTCTCAAAAAACAACTAAGCCATTATTTTTTGAATGTTTGAATGCTCTGTGCTGTGTAATCTGACACCTTTCACTCATACTCAGCATTAACTCAGCATTAACTTTTTCTGCAATTTAATCTACATCATCTCATCAGTCGTAAACAACCACATGAGCATTAGTGAGCCTTGTGACCCCATGATTGTGTTCCCAGTCCCCACTATTCCCTTTTCGAACCACTTCTGCCAAATGCTGACCTCTGCACACAGTTTTAAAGCTGTTCTGACCCAATTAGTCCAGGTTGCCTATTATTCTTGCCTCTTAAACATTATTTTCTAGGTCAAAATGTTCTCTAATAAATTATCTCAATGTATTTTTTAATTTAACAAATTAAATTAAAAATGACGACAAATAATTTTGTCATTACTTAGGAAAAGTTAAGTCTAATTTCAGGCAATGGGAAAATGAGTTGTCTGGTTTGAATTATATTTCCTTCCTATTAATAGATGTGGTGCAAAGAGAATCACTTCTCCTCTCTGTGGTCATAAATTGATGCCTGATCAGTGAAACTTTGGACTGATTAAAAAGCTTCTAGCTCCACATAACTAATTAGCATAAATGACACCAAAAAAATCCCTGAGTGCCAGTTACTCCCCTCCATTTCTCATAGCTTTTCTCAATTGCTATAAGTGTCTCACACTGTGCGGTTCACAACAACAAAAGAAGCGCTTTCAGTAAAATGGCTCACCATGCATTCACATTCATTTGAACTGTTTTTTAAATAAAATTGCTTGGCTAGCATGTCTTCAGTTCATTTTCAGCTCACAAATCATTTGTACTTCGAAAAATATATTGGTAAAAACAATATTTTACTTACTGTTGCTCTAGAAAATGTCTTAAATTGACCCAAAAGCCTGGCAGTGATGAGTATATGAAAAATATTGCTGATTGTTTTAATGAGCCAATTAATAAAAAAACAAAAAAAAGTATATTTGAAATGTTACTTGTTGCTTCCTACTGGATTAAGTGAGACTTTTAGGATTTTCAACTATTTAATAATTTTGTGTTATCAGATTTATTTTTGGTCCTTCCTTTAGCTTTTGAGTTCACACTTTACAAGTAGGTCACAAGCAGGTTTTTTTCAGTCTCACATTTAAAGATCTTTGCCTGATCTTGAAACAAATCAGAAAAAGATCTGTTATGTGAAACTGTATAAAAAGTGTATTTAAATAAACCTTTTTAGATAAGAATTTATCTAAGAACTCTTCAAACAATAGGTTTGTATTTATTCTTTCTCTAAAGCCAGAAATAAGCTTGAAGGGTTTTGGAAAAATCTTTAAAAATGTATAAATTTATATGTGTGTATGCACTTGGTGTGCTCTCCACACTTATGACATCTCAATGAAATACTTGCAACAAGCCTTAAAATAAATTGATCTTTTATGACATAGTCTTACAAGAAAAAACTGAGCATATTCTGACCTTTACTCAGGGTACGTTTGAGGATTATATTATTCCATGTTATTTTTTTTTCTTTAAAATGTAGTTTGTTTACTAAAATGATAAAACAGTGAAAGGAGCATTATTATCTCTCATTGTTTGTGATTTAAGAGTCACTGTAGGGGGCCTGAATAGGAGGCAGTTTACAGACCTCTGCACTACATATAGAGCCAGAGTCTCTTTAAGAAAAAAGTAAAAAAAAAAAGAAAACAAATCTCAAATTCTTCAGGCATTCAATTTCCTAATTTCAGGCAATTTCAGTCATGTAAGGTTTACTGACATTTGTATCTTCCTTCATTTTGTGAGAGATTTAAGGAACCAGTTGTTTTGAAGATATGTACAGTTTTAAACAACCTCTCTGCCAACCTTACCCAGGGTGTTGTCTCATCTTGTTTATTGCCATCTAACCCGCTTTACGTTGCTGACTTCAAGGTCATGGACAGAGCTGTGGTACATTACTTAACCTTTACACCCTCTCCTTTCTGTAACGTCCTATTGGCGCTTCTAATAATAACGTAACGAGAGCTAAACAACAGTGTCAGTGTGCTGTAGAGATTCTGACACTGTAGACAAAACAGTGACATGTTAAGATGGACATTTTGCACTGGAGATTGTTTTAGATTAAATAATTTGCAATAAAACGTTTACCATTCGCTCTCCAACACGTTCTTTGGTTTCAGTGTCACCTTCGGTCATGTCAGTTCTTTATTTGGTATTGTGGTACTCTTTCTGTGTGGTAATTGCCTGGAGTTTGACCTCTGTGACTCCTAGACGACAACATGACTGCTTATGGAGAGGACAAGCGTTTTG
This sequence comes from Poeciliopsis prolifica, assembly GCF_027474105.1. Classification (NCBI taxonomy): domain Eukaryota; kingdom Metazoa; phylum Chordata; class Actinopteri; order Cyprinodontiformes; family Poeciliidae; genus Poeciliopsis; species Poeciliopsis prolifica. The sequence goes on from NW_026562380.1 coordinate 8,943,149, forward strand.
TTTCTAAGACCTGAAGAAGAAACAGGTGTGCATGTGTATTATTTGTAAGGCTTTTTTTGTGTGTGTTTTTGTGTGTGTTTACATCTGCCTGTCTGAGTACCAGAAAAATCCATTGGGTCTGGGGTTGCTGTGGTAACAGTAATCACTTCTAATTCGCCATCAGGGAGAAGGAGAGAGGATAAAGGTGGAGTGGCAGCAGTTGAGAGCAGTTATTGTTTGAGCGAAAAACAATAAAAATGTGACAGCAGGGAAAACAAGGTAAACGTGTTTGCGTGTTTAGTGACTCTGAAAGTGTTAAGAGACTGAAAGCGGAATCAAAAGGTGGAGAGGTTTTACATAAATGCCTTTCTTTCTCACTCCCATAAGATTTTAAAGCTCATATTTTCTCTCAGTTGCCTCATAGCCTGTCATCTGCCACTGAGAGCTGGTATTTGTACAACAATTTCCTTTGTCATTTTCAAATCTACCACACTTCATAGTGAAGTAAATATAATGTTTAGTAATGCAATTTTTTGTATTACTAAAATTTCAGCTATATCTGTAATCTGGGGAAAAAATATCAAACAAATGAGTCCTAAAACTCTGAGTGTGTTCGATTCCTTTTCCTGAAATCTTGAGAAGGTTTCCTGAGAATACCTATAATATGGTAAAATGTTGTTCTTTCTACTACCAAATCACGACTGCAGTGGTTCTTCTTGAAATATTCATAAATTTAGACAGACAGATATATGGCCGGTGACAACATTGCAACAATAACTTTAAGAAGTTCCTGATGGGAAGCTTTTTGAATGGCAATCAATTAGATCTAAAGCATCTGATTATCCACACTGACTGAATGCAAGATTGCTTTCTAAACTCTAAACAGGTTTCAGCTGTTAGCTTCTTCTATTTGCACAAAATGTTCTTCATTGTGTTTATACTTTTTCCTGTCATTCCACTTCATTATACATAATTTATGGACTTTTTTTCTCTCTCTCTGTATGCCAGGATTGTTTAAGTCACAACTTAAACAATCTTGTGTAAATTTCATGTAAATAAATATTTAAAATAGATATTCATAATGAAAAAAAATTCTGTATTCAAGTCTTATTTCCTCACTGTGTTTCTCTCTTTGCCTCACCTACACTAAGGCCTCTTCATATATTTTCACTTTCATCTTTTGCTCATCCTTACAATTGAATTTTCCTCCATGTGTTATGAACATGGGTAACGAGTAAGGAGGCAGTGTGATGCAAATTAATAGGTTTGCTTTTTTCTTTTTCTTTTTAGTCTGTCACTTTACTCAGCCTCCCACCGGCTCACGCATACACACGCTGTCTCACATGCTGTCGTCTTTATGAGGCACGAATGGAAGGAGAAATGGAAAAGAACAGCATGAAAAAGATGTGTGAAGCATGCAGCAGGAGAAAAATCACCACCTGCCACTCAAGCCGGCTTCTTCGTAGTATTTGTCTCACTCACACACACACGCAGACACACACACCGTCTCCGTTATGTGTGCCGGTCCGTAATTTTCCGCCACACTCAGTTGCCATCCAATGAGAGGCCGGGAGAGGGCTTTTCAGACCATGAGGGGGAGGAGACGGAGCGTTGCCTGCTGATTGACAGTGAGCGCCCTACAGGTGGAGAGAAGAACCGAGAGAAGGAAAGAGGGGGGTGGGAGAAGACAACACTGAGAAGAAGGAGAAGGGGTGAGTGAGGAGAAGGGAGAGAAGCAGCAGCAATCAGACTTCTATACACTCACATTAACCGGTCCATCGTTCCTCCTCTCCTATCCTGGAAGCTTGCTTCCCTGGACAGATCAGCCGACTAACACCACCAGTGATTACCACTATCATCACACACATCCACTGCTGCACTAAGATGAGCCAGTGCAGGAAAAGGTGCAAGAGGCAGTTCACCAAGGTGGCTCGGTATTTCTACCGCTTTCTCATGGGAACCCTCACTCAAGGTAGGCACCTAGAAAAACTTGGACTTTCAACAATGAGAGGTTTGCCAGTTTGTCCACTTCTTGATTTCAAGCGGACGACTAAAGTTAGCAGAGATGTTTGGATCAGTTTGCTTCTGTAGCTGAGATTGTCTGCAGTCTAATTAATAGAGGCAAACATTCTAAGCTTGTGTACTTTTACCTCAAAGAGTGCAAGTGTGTGCATCCATCTGTATGCAGTCCATTTGAGTGCTTTGTTTCATCTCCAGGCTATGAGACTAACAAAGCTTTGACATCAAACAGCTTAAAGACGCTAGTCATTAATAGCTGCGCTGTGTGTGGACTGGATCTCTTCTTGTGATTTTACAGTAGATTTTCACACTTGCTTTCCTATTATGCATATTAATTGAATCAGCTCTCAGTATGCAAAGACAGGATCAGAAAGCTGCTGGGCTTCAATGGACTCACTCTTTCCTTCAATCTCTCTTTTGACTCCCCTCCTCCTTCACTGCTCTGTCCTTCTCTCCCCCTGCCTTCTTTTTGAAAGTATGTGGCATCCCACCTCCACTGAGGAAGTCTCAGAGGGGTAAAAAAAATCCTGTCTTTTATCCAGCTCTGTGTGACTACAACTCTCACATCCTCATCCTCCTCTGCTTTTGAGCTCTATCAAGGAAACTTTATAATGCAAATCTGCAAACTGAGATTACCACAGTTAAGAAGTTGAAAGATTAGAAATTTTTTCAGCATCTTATTTCTTTAAATTCCAGTATGTGCATCTGAGGCTAAGTTAAGTGTCCTTGACTGGTAAACAACTTCTGCAACATTGTATGCTGACATCTTACTGCGCAATTTTAGACCTTTTTTTTTTTTTTTTTTTTACCTTTTCTGAGCAATATTAAGCTGCAGCCCACATCGTCTTTAGCAAAAGACGGTTCTACCGAATCCCAGCTGCTAATCTTGAGGGTAGAGATGAAGCTGTATTTTGATGACCTTGTCCACAGATCAGTGTGCGAATGGGAACTCAACAAATATACTGATCACCCCGACATTGGCTTTTCATCTTTTCTGCTCAAGCTTTGGCATTTGCATTGCCTCATGTTTGTGCTGTGAAAGCAGCACCTCGACATATGTGCATAAGTGTGAAGAATTCTTGATGAAAACAGTGATATAAAACTAAATGGAAATAAAATCACAGTTGAGGAGGCGTTTGGATCAGCTGCTTAGGTTTGGCACGCCGTGTGCTCGGGCACCAAAGGTCCTCGATTCAGCTTTTCTGGGCTTGGGATTCTGTCTGGGCCCTTTGCTTTTTGTGTTTCCTCTTCTCTTCTTCTTGCCTACTGTCCACCTACTTGCAGACTGCTACTAGAGCTACACACCCAAAAATATAAAGAGCAGACATGTATGTAGTCTACAATTGTTTTATATTAGAGGTGGAAAGAGCTCTCAAGTCACAAGGTTTTGTTGCATTAAAATGAGACCATCTTTCTTGTCAGTTTGTCTGTCACAAAGCACAAGTCTATCAGATGAAGAAAGTGAAAACTATTACTATGTAGGAGAATGTCTTGGCTTCAGGCTTGAAATACATTATGAAATACAAATGGAATAGTTTCTTAGTTGCCCTCAACTAGAACTGGACTCAACTAGAACAACATCGGGTTAATAAAGTATGGAATAAGTTTGTATGACTGCTTTTTGTGTGTTCAGAGGAGAACAGAAACAACAGGATGACCACCAAGACGCCTTGTGTTAATGCACGACATGCCTTTTCCTGCGCAAAACTGTAACTCCGACAGAACTGAGCAGAGCTGCACCGTTTATTGCTTCATCATTGTGTGTGTGTCCGTGAGAGACACGTGGTGCTTGTAGGGCTGTAAAATCAGGGTCATTCTGCTCCAAACGTTAATACATGTGTTCCCGGTGCTGCTGATTATTACCTTCTATATGCTGAGCTGCTTCGTGATTGCATCTCCACCAGTCCTGTTTTCTGGTTAAAATTTTCGGAGTTTGCAAGAACTAGACTTTGTCTATGGAACAACCTGCTCACTCAGTATTTAGGTAGTGGCTGACCACATAATGTTTCTGGACCTGACCAACTGCAGCAACCACAGATTACAGCATTGCACTCACAGTCTTAGACACTAGACATGATGGGAACATCACGACAACTGCCTTTCTTCCCACCCTGCTGTGCCTATCACTAGAAGATCACAGGGTCTTCTTATCTTGCTCTATAATCCAATCTTTATTCTCCCTTGCAATTTGCAATTATTTCTCCAGTTAGTCTCACTGATTAGTGGGTTTCTCATGGCTACACGAGTTCCCTTTACATTGATTGTGTGGGAATGTTCTGACTTTCACTATTAAATAAAGTCCTGAGTTTCACTGACTTCAACCTAATATCAACAAATGTAGAAGTGATCGTCATCATATTCCTTCAGTGTTTTTTCAACCACATTTATTTCTCAAAGGCGATGGTTGCCCACTCGCCTTCCATTTTTTAATAATTCATTGGAGAGTTCTCAAATCAATGTTAGTAGTTTCTACAATCTCCTCAGATGTCTTCTATGCTTAATGCCAATGATTTGATGGTGCTCAGGCTCGATAGAGCCTACTACTAATAAAGGGCATGTATTTTCTAAACTCATACAGTTTAATATAAGGTTAGTCCATTTTATCACAGTGGCAGGGTGTATACATGTTGGATTAAATTTTACACCAGTGTAGGTTATTTAAAAGGGTAGGTTTAAAAAAAAAAACAAGCTTGTGTTTGGCAGTGCAAGAAAATAATTGTTTTTTTTGTTGTTGTTTTTTCTCTTTTACATTAATACCTCCTTAGATTAGACAAATTAAAAATCTTCAATTGATTTCAAAAATTGTCCTGGATTATTTTACATGGACTGCAAATTTTCAAAGACACTTGTGATTTGTAAAATCTTGTTCATATGAAGAGGAAAAAAAAAAAGAAGTTCAAAATCCTAAAAATCTTTCTTTGTCTCATCTGTGTGAACCAATTATTGTGATTATTTCATGTCATGAGTTTTGAGTATTTGGAAAGTGTATTGTAAGTAGATAAGATTTTTGATGTCATAAATTGAAAATATTTGCATACAACCTTCCTCCAACTCACTTAAGGTTCCATTTGTTATCCGATAATTCTGACAGAAATTGCCGTCTAAAAATGTGTCTCTTCAAAATATTTTGCACACATTGCTGCTGCATCATTATGCAGATGTATTCACTCAAAGCTAGGTTTGTAAAATAAAAACTAACAGGACAAAAAAGTTACAATTCTGAATCAAAACCACTTGAGAGAATATAGTTGCATTCAAATGACTTGTTAAACTTTTAGACAAGTGCATAAGAAAGTTGGAGAAATTTATTTTTAAGTAGAGTTTTCTTATAGAAGTTTTGGACAGGGACTCTAATAAATTAGGTGTATCACAAATGCAGCAATATAAGGCTTTTAGTTTAGTAGCTAATTACTTAACCATCTAAGAGTCACGGTTCAGTAAGGTTTTGGTATCTTGCCTTTATAAAAAAATAAAAAATACCACTCAAAACAGAGACAAACACCTTCTTCATAAAAAGACTCACAAATAATGCACTATGTATAATACATATAATTTATGTACATCAGACTTCACTTTAAGATGAAAAATCCAATTTGAACTTAACATGGCTTTGCAGACGCTGAAACAAATAATTGCTCCCTTAGTAGATAAAAGATTCAACCCTTATCTCTCACCTGACGTTCCTTGTAATATTTATATAGTGTGTAGGAGGATTGTTAAATCCCTGGTGGCCTTCATAACAACATTATTAGACTATTGTGTCGCAAAGCGCAAGAATATATGATGCAATGGATTTACCACTGGAAGCTGGAAATCTTTGCAGTCTGATGATTAAAAATGAGCTTAATGCCTGCAATGACTACAAGCTATTCCTGTATTGTTATTATCATGGGGAGTTTTGGATGAATAACTTAATCTACTCGTTCTCTGCTGTTTCTCTTCATGCAGAAATAAAAACACATAAAACCTGCACGTGTTTGGATGTTGTTGTGGTACATTAATGGATCTTTTCTGTTAAGGTGTGGGGAGACAAGAATAAAAAGAGCATTGCCTCTTAGAGTTTGCAACGATCTTCATTTGAAACGTAAATATTGTGTCTATTTTCAATTCACCAATTTCACTGTGAATGTTTGAAACAGACAGACAAACCTTTCAAACCTAAGACTTAAGTCTCTGTCTGCCTAATGACAGACAGTTGTCTGTCATTAATGACAGCTGGGGCTAGAACATGTCTAACAGAAGCAATCCTAAAAGTAAAAATGTATATGTCTAAATCTTAAAAGTCCATTTTAGTTTTGAAAAATTGATGAAAAAAATCACTTATTTAGAGAATTTAGAATACATTCCTGTCTATGCTGCCCTTCAAACCATTTTCTGAGTGAGTGGCAAGATACACCCTGAACAAAACCACCAGCGAAACTCAGCAGATGCGTCCTCGTAGTTTGTGGGCACTAATATCTAAGGCAAATTCCCAGCACCGGTTAACGTGACGTGGTTCAGTGCAAAAGCATTTATTTCACTCACAGACTTCAAAAGCATCTATGCCCTTGCACTGAACAAGAGATGTAAGAGAAAACCCAATTCAAATTCTTTATAGAACGGGCTCCTGCTGAGAGTCAAACTCATGACCTTCTTGCTGTAATGCACCAAGTTTAAACACCAGAGCTGCAGCGCAGCTTATGATATATCCTAATTAAACTGTTTTTCCAAAAATATGTTCAGTATAAAAAGAACAAATGTTTGTTTTCTTGTAATGAGAAGAAATAAAGTGAAAGATTCTTAGCTTAGGGTAATTTGCCATTTGTTGCTCGTTAAGATGTAAGGCACAGTGGAAAAAAATGCTATAATAAAATCTGACATCTGGTGGGTGTTTTACACATAGACACACTCAGTGTGACACACACACACACACACACACACACCCACACACACACACACACACACACACACTTTGTCACAAATGCAACTGGAGTTAGTCATTATGCTTGCTAAACAAACTACTCGCTCTTTAAACAGCTAACCAGCTACTGCTGTCACCAAACCCATTTAATCCCATCCATGAAGTATTTATTAAAAACTCAGTGTGTATGCACATACGCATCCTTAAGTTTACCCAGAATGGAGTTACCATGACTACTGGCTCCTGCGTGTCTGTTCCAATGGGAGATGGAGAGAAAAAGAGGGAGAGAGATGTCTGCTTCAGTGCAGCAGGAGCCAGGGAGGGCTGAACTGTATAATGGCTCTGCTACATAGGGATTTCATCAAGGCCATTCAGACTTTGGTATTTGAGAATTGTGGCATTTTTGGCCGTACAGAAGTGCTGAGGGACGTGCCATTTAAGTCCAGCCTGGAGAGACAGAATACACATTGTAGTCAAACGGTGTATGATTGTAACAGAAGTTTATACTGCGCAAAAAAAAAAATCATGACATTATGAAACTCCTCTGTCAGTAATAGGTTTTGTCATGTTCCCTCACTACATACAGTTAGTCCGTGTCTGAAAAATTTTCTGGTTTTCCAATTATCCATGTATCTTCTGAATATTGCAGCACAGAATATTTACACCTGTGTTTAATTAGCACTTGCAAATATTTGTCTTCTCCACAAAAATACCTAAGGTCAGAAATCTAATCTTGTGTAGCTAATGTTGTGTATGTTTGCATTATTGATCACAATCAAATATAATTACCTGCCTTTGTTTCATCCCAGTTTGCCTGCTAATTAGTTTGATTCATTAGTCTCCATCAGGGTAATACAGCCCAGCCAATCTGTGCATGTATATGTGTGTTTTTCTTCTCCTCATCTGCCCTGAAGCACTGTTTATGTTACATACTAGTGGGACAACCTCTGTTTAGTGTAATTAGGGATGTTCTGAATGCTACTTAACTCCTTTCTCCTTTCCCACACACAACTATAGAAAGTGCAACATCTTACACAAATATGCTGTACAAACATACCACCTCTTAGGGTATTATCGCAGTGTGAGCCTTTTAGCTGAGTTCTTATCTAAGATAAGCAGTCTGAACGTCCGGAGCAGGAACCTCTTTTTTTCTGCAGGATCTTTGGTCTTTGTCACAAGTACCCACTGATTATTATTACAGTTTCTCATGCAATTCGATCATTAGGAAGAAGTTTCAACCCATACGTTAAAAGATGTGATGAATAAAATCTGAAAATATGCTGAGTAAAAAGTGTAAGTGAGTAAATGCGCAGTCAAAAGTGTACACACCCTTATAACAAAGCCAAGTTTTTGTACCACATAAAATGTGATAATTTCCACCCTTATTGTGACATATGCCTTGTACAATCTTGAAAAGCAAATCCATTTGTTGAACTAAAATTATATATTGTATATTTATATTATATATAATTATGTATTTATATATTTTTAAAAAATATATAAATAACTGTATGACAGACTCTATAACGTGTTGTGAAAATTAACACAATTATAATTTTCAGAATTGATCTTCATGAAATTAACCATTCATCTGAGCTGTCAGTTTTAGGAGTGGTGCACAACTAATCAGAACCAGCAAACACAATAGGACTGCATTGCATTTGACATTGCAATTTTTAAAATCTAATCTAGTGCTTCCACCAGGACTTCAGAGAAGACATATAAGGTGAAGAATTAATGACATTCTTCTTTAGAGAAGGAATCATTTGTTGGAAGAGATCAGATTTCTGTTTTGAAACTCTTCAGAGTTCATGTAAATCTGCTTTTAGCTTTAATTAGCAAATACCTATTATGTAGCTTCACCTCTGTTGCGGTTGTAGTTCAACACCTTTGAACTACAAAGGTGAAGTTTGAACTTAAATGTATGTAAATTTAAGTATAAATTTACACACTGGCTCAGGTAGACAGAAATACACACACATTTCTTCAGATCCTGTTTTTTTTATTTTTCAGCTTCATACTTTGAAGTTGATTTTCTTTGCAGCTCACTTGTGACTCTGACCAAAGAGATTTTGTTATCAGGCCTTTCATTTATGAATAAAATATAGTCTGAGCCACAGTCTTACCATAGAGATGTGGAGCTTGATGTGCTTTGTGTATGTGAGCCTGTGCATGCATGTGTGTGTGCATAGAAAGAGATAGTGTGTGTATGTGTGTATCTGATGTGCTGCGTTGTTTTTGCCTATTTATGACGGGAAAACTCTCCAGGACTGTCACCATTAGTCAGAGAGGAATCCATTTGCTTGCATTTGTGTCTAGTTGGTGTCACAAGAGCACTTTGCATGCAAGGCAATGCTAAAAGTTGAGAAAAATTATGCAATTTCCGTGGTTCTGTACAATATTTGAGATCCTTTATGTTTTCATATCAAAGGATTTTTGCAGATACAAAGTATTTGTAAAACATAAAAAGGTAAATTACTTTTGAATATAAATTCACTTGCTTGAGCTTGATTGACAGCTCTAAGACCTTCTTGGCTCTGATTGGTTATTTTTGACCAAGTGGTGCAATTCTACAGATGGTTGTGGGATCACAGGAAGAAGCGTGAAGAACATAATTTTTTTCACAGATGGCATCTCATGTTATACTGTCATGATATACCAACAGTTTTAACAAATATATATTAAAAACATTTTTATGAAAGTTACATACTGCAGTTGTAAGGTAACCTGGGCTTCCTGAACACCTCATTTGAGCCACAGGCTGATTCCATGTCATGCTGAATTTCTGCAGTAAGTCGTGCCAATAGAGCTGACCAAGCTGTGTGCATAGATTGTACGGCACATAAATATATTATTTTGTAGATCAAAATGTAGTTTTTGATTGGTTATATATACTGTTATTTTTTTAGAAACTCTTAAAACTACTTTGTCTCCCAGCTATAATCATTAAATTAATAGAAATAACCACCTGGAATATTACTCTGTGTAATCCTTTGTAAATTAATTTACTGAAATAAATGTACTTTTAAATGACATCATAATTTAGTAAGCTGTACCTCTTTATACACCCTGAATGTATCTATTAGACTTTATTTGATTTTGCCTTGATGCTACTTTAGATCATTTTTTATTTTTTTATATAATTCAGCTTTAAGCAAAACATCTAAAACATAGCCTTTCAGTGGTTGTTCTGGAAGAGCTTGCAGAGAGTTTGGTTTGGATTCACATTCGTTGCAGTATTTGCATGCAAACACAGTTGTAAGTCATAACACAGTGTGTGGTAATGGCACTCACAGTGTGAAGGAATTGTTCATTACCATAAAGATAACTTATTCCAGCTTATATGCTTTACAGTGGGGGAGAGGAGGAGAAACTGTGCCCGGCTGGGCTGGGTGATCTCTCATATCTGTGCATAATGGGCGATATGAAAACTCGGCAGGAAGCAGCGCTTGAGCGCTGTGTTTTGGCAACTTTCTCAGCTAAGTAGAAGACATATTTTCATCCATTTAACAGATTTTGTTCTGCTTCATTAAAGATTATTGTTTGACTATGTACAAACAAAGTTGTGGCAGTTCTTTGTAATTTAGTGATAAAAAGACACCTTGACAAAACAAGGAACAGCTTGATGAGGGACAAGCAGAGCATGCACAGGGATGTGGTTTTATCACATCTGAGCGCACGCTTGTTTTTGTCGCCAGACACGTGAAGATTCTCACCTGAATTATCTGTTTCTGTCTGCTACTGACACCGCCTGCGTTGTGCGTTCACAGTAAGGATTAAAAAAAGGTGGCCTAAAAATAAACTCCTTCCAGAAGGTCAAAGCATGTAGAAAAAAAAATCCTCTTTTAAGCTTTGCATATAAAAATAACACCTCTGTTTTGAAATGTACTGCCAATTTTGCACACAAGCAGCGGCATTTCAGATCAGGTTATTAAAGGAAAAGCGACAGTTGGTTAGTAGATATTTGTGCTCTCTGTGTATGCTGGATAATCCCTATGTGTATCTGTTGCTTGCTTTCTTGTCCTTTGTTTTCCCTGGAACCATTTGCACTGTTTCACCCTAATCTGTTCCATGCTGTTCACATTTCACTTTGTCCCAGGCTGATTAAGTCATTGCTTTCACTTGCGCTGCTTGTCAGGTCTTTAACCCCTCTTACATCATTGTGCTGTCTGCAGTTTCTCCTTCTTGTAATCAAAATGATTTATAGGTGGCTACAGGCTTCTCTCCCTTGAGAACATCCCTCGATCCTCTTTCGAGTAAAGTCAAAGGAAAAACAAGGAACTAGAAAATTTATGCTAATAAATCGGTCTTTGTATCAGGCTGGGTTGCATTGTAACAGAAATATGTTTTATGTCTTGCTGTTAAGCTCTCGGAAGAAGAATAGTCATCTGTTGATCTTCAGCTGCTAGATCTTAGCTGCACCAGCCTAGACTCCAGGTGGAAGTCATGACCTTCCCCTCTGTCCGACTAACTTTTTGTGCCGCACCTCCATAACAGTGCTGTGAAAACTCTCTCAGTGTGTCATCTCTTACAGGCTGACTCCTTGAACTGCTTTCAACCTTCTCCCCCTTTGTCTCCCTCCCACCTCTGTTCCCTCGACGAGAAATGCGTGAAACATTACCATCATCCATCATGTGTATACACACCCCTCACTAGTGCTAAAAATAAACCCCTGTTAGTAGCAGTTGGAGTGAGTGTGTGTGTGTAAGTAGAGAGGACAGAGAAAAATAATCCAATTCAATCTGCATAAAAGAAGAGAAAAATCTCCAACATAAAGCATGGCTCTCTGGCAACTGATAAGATTTGAATGAGACCTTGAGTCTTGCTATACATTATTTGGCTTGATGGTCTGCTGAAGACCTAAATCAGCGCTTTAAGGAGGATGTTTTAAAGCCATCTTGACTTTTAGTGGCCGTCTGAACGTTCAAAGGGCGGCAGTAAAAGCAAAGGATTGAAGCCATTCCGGACGGTAGCATGATTATTGGTGGTTGCGCCTCATTAACCGAAATGTCCTTCAGACATGTTCTAACCACTGTATCTCACATAGTGATATTACTCTAACATGCATTCAAAGCTAAACTATATTTAAAGAGGAAGGACAATAGAGTTTTTTTTTTACAGCTTTATATCAAATCAACAATCCAGGTGTGTTTTTCACTCATCCAAAACACACCTGGATTGTTGATTTGATTCTTTTATGCATGTTTGGGAAATCCTTAAATCTCCTGTAGCAACCATTCAGGGGTGCCTAATCTCTTGGTGGACCTGAGGGTTGCCTTTTTGACACAGCTGCAGTTTTCAGCCGAGCTTCTACCTTTCTGAGAAACCCTCCACCCCGGTGCCTATTTTTTTACTATTTTTTTTATTTTTTTTACTATTTTGTACTATTTTTAGTAGCATTTTGATAAATAATTAGTCCATCAGACTAGTGGCAGCAGTGATTGGCTAACACCTGGTGGAACTTTGCACCTGGTGAGCTTGTCATCCAAAGTGCTTCTCAGTTCAATGTACAACTTACTGGAGAAGAAATGTTGTAATGACATACTGAAGGCGGACTGTGGCAAAGAGCAAAAGCGATTAAAGACCATTTAATTTCAAGGCATTAAATGGTAAAATAAAATTTATTTTAAGCTTTGTTTGAGATATACGGAATTGTTATAACAACTGATGGTAACATAGTTACTTGATTGTGCTGTAAAATGGCACCATGTGTCTGGAAAATACATAATCCTGCCACTTAAAAACATGTGGTTGTTGAGCAGAACACATCTCAACTTGACTGATGAATGAGGATCATTTGTAAAAACTCACAATGGGTCTTTGTCACCGAACGCAGCAAGGACCTAATGTGCTGGCTGTGAATCTCACTGTGAAGCAGAAAAGTGTGATCACAGTTCAGTTTCCGTTTAGTTGGTCATGTGAAGGTTTTCTCTGTGAAACAACAACAGGGAAATGTGTAATTGAGCCTCTTCAGGCTCAGGAGGTTTGCATTGAGATTTTGTTGTGTACATTGAAGGGATCTAGTCTCAAACACTGATTGTAATTTCAGTGTTTGTGTCTCTGTCCATGGTGCTGAAATACAACATCACTTAAAAATAATTTATGCCTACTAGTATTTATTAATATTGTCCACATCAGTTGTGCTAGTGATATAAATGTCATTATACAAACTATTATTGTTTACACTCTCCCACTATGCAGTGAAAAAATAATTGTTTAAGTGTAAAGACTAATTCAAAACAAATAAAAAAAAAAATGTTTATCCAGTAAAAATCAAACTGAACAGTTTTTAAATAAATTTTCTCACAGGTTTATTTGGTTTCAGTTTACTTGTACATGTTATTGATGTCACATTGAAGTTAATTTTTTTTTACTTATTTGTTCTATTGTTCCTTTTTATATTACAAGAACCTTTGTAGGACATTTTAAGAGGATAGTTCACAATAAAATGCATTGCATTTTGATGTTGTAACATAATGCAATGTATAAAGGCTAAAGGAGTAGTATTATTTTTGCAAGGCACCATGTACCTTCCCTCTACTGTCCGTTATGAGCTTCATGCACACTGTTAATCTTGTTTTCTAAGATCTTGTAGCATCTTCTTGCATCACTCACTTCCTGCCAAATTCACCTTTTGTTTGTGACAACACAATAATCACAAACGGTTTCAAAGGTTTTAGAAACAGTTTATAATGTGACTTTGATATTAAGATTTTTGATAAGAGATCAGTATAATGAAGCGTTGACAACATGAGTTGTCAAATGTCCGTTTAGCTTTAACAGGAACTTTTAAGACACTTCTAAGAGAGTTGTGAAGAAGGAAAAACTCAACAAACACCATGAAGATATCAGGTAATCTTTTTTTAAAACCATGTAATACAACTAAGACAGCAAAGATTAGAGTGTGATGAATCATCAGTGGATTATTGTGATTGCTATATGAATATTTTGAGTGAATAGCAAACCTGGTGTGAAAAAGAGACAGAAGCTGAAAAAGTTCAAACATTATAGCGTATTGTGTGCATCAGGATGAACATGCTCATTTCCACACAAGCTTCTCTTCATAAAAAGCTCTGGATTCAAAGTTCAGAATATTCAATTTAAACCTTAATGACTCCTTTCCAATTTTTCAGTTTTCAGGGGGGAAATTTTTAGTAGCATTTTGATAAATAATTAATTTTCTAATCATCTTTCTCCAGCCGGCCCCTTCGTCATTAAAGGCTAACTTACTCAAGGGAAGTGTATCTTCCACCCTTTCATTGACAAGCCTCCCTGGCAGGTGGATAAATCTGCAGCTAACTATAGTTTTTCAGAGCAATGGGTGAATCTAAGCTAACTGAAGCTATTAAACACCACAGGAATCTTTCAGTTACACTCCCTCTGCTGTTTGAACAATGTGTGCATGCCTCTTTCTTGCAGCTTAAGGTTTGATTGCATGCTGATTTGCAGATGGCAGGAGGAGCACCTGAAAGTAGACCTGTCAAAGCCTTTTAATGGTCTGTTTTATTAAAAAAAAAATCATATGAATGTATTTTTAACATTTAGAATATTACAGCTTTTAGGTATTGTTTTATGTGCAGAATCCACCCTTTGGGTTATTGAAAGAGAAGAATGGAAAGGGCTGATAAATGCCAATGGATGTACAATATTATACAGTTGCACTTTTAGGCAAAATGATATGATGATTTTGGGGTTAGTCACACTTGAAGCAGCCTTAGATTTTTTTAAGATTTTAAACTCTGCAGAATAGACATCACAACTTATAAAACATTATACCACAAATATGCTACAAAACAATTGTTACAAAGTTCTCCAATGACCACAAATGTACCAATGACCACAGAATTTTCTAATCTCTAGCAATACTATGCAGACGTTCTTTCTACACTAATGAAGATTTTTTTTAAGCTAAATTTCTTAAACTAAATACCTGGAGAACCTCCAACACCAATGTGAATTGATCCATTTCCTGATTCATTCAGTTGTTCAGTTGTTTCTTGCAACACTTTTGCTTTGTCTGTCTTTCACCCCATTTATGTCTTAGTTTATGTGCTAGTGTCAGCACAGGAGTGCTTATAAATTAAAAACATTGTAATATCTCAGATTTTTGGCACATTTTTTTAAGTCAGAAACATCAACTGAAAAGCTCTTTAAAGGTGGACTTTCAACTTGAAAACCTTTTATCTTTAGGGCATCATTAAAGCAAGAATAAAAACCATGAAAACCAAAAACGTGTTTCAATGTTTTTTCCGGTCTGTCAATCCGTGTATTTGACTGTTAATAATGGACCGCAGTGGACGAATACAAAGGGTGCCCATCAGTTCGATCCACCTGGGATGTTGGTGATTAGAGGCATTAAAAGTCTGTCGGGTTCCCGCTGGGACTGAGCTGTCACATCCTGTTGGCCACCCTGGTGTAAGAAGGGCAAATCCTGGGCAGGAATAACCTTGAGAAACAGTTTGCTGACCTCTAGTCAGCATCAGAGAGACAGCAGGAGAGAGTCAGGATATGTGGAAATACAGGAAGACAGAATAGGGTAGATCAAGACAATATGAGTGTGAGTAATGTGTGAAGTTGAGCAGAATGAAGTGAAAACAGGGAGAAGCTGAGTGAAGCAACAGAACTAAGTAACAAGAGCATGCTGTGGTAAAACAAAGGAATAACAATAATTATTATCAAGAAAAACTGGATATTTTTTTACAATATTAATAAAGTAAATGGATAAATATCTGTCTTACAGAAAGACTTCATTACCACCGCAACTCTCGCAGCCATTTGGTGACAGACTGATGTCACTTTTCACTTCCTGTGAATGTCTCACTTGCCTGTCATTTTCCCGAGCAGCAGCTGTCTGTCACTTATTCCACTCTGCATCGGTTTGATGTCAGTCAGCCGTGTTCAGCTGAAACACTTATATACTTATGATTGTGGGCTGTATTTTTTTTTTCTGTCTGATCATGTGTAAAACTTGTGCCTGTTTGTCACAGCTTTGAATGAGTCCTGTAGTCAGAAAAACGGGACAGAAAAAGGCAAACATATCTGATCAGATAAAACTGAATTTAAAGAAATTTGATTTGCCTGTTTCTGCATGTATGAAATAACAGATTAAAGAAACTGGGAACTTTAACTTGTAAAGGTGCAAAGAATAATATCTGCTGCTTTGAGATAGATGATGGTGTAGTCAGAGGTGTAAGAGCTTCAATATTTTGTCAGTCAAGTTACCTGGATGCTGCAAGTTTAACGTTTGTTAATGTTTGAGTTTGAATCATTTTCAAATACTGTTCAACAAATAATATTCATTTATCCTTAATTGCTTTTAGGGGCTCAGACCAGCCAATTAAACTTGACTCCGTCTCTTAAATTTAACCCAATCTGCTTTGAAACACAGTTAGTGGAGGTGATGTTCTGCTGCTTTTCTGATCGCTGCTTCTTCTGCCTGGCCTGTCAATTTAGGATGCACTTGTGATGTCCCAGTTCCATTTGAATCTAACATTTAATAGGGCTATAAAACAAAATTCCACCTTCTAAGTGTCTTACAGAGCACTAACTCTGCATTAAACTTCTCCCAGAAGTTGAAAACTACTGAACTGAAGGTTGCAGGGCGTGTTACTTTCCTACTATTTAAAACTTCAAATCTGTTTTGTCTCTAGAACAGCATCAGAGTATTAATCTATAAAGACTTACCATCAGTTATTCAACTGTTTCCTTGTGATGTAGATAAGAAATGAAAGAAAAAACCTCTGCTTTAAGAAAATTTCTTTAGGCATGAATAGATAATAGAATAGCTGTCTAATTATGTGGACATAGTTAGACATATTAATGAAAAGTTAACATATTTAGGTACCTCAGCTCACAAGTAAAATACATATAGATTAATTCCACACAAATCTTATGATGATTTATTTCTTACAGTTAATGAAAACATGGCATTTAAGATTAAATTATTCTAACAGACCAATAAAAAAATATTGATAATGCAGATGGTCTAATGAAAAAAAAGTTTGATACCTACTTAAAGGTTGTTGATTTTAAAAGCAATTTTTAATCTGACAAATGAGCCTCGTTGGAACTAATATTCTAATTTATTAAATGTGACTGTAAATGTTTTGGCACAAAAACGACAGAAAACAGTAGTGACTTTTTTTTACAAGTTTAACATAAATCATTTCTCGCAGCTTAGTTGTCCTTTCTGATTTTAATGTCCTTGCTAAAGACAAACACATTTAAATCATATTCATATGGAAAGCAAACTACATCCACATGACTAATTTATTAATCTCACATTTTTGTTCTGAAGGCCACAATTCCTTGGAAAACCTGCCAGGGCAAATAAACTTTACATTTTCATTTATATCAAAAAAAAGTAAATCATTGCATCTTTGCTTTATTCCTTTATTTTATTCTTCTGCCATTCTCATTTATTCAAACACCATCCTCCCTGTCTCACCGTCTGCTCCTCCCCGCTTCCTTTTCCAGGCAGGCACCTCAGTGTTGCTTCACACCCTCCTCTCAGTCGTGCTGCTGCGCTCAGCCTGTTCCTGCTCTCTTTTCTCCTGCTGTCCCACTGTTTTGTCTGCTTGTCTGTCTGCCAGTCTGCATGATGTCAGTTTGATTCCATCTCCATTTCCACAGATCCAAGCCTTTTGTGTGCCTTCATGTGCCAGTACACACACACACACACACACACACACTCACTCTCGTATGGGTATGTGTGATCTCATCAGTTCCCACCTCCGGTTCTCCAAATCTGATTCCTCTCAGGGTTATTTATAGCTGTAAGGCCCTCTACGCTCCGTGTAACACGTCATGACCTGTGTCCCTGCCTGGCTTCTGTGAGGGGGCAAAAATAAAAAGAACACATAACACTTAAAAGCATTTTTTTCAGGTGTGAACGTCCATCTGTGTCCTGTCAACAGTAGATTTTCAGGAATCACAGGAAACATTTGCTCTCCTGCCATTTTTTTTTTGAGGATTTTTAGTGGTCTCCTTTTAAAAGCTTATTTTTTTCCCTGGAGGATCTGATACTGTAGCATTTTATGTGTAGATGTGTTTCATAATTATTTTCTCCAGTCTAATAAGAACCCCACTCACATAAATAAATTAATATCCACAATAGTCTGGATGCCACAAACATAGAAGTGACTAACCTGCAAAATTAACATGACATCAGAGTCATGTGCTGCTGCCCTTTCTTCTCATTCCCTTTTTACTATTAAGTGTGATCTGCATCAGAAAATTGAGTCCACGCCGTCATGAGCTTCTAGAGTACTTGGCTTTATTTTCCGTATTGATATTGTCTTTTCACATTGATTTTTCAACTGAATACTAAAGATAAACCAATCAACCAGAGTTTTGCATAGAGCACTTTTTGTACAATCAAAGGTAACACAACTGCCTTTACAGAAATAAAGATGAGGAAAAACCTCCAAAATGATTCCAAACCCAAAAGGATAAGATGAAGAAACTTTGTTGTTTGATATTCAGCCTTATTGCCAGGTGTTGATGTCATCTTCTGCTTTTCTTTCGCTAGTTTATTCAACAAACCAAAGGTGAGATATATATATAAAAAAAAGGTTCAAAATTACATAATAGTGACAGAGGGAAACAAGCAGCTCTCACTGGCCTAATTCTCTGTTGTAGCACCTTGAATGAGCAGACAAAATACATCTGTGGTTTGCACCCAGAATAGGTTTTCTACAGCTTTTCTTTTTTTTTTTTTTTTTTTTTAAGTTGGCATCAGTTGAGCAGCTTCTAATTCCATTAAGTTAAAATATACTGCACATTTGCTCTCTTTATCTGATTCCTTTAAGGGTATGAAGAGCCACTGCAGCAACAAATTAGGTGAAAATGTATTTTTAGCTTGCAGACAGAAGGTAACATCAAACTACCCATTTGAAAAGAAAACTAGAAAAGTGACGCTGAGAATTCATATTTGTTCGGAAAAGGTTGAAAAAGTTAAATATTCTAAAAAAATGTAACATCCTTGTTATCTTTCTTTCACAACAGCGGGCTAGCTCTGTAGAGAATTTTAATATTTATTATTTGGGTGAGAACTCCTTCAATAGATAACCCCACAGTGTGTGCTTGTTTTGTTTGTGTCTCTGCAGAATACTAATAAGCAGCAAAGCCTGCACAGCCATGATAATGGAGTTTGTCATGTTCTCAATAATATCAGGGCATGGGAGTGCTGAAACTTGACTATGTATATATATATTCATACATGGATCAATACATTAACCATGAGAATGAATAGAAGTCCGTGCTCTGCAACATGAGAACATGTTAGGATTTTGTCGTGTGCCTCCAAGGCTAGAGGATTGATGCTGTATGTTGTGTCCATGGATATGCAATCAGCCTGCCTTTGCTGATTTCAGTTTGGTGACAACTGACAGGTTTAATCACAATATACCAATTGACCGAATCTTGTCCTCTTCTTCGCTTTCCTCATCCACTCCCTCCACTGTTATTGATTAAATCTTTCTTTCTGACGGCCACAACTTCTTCAGCGTAATAAATGAGTTCTCTGAATGGTTGAAACTATTTTTCCTTCTAATGCATGTTTATCAAAGCTGTGCTTCCCTCTGTGTCTTTGCAGCATGTGTAGCTTAGGTTGATTTGTCCTCTGCTACAGGTTGGATCACTTCATGCTTGATATGCTGCTGATTCAGCACCACATCACGTCTGACGTCCATGTTGTCATTGCCCTGTTCTTCACTTGGCTATTCAATTGGATACTACTGCATAGACGAGAAGTCTGGCACCGTGTCCTTAAATTGATTGGTGTGAGGAGACTGAAGGGATTCTTCATGGAGTAATTGAGAGCCTGTATTTTGACTTCATTATAAATTATAATAAACATTTTGCTTTAAGTCTTAAACACTAATTATTTAAAATCAGTAAACTCATAGATTCTCAGTCACTGTCTCTCCAACACACTGCTTTTCTACATTTTCTGGTAACGTGACAGAGCTACATATCTTTTCAAAACTGCTGCATACTTTTATCACCTGAGTGAATATGTAAATCATATTCATAAGGAATTGTCAAATACATCTTTAATGTACTTCTCTGTATGTCTGTGTGTTTGCGAGTACGATAACACAGTACGTGAGTGTATACATGCTTTAACCTACACTGACCTCTACTGGAGGTTGATTAAAGCTGCATGAGGGTCATTTGACTACTTTGTGCATTTTTCATTTACAGTTCTGTTATGACATCTTCCCACAACCCAAGGCAGTCTCGCAATTTTTTTTTACCTGTCCAAGTCACTTCTTTATTATTTTGTAATTCTCTTTTCTCTCCCACCACCTCCTAGTCTGTCTTACTCCCCATCTATCACCTTCTTTCCCATTCCCTTTCTTCTCACCCAGTATGTTCCTATCCGTCCAGCACCTGCTCTCTGGCACTGTAGGATTCAAAGTTCACTCATTCTGTATTTGATTCATGAAATAAATAAAACATTGTTCATTTCCAACCCTGAGTACACACCCAGGTGAGAGTTTCTAGTTTCCTCCCAACATTTTTAGTAGCTGTGTTTTCAGTTCCTGTTGCAGAGCTCAGTGTTTACATGCTGTGCTGCTCCCACCAGCCTGCATTGTATCCTGATGCTTTGTGTGCTGCCATGAGGCATGACTAACACAGCAAAGTGCCAGACACGCTGCTGTTGGATGTACAAGACATGAATGAAAGGCTGTATATTGGCTGGCTGATTGGTTACTTTTTCACCTACTTCTTCCATAACATTGTGAATGAAAAACAAAGTGTGCCTCATCAAAGGAGTCCATGCATGAATGCATGTGTTTGTTTGGGTGTGCTTAATATGTGGAAAAAAATCCATATGCAGAGTATGTCATGATGCCAAAAGTTGAAAGATGACAGCACTGCTGATTACCTGAACCAACATGTCAAACAACTCAGAGTCATCTTGATGCCCAGCGATCATTTTTAGATGAGAGCTAAAAATGAAATGCAAAGCTCTTCCGTTGCTGTTTTTTTTAGGCAGCCCAGAGGAGGGCACTGGAGGTTTTTACGCCCTTATTTTTATGCTGATTTTTTTCACTGTCTTTCTGGCTGTTCATAAAGAAAGGTGAGAAGCGCTTTCATTGAAAATTAGAGGGTTAATGGAGTAAATTAGATGCCCAGAGGTACAATCTGCAGATTTGAAAAATTCCCACATTGTGAATTATGTTGTAGTAATTTAAAAAAAAAAGCTTTATGAATTTTTAAATTTACATAAAGAGTAACCTATTTACAGTCCTTTCAGAAACACTTAAATGCTTTATTTATTGACATTTTCATACATTACAATAATGTGCTGCAATGTGTCATACTGTGATCTTATATAAAAGACCCACAACAAGTAAACTAAAAATAAATTGGATAAATCTTATCTGCATCTATTTATCGGCCTACTTGAGACAATACTTTAGAAGTAGAAGCAATTATAGTTGTCGCACCGGATGAACAGTGTTTGTGCTTAGGGTTGTTTAAGCTGCTGGAAGTTGAACTTTTGCCCTCATCCTAAATATTTTACCGCCTCCAACAGGTTTCTGTCCTTGATTGTCCTGCAGTTGGCCCTCCTCATTATCTCTCCAGGACTGAAAAGTTTCTTTGTTCCTGCTAAAGGAATACCATTTCCATAGTGTAATGCTGCTGCCACCATGCTTTGTTGCTGGTTGGTGTGATTTCTGAGTTAATTTTCTGCCACAAAAGCTATTTTTGCAAAAATAGCTAGAATGTTTAACTTTGACCCCCATCTAACCAGAGGTATTTCTTTCACTTGTGTGCTGTGCTTCCTGCTAAGCTGTGACAACCAAGACTTTTAAAAAAATATTTCTGTTAACAATAGCTTTCCTTCTCCAACTCTTTCATGAAGGACAGATTCACAGAGTGCACAAATTGTCCTGTTGACAATTTCTTTGACCTGTGACCTCTGCAGATTCAACCTGAGCCTTCAGGTGACTTCTCCAATTGATGCTCTTGTTGCTAGGAGATGGATGCCTAGTGATGTATAACCTGAATAACCTTAGACAAAGCATCAGTTTAGCAGTTGTGCCACACTCTTTCTGTTTCCTGATGATAGAAAACAGATATGCAAAAGTTGAGACATTGTGAATAATCGAGCCTTGTTTTAAATCTCTTCACAATGTTCTCACTGATCTGTCTTTATAGAGCTTATTTATTAATGTTGTCTCATAAATCTTTGAAAACAGCTGCATTTATATAGAGACTCTGGATTCTGTAGGCAAATTGTTGTACTGCATTTTGTTTCGGGGTATAATACTGGAAGGGGCTAAACATTTAAATTTTTTATTTGGGAATGATTTTTGAAGTTGTGTAACCTTTTTCTTCAATATTCCTCTGCTTTGTGTGGGCCTAATACATATAATTCAGATAAAGTACTTTGATGTTTGTGGTTGTGATGTGACAAAATAGGAAGAAAGTCAGAGGGTGTAAATAACTTTGCACCACTCTGTGTTTTATACAAAACACTAAGCAGGGAGGAAAGAAAACTGTAACTATTAAAAGCTTTTGTTTAATTGGTTGATGCCAATACTGAAGGCTATCAATAAATATAAATATATCAATAAATCTTAAGCAACCTTGCTCCTCACTGGGGTATCTTGATCTGCTTCACAGTGTCTGATCTTTGCTCTACATGTCCACTAGATGTCCTTGTCTACCTCTGTAACCTTTAGTTCCATTTGAATCACCTCTTCAATTGTGTTGTAATATGTTTTATTGATGTTGTCTGAGAGTGATCACAGTGAGATTTTGCCGTTGGCTAAAGAGAATATTATTACTGTAGAATGATGGGAAACTTTTTATTAAGCTGTGAGATGGCAGAAAAATTAAAATGTACCTTTTTGGTCACAGCAGTTCTTTGTTTTCCAGACTCCATTCTTGTGAAGCAAAAATGAACAATGATATTAAATTATAATAATCTGGGGAAAAGAGGGTTTACATTTAATGCTCTAATGGAGCAAGAGTCAGCATTAATGCATCATCTGTTTAATTTTAACCTTTTGTGGTGAGGATATCAATTTATTTTACATGGCATGCCTGTTTTTTACTTTTTTGTAGTAAATTCTTAATTACTGCTTCAAGTTAAAATCCACCAACCTAACATAATCTTCCTATTTGCCAACCTACTGATTTAAAACATTTCCCCGAGGTCTTCAGCTTGACACGCGCTAACAGTACATGTTAGCACTGACACATACATCAATAGTCATTTGCTGTAGCACCATGAAACTCTTAAACCCACCACCACAAATGTGAACAACAACCTCTACAGTTCAGCTCTTATCAGTTGGTCTGTTTACCCTCAGAGCTCACATCTCAGAGCATCTTGAAGTATATTTAGCAGCAGAATAAATTTGGAAAAATCAATAAGGAGCCTGGAAAGAAAAGAAAGTGAACAGATTTCGTTCTTAAAACTGAGCACTCCACATTCTTGGAAAAGTAACAGATGCGGTGCTTTTAAAGAGTTTTAGACTGTTTTCTGTATTTTGAATTTGAGAAGAGCATTTCGGTGACAAGAAAACTGATGACAGAAAAGCCCTTTTAACCTGAGATGAACTCATGTAGGTCTATACAAAAAAAAGCTCAGACATTTAATTGGACCGCCTTTAACTTTGGTTATAACACACATTTGCTTCTGAAATGTCACAAAATGTATTGTGACATTTTTACCATGATCTTGCATGAGTCTGTCCACTGTGCAAAGCCTTCTCTAGCACATCCCAAAGATTCTCAATGTTGTTCAGTTCTGAGCTCTGAATAACACAGCAGATACATGTGTGAAAATTATATCTCATGCTCACTGAACCACTCATTCACAAGTTTTGCTTGATGAAGGGTTTTATCTTGGAACATCTGCTTGTCACCAGGGAAGAAACAATATATTGACAGAATAACCTGGTCATTCAGTATATTCAGGTTGCATGCTGACCTCATAATGTCTCTGAGCTTGCACCTGACCATCTGCAGTCACTCCAGATCACAGGTTTATGACGCAGATGTTCAGCCCCAATCCTTTGAGTTCCCTTTTCATTGTGAATGGGAAGGCTCTGACTTTTACTATATAGCCCTGAGTTTTCTTTAGATGTCACCAAACATTTTAGTATTCACCGGTCATAAGTCATGAAGGATTTTTCTGACCACATTTCTCCCTCATCGATGGCTCCCCACTGTCCTTCTCGTTTTAATGATATACTGCACAGTTCTCATCCCAAATTCAGCAGTTTCTACAATCTCCTTAGATGTTTTTTTTCCTGCTTGATTCCAATAATTTGACCCTTGTTAAACAGACCAGCATCTTTCCCACAACCACAGAATGTATTTTCCTCATGATTGCTTAGGAAATGAGAAGCTCATCGCATCAGCCGTGTTTACAAAAAAAAAAAAAAAAACTATGCCAGCTAGAAGACAATTGTTCATGCAATAACTATCCAACAGGAAGCTCATACCTGCATCCACATGGCAATTTATTTTTGTTTTGGCCTGGCAGTGTACACATATATTAATGGAGTGCATGGAGAAAATACCTCCAAACTCTATATAACAGTGTTTACATAGATTGAATGATGGAATATCCTTCTCTAGTTTCAATAACCAATGTGTATATGTGTATTTTTGGACCTGTTTTACCTTCTGGTGACATTCAGTGATCAGCAACAAGTGGGTGAGGGGACAGCTTTGAATAATTTAATTCTTCACTCAATTAGTGAAAACTAGAATCCTTCCAGGACTTTCTCTTGCATCTCTTTAAACAAACTTTGACGCTTTGCAGGAATATGATAGAAAATCTTAGTTGTTTTCAAATTGCAAGTCCTCAAAACCTTCGCATATCTCATTGATGGTAACTGGCTCTTAACTTCCAGCCAATTTAGCTCTGATACAAACTTTTTTCTTTATAGTTAATAAACTTGTAATTGGACAAGTTTGTCTATTGAAAGAGCTAATTAGAAAAGAGTTGAGTGTATATATTTTACACTCCTTTTTATAAAATTTTCTCCCAACTCTTTTTATGCTGTCTGTATAACAAAGGGCTGTTTTAGTTTCTTTGCACACCACTGATCTTTATGTAAAGGATGGAGGTAAATTGGTACATAAAAGCTGATGCACCTCTTAACAAGAACTGCAAGTGGAAACAGCAACAGTTTCCACTCCTCTAATCAGGCAACACAAAGCAGCATGGGCTGCTTGTAATCACTTGTGAGACTTCTGAAAATATATCTCCTTCTTGCAGTCCTGCTGAAAGGTGGAGGAGAAAGTGTGATGTGTGTAGCAGTAGAGGACACATCTGCAGATCCAATTTTCCGTGGTGACAGCCTGAATGAGGTGAAAAAGCCTCCAGGAGGGGACAGATGCTGCTGGTTAATAAAGAATAGATGTCTTTTCCCCCTGGAAACAGAGGAATCTGATCTTAGCAACTCTTGAACATGTCCTTCCTTTGTTCTTCCATGTTCTCTCTGACTTTTTTCATTTCTGTGGCAACAATGTGCCGTTTCCCTCTGTTGCATTCCACCTTTGCATCTCTCCAATCAAATGAAAAATCTTCAGCATCTCAATAGGCAGGAAAATCATTTCTAACCAACAGGTTAGGCTCAGATTTCACATTCTGCTGTCTCCGTCTCTGTTGTGAGTGTGTGCTTCGGTATCACTGCATGTACATTTATTGTTTCTGCAATCTTAGCTCTGCGTTAGCACAGCCCGTATACATTACTGTCATAGAGCGGACAGATAAACTTCTTGGTGTCTGGTTGCCTTTGCGCTGTGTATGAGGATATTGATTCCACACAGAAGTAGTTTTTCTGTCACCTTGTCTGTCTTGTGTTTATATTTGTGCAACTTTCAGTAGATATTAGGATATTAGGAAGACAGAAAATGGTCCTCTTCTGTTTATTAGACATTGTGATGCTATAATGAGGTGCAGTCTTGAATCACCATAGCTTAAATGAGCGATAGGAACCTCAAGACAGAAAATCCTCAAGGGATCTGAATTGATACGTAGCCTGTTAGCGAAGTTACTGCTTTCTTCCACAATTCCTCTCAGAAAAAACATTGAAAGTGAAACACATTGAGACAGTGGGACTTAGAGGAAACACATATTTGTCTCATTATGTTATTTGTGCTGCACAAGATGACACCCTCACTTGAAGCCATGCTAGCAGAAAACATCAGATGGTGGCTGATGGCTACCGCCTGCATGGATTCCTATTGATATTTATTTGTTCATGCAACATTACAAGCTGACAGTGTTAGGGTACTTTATGGAAAAAATAATCACATAAAATATTATTCTACGGTTTCATTAAACTGGAGTAAGTCTTCATGTCTGTCCTTTGTGTCTCACATTTGCTTTCCACCCTCTTCACTACTCTGATACCCCTAAAAAAAAATTCAGTACAGTCCATCCAAAACTGAACAAGTTTTGTAAATGCATTAGAAATATTAAGGACATAACAGAACAAACAACTTCATGAAGATCAGTGAATGCATTATTTAAAAAGAGAACAAGTATGATAAAATGGCAAACCAGCCAAAACATGGCAATCCACCTAAGCTGACAGGCCCGACACGTGCACATCAATTATAAAAGTGGACAACTGGTCTTAATGGAGTCAGTTTTTACAACATCCTGAAAGTCTACCAGTTCTGAGGATGTGCTGTGTCATTATGGTTTCACCTAGAAACACTTTTAACTTTCATTTAACTCCGGAGGAGCTGCAGAATCATTTAAATCATACTGTTAAACATTCTAAAGTCAAGCTTTCAGCAGTAAGTAGTTTATATTTATTTCTTTTATTAATATGATCTTTATTTAAAGTTGGTAATACTGAGTTAAAAGGTGACCAAATGCATATTTCCTTTTGAAAACTTATGCTTCCCTTTAACCACACTGTCTGCTAAACGGTCTGACTGCAGTCACCACCAGCAGAAATTATCTTCACCTTAGCATGAACTGTGTGGTGTCCATATCCCTTTGACCTGGGATGTTTTAACCTGAAAAGCAAGATTTTGATTAAGACTGAGGTGTTTTGCAGAAATAAGTATATCATAATCTTTGGCAAAAAGTGTAACAAATGGAGAGTCTCCTTTTGTTGAGTAAGAAATCTGCTCTCTTTATTTTGTTTTTACAAATCTCACCTACCTTTTCTACATTGCAGAATCTATTAGTCACTCTGGGAATAAGAGTGTTTTCCACTAAACCTTTTAGTGTGGCCAACAAGCAAGTACACATCCATTTGATACATACCCTATAGAGTGTGAAGGAAACACTCCATTTTCTTAATTAAAACAATTGCTATTTCATCATCCATATATGCAAATGATAATTCTGTTACAGTGAGAAAGGTTTAATGGCTATATGTGTCCATAGTACATTTTGAAATATGAAAACAAGAAACAGTTTGTTTCAGGCTTTCTTTTCAGGTTGTCTATCTGTAAAATGTGCCTTTTCAGATGCACTTATGCTGTTATTTCAGTAATGGTGAAAATAAAAATAAAGCCTTAATAAAACCCTAAATACTGAGCAAAATTAGAAGTTGCTGCTCAGTTTCATCTTATAGTGCTGCTTTAACCCATTGGTGCTCTCTGCATATTTCCCACTATTTTAGACAGATCTTGAAGAAATTGGAGTATGATCTCCACTGGGGTGCATTCCAGCTGGAGTTGGGCTTAATTCTACATAAGTTTTCTGGTTTCAGATCAATGAAGGAGTCTTCAATTTGTATAGTGGTGTCTGTAATTGACCAGTATTCATATCCCACAGGGAGAATTGCATCTTAACAGAGGACATCGTGTGGAAATAATGGATTCGTTCTCCCATAAACGAGTCAAAGTTTTCCTAAAGACTTTGTTTGCAGCAGCTGTTTTCCACAGAGAAAAAAACAATACTTCATCTCTTTAGAATGACCAGTGCTCAATTTAAGTTTTTTGGTTAAAGAAACAGTTTCCTTACATTTAAAGTTGTCAAGCAGAGTTCACTGAACATGTAATTATGCTGCTTTGAACAGATTATTTACTATATAAGCTAATAAACTCTTACATTTTCAGTACGTTAGTATAAGTTGAAGCAGCTTAGATTTCTGTAGGATAAACCAAAGCTCTTTAAAATTTAAATAGAACCCCTAAATTAAGTAATTTTTGCCAACAAACTGTAAATAGGTTATTTAGGGTTTTATTTTTATGTTTCTGTGGAATTGTTTTGTGTCTGGAATGCCATTTAATATAACAAGAAAGTTTAAAGTATGCAGCAGTGCTTCCCTCTTCCTGACCACAACCCCACTGTTCCACTCCAGTCCACACTTGGCCACATCCCTCCGTGTCTCCAGGCTCCACCCACCTTGCTGGGATTTCTCAATATGTGCGAGGGCTATGCTTTCACTTGGGGGTTAGTTACACATTAAGTTTCTTTTTAGTGTTTCTTCCTCATTTTGCATTAAATGTTCTTTTGAGCACCGCCAGCTGAATGTGTCTTCACAATGTTAGGTCAACAGAAGTTAATTACACATTTACAAACAGATTTCACAGTCTGGGAGTGATGCATAAAGATTTATTCTCCATTTGCTTTAATCTTTGGCATTGGTTTCTTAAGCTCAATATTGTCTGTAAAAACAATTTGCATACAAAACTTTCACAGAGATGTTTAAAAGTTAATGGAACATGATACCAACCTGTAGGCATTTGCACGCTTCAGAAAGGATGCCACAGTCGTGACACAGTCAAAAGATGCTTGCTAGGTGATATTCGAATTTGGATGGACATTATTGCATATTGTCTTGCCAATATATTCCACACTCACTTTCCGTTTCCAAGGAAACATCACTGTGCAAATCAATCAAATGTTACTGGAAAGAGAAGACATTTCTCAGCATCTCCCCCACCAAAAATCTCTGTGTCACTGTTTGTGTGCATGTGCATGCTTCTTGCCCACTCTCTGCCGCAGATAGTTATTCCTCCCTCCCTCCCTCTCATTTTCTATGCCATCTCCAACTCATCCTCTCTCCCTTCTTTTTATCGGCCGACTCTCTCTCACTCACTCGCTTTTCCCCCTCACAACATTCACTTCCTGACAACCACTGCCAAAAGGACTAACAGGCGCAGCATAGCCCCAGATTCCATCACTCGAGGAGGGCCTAGAAGAAAATAAAAAACACAGACAAGACAGAAGAGAAAAAAAGTTAAAACTGGAGCCCAGTGTTTTGACACTTTGGATGTCTGTGTCGCTTGCTTGTAGCTTCAGCATTAATGGCAACCGATGGCGAATAAAGGAGGTTGACTCAGACAGATTTTGTGAGATAGCTGATGAATATCAACCCACAAGCCATCTGCAGTATTAATTGGAAGTTTTCACAACTTATTCACTGAAAATTTGCAACTGGATCGAAGTTGATAAAAAGCTACGAAAGAGAGTCAAGGACAACTTTCCTAAACTTGGACAAGGTGTTTAGATTGAGCGTGGCTGCGTTGCTGGCAAGGATCAGAGCAGCCCGACTTGGCTTGGTGGTACGGTTCTGGGCGATGACATACGGCGGTCCCCCAGGATGTTAAGCTTGGATGGCTTGGAGATGATCGCTGTGTTGGTGGTCATGGGTCTCTTCATCAAAGTCCTGGAACAATTTGGGATGTTCGAGCCTGTTGGTGGGGAAGGTAAAACTTTTTATATAATTTTTTTTATAATTATGCTGAATATTATCAAAGTTACAGAAACGCGCAACTGAATGCTTGAAAGGTTACTTTTAAGTGTGCTGCCCTTTTCCTCCGGTTCTCAGTTGGCAACAGTTCTGCCTAAGGGTTCCTGTTACCGGTGGGCCGTGCAACACTCTATCCCTCCCTCTCCTTCCCAAACACACACACACAACCGTGTAACTTTAGCTGTGTGTGTGGACTTCCTCTGCCCCTTGGGTGTGTGCTTTTACCTTTCAATCGATAACACAATGGAAGGAGTGGGTCTGAGTGCTCTGAAGAGACACCAGTTTCACTGAGGGAGTGCCAGCGTTACTTTTAGAGCTCACATTAGCTCACAAGGTTTATATGGGGATGCAGAAAGAAAGGAAATACGGTTCTACTGCAGATTATAGCTGACATGTTTTGTGGTCTAGATTGACATAATGCATATTAAACAATCTAATTTCATTCATTAGGTTTTTCTATAAAAAACTTTCTTGATATCATAAATTGTTTTACCTTCAATTAAACTTTTTTGATAATTCTATTCTATTCTATTGCAACAGTGCTTTCCACTAAATATATTATTCTATATGGAATAATATATAGAATATATAGAATGTTATATAGAATAATTTTATATAGAATATAGAATTATTCTATATTTTAGAATATATATATATATATATTCTATTAAAGTAGAATAGCATATTATGTTCTCATCATCCATCAGTGGGATGATTCGGTACCAGATGCAAGGTGATAGGCAAGACAATAAATTGGAAAAGCATTTCCCTCTAACAGATTACAACTGTATTTACTAGGTTACAATTTACATGTTTCCAAATTTTGTAGTTATACAATACAAAGAAAACTTGTGAAAAAAACAAAATGCTGCTTATAAAAAGGTGAAAAAGTTTTCTTAATTAACCGGGTAGTAAGACCTGATCTCCTCTGTGGGTTTTGTTCTTTTCAGCAGAATTATTTTAATTCAACTATGGAGGGTTTTTATCCTTTTTCATGATAAAATTACAATCAAACTTTGGATATTTCTAAACCCTTTTTTCAAGCCATTCAGAAGTGGACTTGCTGAGATTTTTAAAATAATTTCTGTGCTGCTTAGCCTAAATGTGGCTGGGGTTAGGTCATAAAGAGAATTGACGGGATATTTCTTTTCTTTATGTCAGAAGTTATCACCAGGCTTTGCTTCGCCTGTCTTCTCAAAAATGACCTAAGTTTTGCCCTGTTTGCCTTCAATCTGCTCAACGTTGTTCACATCTTCTTATCACTGTCTTCACTGTGACAATAGGGCAGATGGGCAATCTTGATCCTATCGTCTGTTCTCCTACCCTGTCTGCAATATGTTGTCTGGATCATAAGATTTCTCTTTTAATGACCATTAGCACTAATGCACTGTACTCCAACTATAAATTATAATTTGAGAGACAGGCTTGCCATACATACTAAGATAAAAACAGCAAAGACTAAGACTTTTTTTTTCTAGCAGATCATCCTAAAGCCACTTTTCATCCCTGATGCACCCTTTGGACTGACTCCAGCAGTCAAGGTGTGCCAGCAGCTCTGTCAACTAAAAAACAAACAAACTTGGAAACCTAATATCCATGCCCCTGCACTCTACAAGTACTTGTACACAGAGGCAAACAAACACAGATATATACAAACGCATGGAGCTCAAATTACATTATACTTCCATTCCTGACAGCATTTCAGTGTTTAACATATTTTGATAATATTTTATGAAAATTGCTGCCTTAATGAGTATATCTGCGTGTGCCAACTCCCCGGTGAATACTTACACTAATGAAATTTTTTAATGGAGGAGCTTAGTCCAGATGGTGGAATGACTGTAGCGTTCAGACTCCTCAGAATCACTAAAGGATTAGGAGACCACCTTTCAGTGTGTGCTATCCACTTGTAAGCATGGATCCATAATCATTTGCTTGTTCATATTGAAAGCAACTTATTGTGTTGAGTTTTTGCTGTAATGTTTTCATTTATTGACTTGTAAATCAATCTGTTACTTCCACATTAGTCTATTATAGTGGATGCTTCTATGTAGACTTCTAATCCTCTTATATTCCTTATTTTTATGCATGTTGGTTTTAATATGTTTATGTATTTTTTTCTGAACAAAACAATGAAAAGTTAAAAGAAGAAAAAAAAATGTTTTTAATGATCCTTTCTTTTGAAGACCCATTCTGTGTCATTTTCTGGTGAGTCAGAACAAGGAAAGTGAGGGGAAAAAATACATTTTATGCTCATTAATTTAATGAGCTGTGTTGCTGACCCTGCACTAAATAAACAGCACCTAATTTTGCAGAAAAAAAATATAGTGAAATGAACATTTCCTTTTGAGTGTTTATGAAAAGCACTTTAGTCTCTGAAGTTTTACGACTTACTGACATATTTTAGAGTAATGGGTATTGACAGGGATGTGCTGTTTAGCGTATGAGGTGGATATTGAATGGGTTGATCTGTGCAGTACTGAGTGGCAGCATGTCTGTTGAAACTACTTCCTTCCCTCTCTTCTTTTTCCGTAGCCTTATAGAACTTTAATTTACCTTACAATACAAAAGCAGTGATTATGTATTGTTCTGTTATCCTGCTCTTTCTGTGTCTGGTAGGTAGAGATACCTTTATCTATCTCCCAGGTTTACAAAGCATAGAGCCCCTGAAATCTACTGTTTGTTTATTGTTTCTTTTAGTCTTTCCTTGTTAAATCTTGTGTGAAAGATTTGGCACGTTTCCATGTCCACCACAGCATTTTTTCTTGTCATTCATCTTGAAGGAAATGAACTTGGCACTGGGCTTTGTGAAGTAGTTAATGCCTGCGACAAGACTGAGGACTGGGGGCTCCTCCATCACTTTTGATACTCTTATGTGTCATATCCATTTTAATGACGTAGCAACTGGACAAGAGCCACGGCTACATTAACAGTCATCGATCCATGATTTTTTCTTATTAGAAATCAGGTTGTCGAGATAAGAGGCTAGGTAAGAAACTCACACAACAATCTTATTATTCAGTGGCTGTTCATGCAGGGCTGGACCAAGGTAATATTATTATATTATTAGGGCTTAATTATTAAAATGGTAGAAATTTGCTTATTTCATACCCAGCAACCTTCTCTCCGATGGTCTGTTTAACAGCTATAGTCTCAGATCAACTCGGCCCTCCAGGAGAAACAGCAACTTTATACCTGTTGGAGAAAATATACTACATTTGTTTTGAATTTCCCCACATGACGGTAATGATATAGTAGGATCCAATTAAATTCTTGATTAATATAGGTTGTTGCTATGTTGTTGTATGGTGTTTTAAGATCTTGTTCAATGTGCCCCTTTCTAATTTTGAGCCCCTGCCCCTCCAAAGGCCTCTGCACGGCCCTGCTTTATTACATTACATTTCTAAGCTAAAAGGAAAATTTAGCCCCTCCCAAAAGTTCTGTCTTTTCCTAGGTCTTCTCCCAGTGGAAAAATCCAGAAAAGCCTTCAGAAGAAGACATTGATCAAATATTGCCTTAATTGCCTTGATTAGGTACAGAGCAGCAGCAGTTCCCTCCAGATGACTGAGCATGTCAGTGTGTGATTTAAGCTCAGTCACCTTATGGAGAAAAGATTTGACCCTTGTTATGATTCGTATCTCATAACCATAGATAGGAGTTGTGCAGCAAAAATTGGTCGTAAAGAGTTTTGACATGCCAAACTACAGTTGATTATAATGAATTCCAATAACATACATAGGAGTTACTTTATAATATAAAAAATTTGAACAAGTTCAAAGGGATGGCAATATATTGTCAAGGCGCTGCAGTGCACTACCTCAAAGAATTAGATGACAAAATGGAGCAGGCTGAAAGGATCTTTACTAGATGTCTGGAAGGCGAAGCTTAATGTCATGGTTAGAAAGATGTAGGTATCGTTAAGTGCAGAAGCTCCATGGTTTACGTCCAAATGTGAAAGCAGCTATTGAAGATGTTAGCCAATGATAGAGAGGTATTGGTATAATGCAGAAGAATAAGTGCTGTTAAAATGTTTTGCTGGTCACCAGAGGACCCATTTATGTCTGATTTCATGCACACACCTTTATGTCCATCTGCCCTCTCTGTAATTGCCCTTCAGTTGATAGGCGAGCTAATGGAGAATGGAGTGTGTTTGTGCTCGCAGTATGGAGCTGTGGAGCTGCACACACTCCATGGGTTCTCAGAATCATAAAGCCTTCACTTTAGAATCTCAACAGGAAAAGAAATGTCAGAGACAGGCTATTATTTCAGAGTAATGAATTGCTTAATAAGTCTTCTTTCTGTTGTGTTGCTAAAACAAGGGTGAACAGTATTATCCCTCTCTTAGTGGTTTGGAGCTGAAGTATATCAATAATTTAGTAAACTTTATTAAATCAGCAGTGAATGTGAAGGAGTGTGTCCTTGTTGTCCTTGTCTGGATCTCTTTCTATCTGTGCACCGCTGTTGGTTAGCCAACTATAGATGAGAGTCTGGGACACAAGAAGGATCACACAGGGGATATCTAATACCCAACTCACCCCCTCTCTACCTTATTCTCTCCTTCTTTTGCGTTCCTCTTTTGTTCCAGCTGGCACTGCACCTTTGAATTTGATAGTAGCTGTATGCATGTCTTCAAGCTACTATGTGGATGAGAGAGAAAGACCTAAAGTTGGTGGTTCAGATCATGTGAGTGAAAAGATAACACTGTGAATGAAGTAATTCATTTTGTCTTTCTCTCCCTGCCATTCACACCAACAGAGCTTTAAGAAAATGTTTAATTCCCAATAAAAGGTGAACGAGAATATTGTAAAGCTTTGTTTTAAATCTAGATAAGAAGCAAACTGCCTTCACTAAGTGAAACAATACAGCTAAATATGCATTACTTTCTTATTCTTGCCAAACATTACTCCAAAATTATAATGTTGATTAATCTTTTTGGCCCTTTCTGGCACCCTTTTCACCCACATTATGCTTCCTGAGCAATATTGCTTTTTAGTCAAACTCAGCTTAGTGCCCTGTCCATTAACATGTGATTGTAGATTCTGATTGTAAGTTATCTGACAGCTGAGCAACAGCCACCAGTGAAGAACATCGATTATCTCTTCATCGTGGAGCGTGGTGATGAATGAGACATGTTATACACTGAGTGAACATTTAGTTTCATAGTTGATGTATTAGAAGCAAGATAAATTGACTTTACACTTCTCAGAAACACATGTCATGTTTGTATGATTGTCTTAACCCAAGGAAATGTGTCTGCAGAAATCAGTCTATATTACAAAGTGGAACAAATGTGGCGTCTGTTTTATATGTGTGAGATGAGAGGTTTGATTCCTACCAATCTAAATTTTAAAATGTGTTTGACAAATTAAAATACATTTTCTAAAACTTGTTTTGCTGATGTATTGTTGTTGCAACAACAGCTGCTTTTTAAGACACTGAATAAAAGTGAAATTTATTTGGCTCTCACTCTGAACCTCCTGCTCATGCACTTTTTTTCTCTCCGTCTCTTATTGACTTTTTTCATATCGCTATTGACTCGAGTCTTGTACCTACATAATGTGTTAACAAGGGCACAGAAGCCTGTAGCAGAATTGACCAAAATTAATCATTTACGTCAAACAGCGAGGGAATGGATTTATCCTGTTTTACATTTACAAAGAAAAGCTACAAGTTGCCGCCATTCTGCTGCCAATTTGATCCTTGTTCATGGCTGCATCACAGCAACATTTGGAATAACTTTCTCATTGGCTCGTCTGTTGCTCCAACAAAGTAAACTGTTGTTTGGCTAGAAATGTTGTTGATTTTCTCTGTAAATTAGCTGCTGTGGCAGTAACCTCACATGCACATCTCTTGTGGGATAGCATCTCTGAACAGATGCAGAAATCCCTTAAGAGGGTTGAGCCTCGCTGTTAGCTGCAAGAAATGTATTTTTTTTATCTTTCCCTTTTTGTGGTATCGATCCATTCAGGATGTTTTCTTGATTTGGCTTCTGGCAGCAAACAGCTGAGAGAGGCATGTTTATGCTTTG
The DNA here is from genome assembly GCF_027474105.1 of Poeciliopsis prolifica. Classification (NCBI taxonomy): domain Eukaryota; kingdom Metazoa; phylum Chordata; class Actinopteri; order Cyprinodontiformes; family Poeciliidae; genus Poeciliopsis; species Poeciliopsis prolifica. Next base: position 8,978,781 of record NW_026562380.1, read on the forward strand.
ATGGAAATAGGCTTAGAGGCTTGTTGTGAGCAATGCAAATGCAATTTAGACTGAGTACTTTACACTGCTCAGAAACACATGACGCAATGGTAAAAGGACAGGAACAGTTGAATAAAGTACAAAAGTGACTTAAAGCACAATTTTTATTATTTGGCCTGATTTATTTTTTATTTTTCATCTCATGCTGTAGAAATACAACACAGAAGTAAGCATGTATCCATTCTTTTTGAAGAGTTCTGTGTGTTTTAATAACATAAGAAGCAAGGTGTTGAAAATTGTTAGCTCAGGTTCTTTTATTTCCATCGCATGGCTAGTCTGGTTCTGACTGGTGCTGAATTTAAATGAAACTTGAACAGGACAGAGAGGAGAGGTTGTGGGGTGGAGCCAAAAGTCCTCTTGAACACAGAATTGCAAATTAAATATTTGGCTTAACACTGACCTCTACAGGCATAAAAGGGTAATTACCAATAATAATTTGAGGAAACGTCAGATTGTCAGTGTGCCATCAAGTCTATTACTGATCAAGTTTAGGTCAGCTGATTTATTTATTCTTAAATATGCATTTTGTTTATTTTTCTTTTTAAAATTTTATTTAAATTACATTTCTTTTTATCTGAGTATACTGTTTTGCATAATTATACAGTTTTGTTTTTCTTATGTTGTAAATTTGCCCTTGATGTACATTCTCCTATTCCTATATTTTTATTTTATTTTATATGTTTTACCTTCGTTTGAATCTGCATGCATCCACTTAGCTTTAGTATTGTTTCTGGAACACCTGAATCAATTAATTAATTTGGTTAGTGAGCTCGTGTTTAAAGGGACACTGAAACTGCAACATGGGTTAGAGTTGCTTGTTTCCCTTAATACACTTGTCAAACTGAAGGCCTGAGGGCCAAATCCCGACTGCTATAACTCTTTATATGGAGATAGACTTCAGTGGGACACATAAATGGGATCTACAAGATAACAGTTGTGTGCTTAAATATTCTTTTATAAATCAAATGAAAGCAGTTTTTATCTGTATGCTGCCAAATTAGATCAAAATGAAAAGTTGTTTAGTATTAATTACCTCCTCATCTTCTAATAATTCACATTTTAACAGTTTGCCAATGGGTACCTTTATCGATCGTTCTGTCACAGCCCGACCTTTGAGAACATTTATGCTCTGGATGCGGCTCCAAATTAGAATGAGTTATTGAACAATATCACGTTTTACAAATTAATTTAGTATTTTCTCTTGTTATCTTTGTCAGATATTAAGGTTAGTTTGATGACCTGAAGCATTTAAGTGTGACTAAAAAAAGCAAAAACAGAAGAAATCTGTTGGAAAGCAAATACTTGCATTGTTAATCCTAAACTAAAAAATGTTTAAGATTAACAAAGAGCATTTAAACATTTTAATATAAAAAAATAGAAAGGTTTATCATTTTTCAAATTTTAAGTCTAGCAATTATTTGAGAATAATTTCTGATTTATTATCAACAGTCAGATTTTCATCAGGTCACAACATAACTAATTTAAGTCTTTGCCCCACAAAAAAGAATGTTAATATAATCTTCACTTTAGAATATGTTCGTGCAAGCAGGATGACATTTATAAATCTGAGTTCCTCCCATGAGAAAACCCTTTTTTTTTATTTTACCCTCTGTTCATTTGCATTCATCTCTAATTCATGCTGCAAGGACTCGTCCTTGTTACGATCTGTCTGTTTTTTCTGTCTCATATCACCATATTAAAAATATCTTCAAATGCTAATGGTTCATGCAAATGGATCCCTTATTTCATTTGTCTAATTGAAAACACACTAGCCAATTTTGAGCACCATTTGTCAATGACCCCCTGTGTCTCATTTGCTTGATGCTTTCCCACACATGTACGTTTTTCCCCCGTCTCTTAGACGTTTTAATCAGTTTTGAGAGAAATAATTGCCCAGGTGGACTACTAAATATGGAGGCATTTCAATTAGGAGATGTGTCTGGCTTCGGGCAAACTACTCGCGGAGACTAATCAACTAAGACTGATTAACGTAACATTTTATTACCGCCTCAGAGAGAGCTTGTGTGTGTGTTCATGTGTCAACATCTACTGTCGATTAAAATTCAGGCAAGTGAATGTCCAACATTATTTTTGGTACAGAGCTTCTCTTGGGGATTCTTTAAGCCATCATTTTCTCAAGCAGATGAGCCGTAAACAGAGTGGGCTAAAATAAGCTCAGTGACTTTTGCATTTGGAATCGAGCTGCCCTAACAGAACCGTTGGAGGTGGAGAGAGCGTCATGGGTGAGTCGGGGTTGGTGAGAATGGACATCTGAGAAGGTTTTCTGGTAAGCTCACCGCTGGCCTGCTAATTATATCACACAATCTCTCAGTTTTCAAGTAAATTGGAGCAGTGCTTTCAGTCAACTGGCAACAGACTGCACAGACCTCATGCTGGATTAGCAGTGAAAGTGACAGCTGTCATATGGGGAGCTGGATGGAGATTCGCTTATTTACCCAACTTTCACAACCATCTGTATTTCCAATCGGAGACATTTTGCTAGTTCTGTATGTCTCCATTTTATTTAAAGCAGATTAATGAGGTTTAACCTCTGTTTAACTCAAACATTTGAGTTAATTGGACACAAACATGTTGATGTGTTTCACAAAATAGATGGTATCATAAAGAAATATTGAACAAACATCTCAAAACATCAGCCAAGAAGTTAAGGCAGATTGATTTTCACCAATGTTTTGAAATGGAGGATGACTTTAAACATTATATTAAATTACCTCCAGAGTCTTAAAGAAGACAACATTTGTTTGTTTAGCTTCTCTTAGACTTTTTTGTAACAAAGGTTTGCTAGTTGAAGTTTAAAGATTAGTCAGTATCTTACAACATTTTTGGTACCATAAAGTTTAGTACTTTCAAATTGTTATTGTTCAAATGTGTTGAGTCTGTGTGATCTGTAGCGTCGGTTTTCTGTGATTAGTTGACAAGAGTGGCTCCTGTCAACTAAGAACAGGAGCCACTCCGAGATTGTAATCTCTGTCTACAGAAGATTGTAGCAGGATGTGTAATCTACACATCCTGCTTGTAATTAGAGGTAATTTGAACCACTATATCACATATCTGTCATCTCTAACCAACCAGCTTATTCTTGCTTGATATCAGCAAAGCATTTTTGCCCACACGGCTGCATAGTTTGTGTCATTGTAAATAAAATCCAGGGCATTGTTTCGCTCTGCAAATCAAACATATCATTATAGTTTTGCTTGTTTAAAACCAGTTTTTAGTTAGTCTTTTGAATTTGTTAAGACTGACAATGTCAGCGACCCAGATGTGAAAGCAACATTGTCTTTCCCATCTGAAAGGTTCAGCTCTGTGCAGCATTGCGTATGCACTACATGTTGCCCAGCTTTCACCTCAGGCTGTGTGTTTGTGTGTGCACATGTGTCGACTTTACACTCAGGGGATATTGTCACATCTGCGAGTTTGCCCACAGTAGCTACTGCGTCAGATGCTTTGGATTTCTGTCGTCACTGTTTTACTCTCGTCCTTTTCCTAATTTTGGATTTTTTCTTATTCAAAAATCTCCATTACAGTTTAGTTTTTTGTTCTGCTTTTCTTATCATTGCTGTTATGTTCAGCTCTGACTGTTGCATCTTGTCTTTCCTGTCCAAATGTTTCTTCTTGTCTCTTTCCTTAATTCGCTGCCTCGTTATTCTTTTGTTTTCACCAATGTTTCCAGCCTCACACTACCTTGTTTCACCTCTTCAACTGCAAGTAGCGCTCACCTCCCATTTCCCCTTTTTAAATTTATCATCCTTCTCCTCCTTCCTCATTCACTCATCCCCATCACTGACCCAATTAAGCTCAAGAGGGACACAGAGAGTACCGGAGTGACGGAGCCGAGGCACAGAGTAGAGAGAGTTTCAGAGTCAGAATCTGGAAAATCAGAGAGTCTGAAAACAATTGCCACCAACCTGTCAGGACCCACACAGTGAATGGTCGAAACTTCACCTGGAAGCTAAACAACCTCTGACAGGCTGCTGGAGGCGGAGGAGGGAGTCCACATCCCCACCAGCTTTTTCTTTCTGCTCTGGAAGAAGAAACGAGGAGAGTAATAATCTATTTTCAGTGAAAAATAAAGAGGGAGGGGATCCGTGCGGAGTTGGGATGGCTGGACACGGCACATAGAGGAGGACTGAGAAACAAGGACAGCACATTCCTTTTTGGAAACTATTTGTTGGGGGGGAGAGGGTGTCCAAAGGTGGTCTTCTCCCCCCGCAAGCCACGAGTAAGATTTGTGTAAACAGGAACATAGGGAGAGCAAAGGAGGAAAGGATGCATCTGTTCTTCCGAGACAAGTGGGAGGTGGAGGGGCTGCAGACTGTGGGCATCCTCCTGGTGGTCTGCAGCTCCCTCAAACTGATGCACTTTCTGGGGCTTATCGACATCTCGGTGGCAGGTAAGGGAAGTGTTTAGGAAGGAGCAGAAAGCCTTGTGTTTGTCAAAATATTTAATGAGGTGATGGGACAGTGGGGAAACACTCTCAGCTGGCAGGAGGCAAGAATCGTGTGTGTGTGTGTGTGTGTGTGTGTGGGGGTGTGGGGGTGTGTGTGTGTGTGTGTGTGTCTATTTCTTTAGAGTTAAACATGACGTCTTGTCAGACCAATTTCTCACACTCATTCTGTGCCGATAATGTGTGGCTGGATGGTATTACAACATCTTCTGCTGAAGAATTTTTCTAGAAAACAACAAAATCCAGGCATTACTTTGTACCTTTAATCTAACTGAATTTATACCTATGATGAAGTTATTTTCTAGTTCACTCTGATAAAATTGAGCATTTGAAGTTCTCAGATTTGTTTACACAATAGAGAACTACAATTTACTCTGGATGTCTGAATTAATTTTTATCAGAGTCTAATAAGAAAAGAAGTGTTTTTATTTATAAAGTTACAATAATATAGCAGTTATTATTATTAGTAGTAGAAGCAATCATAGCAGCAGTGGAAGAGTTTTAGTATAACCTTTAATTATTCAAAATTATAGGTTATTAGTAAAAATTATTTTCAAATTATTTTAGTTCTTTCAATTTTGTTTGAGTTCCAGGGCTAATCTCTTTACCCCATCATTTATTTATTTATTACGACATCTATTCATTATGTAAACATACTTAACCTACCGGGGTCACAGGTGTTATTACTACTATATTTTAATAAAGTAAAAGATAATTCCAGTAGCCAAATGAGTTTACAATGGGTTTTTTTCTAGGAACTAGTAGTAATAATGATATTTGGAGAAAATAAGTAAATGAATGCAATCTCTGTTATTTATTTAATTGTAAATAAATAACAGAGATGCAAAGAGGTCTTGATTAGAAGTCCCTACGTCATAAATATCTGGGAAGATTATGCTGAACTGATAATGTGAATTCAGCCAATGTGTCTTCGCCAGAGTGCCACCAGGACACAAGACACAGCTTGCATGGCAGACTAAGGGCTTTCTGGTTGGAAGACTGGAGCATTTATCCAAAAATATCTTTTTAAAAAATCTACAACTCAAAATGCCTTTGCCTTCCTGGTTCTCTTTGTTTTCTGCTTGGTTTTCTTCTAATTTTATTGAGTTAAAAATGTAAATAAGTAGTCTTCATAGACTTCACACTTGAATTTTTTGTGGTATGGTTTAATTATCCTGATACATCTTGGGTCTGGAAACACAATATTTTGTGTAAAATCTCTTATCACCACCCCTGGAAATGAAAAGGTGTCAAGATTACCCGCACTATTGAACCCAGTAGCACTACATAAGAAGGAAAACTTATTTCATTTTATTTTGACTTGAAGCAGAGTAAAATCATTTCAGGTGTCATCGTCAGAAAATAAAATGACATCAAAGGTAACTGCACAAATTCATCACGGTACTTTGGCAGCAAAAGAAATCAGACAGCACAGACTGACAGAAAGACAGACAGACGGAGGAGGTGGAGAGTAAGCTATGATGTGCTGACAGAGGCTTTGATGATTCTTGCAAGTATTTTAGGCTCAATGCACCATGCACAGTCAGCAGAAGCACAAAACCCATGAAACAAAAGTGTTTTTTGTCATTAGTCTATTTCAAAGCTTCAGAACGATCACTGTTGCATTAACCAATGCATAAAAATCTTCATTGTCATATTCTTTCATCTTTTCCTTTTTTGAACCTGCTGATTATAAGGTTATATATTAGTTTTCTATATTTATTATTATTTGCATGCATAAGCCCTTCAACTTACCTCTGCGAAACGTTGATTAATTTTTAAAGTCTCTGCTATTGATTTCTGTGACATGGTCTGTTTTTGGGTCCGCGTAGAGAAAGATAAATTGCTTACCTGTTTGAACAGCTTAAGGCACCAGGATAGGGCCTGTGTTTAGGTAGCTGGATAGATGAGTCTGCCAGACATCGGACAATGTGCACTGCCTACTCTGTAAATAATGCCACAACCACAGGCAAAGAAAGTGACAGACCCGGGGCTGCATGCTACAGAAAGACAATAGGATGACACATTATAGAGGCCGTGGTTTCGGTTTATTTCCACACCAAGTGTCCTGTACTGTTCAAACCATTGGCTGGTCTTGGAAAAACAGCAAAGTCATTGTGCATATGAAAACTAAGATGCAATGTTCTTATGTTCAATAGTGAACATACCTGGGATTTCTGCTGGTGTTTTTGATTTTACCAAACATGTATGTGATCACCTATCATAGTCATTTGAGGTTTTGGATTAACCACATTTCTTCCACAAACATGATGGTTCCCCAGCGTCTTTCTAGTTTTTTAATAATGTGTTGGACAGTTCTCCACACAATTTTAATAGCCTCAGCATTCTCATCTTTTCAGATGTTTTTTGTTAGTCTAAAAGAGATTTATATATTTCCCTCAACCATAGGATGTTCCTTCAAAGAAGGTTTTTAAGGAATGAGAAGCCACCTCCTGCATCGACTAGGGTTTAAATAATGCTAGCTGAAGCATAATCATCCATAATTACTCAATGGGAACCTCTTACCTAATTACTTTGTTAAATCCAGGTGATGAAATTTTTTGACAGCTGTAAATATTGGGATGCAAATAAAAATGGTCTCCCTTTGTTGAGCCAACCCAGAAGGCAATTGCCTGTCTGAACAGCATGAAGTGATTTGTTGCATTTTTTTTTTTTTTGTTATATGTTCTGTGTGTTCTGGTTCTATCGGCATGTTGCTAGAGAAGTAAATAGACCCATGTCAGTGTACATATCTAACCTCTGTGCTATGGTTGGTGATTGCAGGTAACCCCTCCACCAGTCAAAGCAAAAAAACCATAAAGCAGCGATTCCTCAAGCTGCTGCCGTGCTGCACGCCCTCGACCACTCCCTCAATCAGTCAAAGCAAGTGCTCCTTCACTCTGCATACATCTCTTCGCTTTTCTTCCAATAGCCTTTCTAGAGAGTTCACGTTAACATTTCCGTGGATGCTGTCATTACCACATTCATTTAACATAACACAAAGAAAAGGAGAGCTTCACAGTTTGAATTAAGCTAGCAGGTTTGGTGTTACAATTTGTACAGTGTGACATCTAAAAGTAGAAATTGTGTTTGTACTGAATAAACATAGTTAATGTTAGTCTTTAAGTCTTTCACTTAAGCTACAGTTTTTACACTTTCTCAGCAAATTTGTATGAAAGACCCTTCATGAAAACCATTACTGTTAACATTGCCAGGTATTGGAAAGAATGCTTGATGACCTTCTTAACCCAGTCACCTCCACAGAGGAGGCAGAAAATAAGACCTGGGAAGGTAAGGTAATATGACAGAGGTCACTGATTAAAAAAGAGCTCCAGTGTCCCTGTTCCCAGAAACCTCTGGACATTGTGAAAATGTTGTGATTTACAAGCATCTTTGGTGTTGTAGTGGAAGGTGGGACAACACCGACAGAGTGATTGACCACTCTGTCGGTTCACATCAGTCGGAGCAGTTTGCAGCTCCGACTGATGCAGCTGGGATAAGAGTCTGCTCTTGTAAATTGTGCTGGAGAGCAAGTTCCAGCAATAGTTTCACAATATTTAACTCTCCTAAGTTAGCTTATTGTGTAGAGTTTGAAAGAAGGCAGTAAATGATTCTCGAGTCTTGGACTCCAGTCGAAGAGTGGTTTTTGTCCTGGCTATTGAACAATGATACAATCATTACCCTTAAGGAAATGCTATGAGGGTCTTAGGACATTTAGGTTGGTCACTTCATGTGTGTTTTGTGGGGGTTGGTACTATGAGATCACAGAGTATCTTGCAGTATGTTCATAACTAAGGTAAGTGGTGTGCCCTCACGTTTTTCTCCAAATCATATTTTTTCCCAGTGTGGATTGGTCTCCACCAGCTTCTCTTGCCTGCCCTTCTGTTTGTGTCATTTATTGATGGGATCTCTGCAGCAAATATGGTTTCTTATGCATCTTCAAACCAGAATTTTTACTATGTCCTGGAGCAGTTTGCAGCTCCGACTGATGCAGCTGGGATGAGAGTCTGCTCTTGTAAATCTGAGGCCATCATTCTAGACTGTAAAAAAGTAGATTACACCTGGAATTCAGTTTTTGTCTCAAGGCGTACCTTGATGTCTTTTTCAGAAGTGATGGTACGATGAAGCGGTAAATAAATAGACAGATCTGGATCTCATCTTTCGTAATACAAGCATTACTCTGGCCTGTCTATCTGCTAACTCTTACTTATAGTCGCGAGATGTCGATGATGACCAAAAGCAGGAGATCACAGCTAAAAATTAGCCTCCTCCATATGGCGGTCAGTCTCAGTGTGTGGGGTCATAAAGAGTGATGAAGAAGAAAATTGGGATAAAAAGGGGTTGTTAAGCTAGATGAGAAGATAAAAGGATCCGAGGAGAGTTGAGGAGAAAAAGGTGTCTTAAAGAGAGACTAGGAGAAAATGGATCAAGGGTCATAAAGGAGGAACGAGGAAGATGAGTGAAATAAAATGAAGTTGTAAAAAGTTTCAGGACAATGGGTGGGGAGAGAAGACAAGTAGAGAGGAGGTGAGAATGAGTAGACAAGCTGCAAGAAGAGAAGATTCAAGAGCACAAGACAGCTTGAGTGTATCAGCTATGAGTGTTTTTACTAAATGATGTGGTTCTTATTCTTAGCCTATCTACATTCATACTGTAAACATTTGGGCTTTTATAGGCTAAAAAGCTAAAAAGAAAAAGGTAAAAGGTAAAATAACCGTGTTTACTTCACAAGTGTGTTTGTCACAGTTCCATAGGTTCAATCACATGAAATAGTATGTTTTACTGAACTTTCTGTTTGGTTCTCATTAATTAATGAAACCTTTTGTATTAATCTTCTAGATTGCCCACAGGATGTACAGATTGAAACTAGTGTACTTCAAAAGTGGTTGGGGTGTGGTTGTGGATGAGATATGTATTACCAATGTTCGGGGTGCTAACTAAAAGCCATGGTTTCCCTTTTATAGCAATAAATTATTGTTTTATAACAATAAAATCTGTATATAAATTATTGAAAAATGTACTCTATTTAAATTCACTTTTGCCCAGTGAATCTGAGAAACTGACATGTTTAGAAGAGTTTTGTGATTCCTGTTTTAAATACAACAAGGTGTGTAAGCGAATTTAATCCCAATTAAATTGCTCCTCTGAACTCAAAATGTGATTTTCCCAGTCCATGAATTTATATTACAATTTTTTTTTTGTTTCATTGAGTTTTCTCTCCTTTTTTAGTTGTGAAAATATATATTTTTTTGGTTTTGTTTAGTGTTTAATTTACGTAGAATGAAAATGTAGCTGGATGCGATTATCTTTACATGACTTTGATATTACTAGTAAGATTTCACTTCTTGAGGTTTGGATGTTTTCCTGATGGCTATTTTTTCAGTGACTAACGCTTTTATGTCTCTTACAGACAGTGTTGAAGATGACTTTGAGCTGTCCACTGTGTGCCATCGCCCTGAGAGCATGGACAAGCTGGAAGAGCAGACAAAGTTCACCAAGAAGGAGTTGCAGGTCCTCTACAGGGGCTTCAAAAATGTAGGTTTCCATTGTTCACTTATATTCTCAGTTGCATTTAAAAATGTTAGAATTTCCATTTTCCTTTTGTTTTTCACTAGGAGTGTCCGAGTGGAGTGGTGAATGAGGAGAACTTTAAAAACATTTACTCCCAGTTCTTTCCTCAGGGAGGTGAGTTCCATTTTTGACTGTAATTTAAATTTTGATATCTTTCCTAAAATAAATGTTCAACAAATAGATGTACACCACTGCAAAAATAATCTGACATTTATATTTTTTTCTGTTTTTGATTTTTGTGTCATGCCCAAATGTTTCAGGTGATCAAAAATAAATTAAGATCTGATAAAGATAACCTGAGTAAATACTCTTATGGCTCAACTCAAAGGGCACAAAGTAGAGATGTACAGTTAATTTATTTAAATCAAATGTAGTTAAAATAGAAGTTTCTAATATAACGTGTCAAAATCAATGAAATATGTTGTGTGTCATTAATGACTGTAAACCTTGTCTGTAAAAGTTGCATTGTGCCAGCAAACTGAACTAAGAACCAAAAGGTTATAAAAGGTTAGTTTGTAATCAGTTTGTAATCAGGGTTCAAATAACTGAGACTCTTTAGGTCACTAGATGTTCCAAATACATTTGCGGTTTTAGAGACAAAAGATAAATAGCCCAACCTAAAAAAAACAATACCTGCAAAGGTTTCAACAATATTAAAATCTGTGTTTTTATCAGTGGGAAAAGCTAGGCAAACCAACCTGGCCCCTAAATTTCAGTAGTATTGGCAACTCCTGTCATTATGAATTTTGAGAAAAATAATAATCAGTTTCTGTATCAAACGTTTGGCCCATTTTTCTTTACAATGTGTTTTTAAATTTGTGACACTGCGTGGCTTTTTGAGCTTAAACAGGCTATTTAAGGAGAATATCACAGAATATCAGTCTTTGATTAGGCCACTCTGACGTCTTCATTTTTTTTAATTTTCTGGAACTTGTTAGACACGGACTTGCTGATGTGCTTCTGATCTTGGTTCCGTCCCATGAACTGATGGCCCAGTATGCTGATTCTAGATGTTTTGGTGAAGAGTTAAATAAAGGGCTCAATCAGCAAAGCAGTCCCAGAATATCACATTATCATTACTATGTTTGACTGATTTTTTTTGTCTGAAATGCTGTCTTGGTTTTATGCTTGATGTACTAGTGATGTGTACCTTCCCAAGATTTTCAATGCAGATCATTTTAGAGGCAAAATTGGTTTGTGTTGCTGTTTTTCCTTGAAAATCTGAAATTGTTATTTGGAAACTGTATTATGTTTTTACTTGGCTCATCTTTGTACATAATGACATTTATCTGGTGGTCTATAAGGGAAGCACTGAATGGAAACTTTGGTTTCTTTTTATCACAATAAAATAACTGCTCTATATTTAACTCATACTAATCAGTTCTTCCTAACCGTAGTAGATGTTCTGCAGAGAAGCAAAGTGATTTATCATTTCATAATATTTAGTTTTATGAAATGTTAACCACTTGCCTCCAGTTGTATCTGAAATTATTTTTATATCTAGTCTATATTTGGCTCACTGCTAATCAGAGCCGTTCAAAGACTTCACGTTTCCGCTGCTCTCGGGTTACTCTTAGTCTCTCCCTTTGCAGATTCGAGTATGTATGCACATTTCCTGTTTGAAGCCTTCGACACCAACAAGAATGGCTCCGTTAGTTTCGAGGTGAGCTCTGTTCTTTGAACGGATCAAAGCAAATGTGGGCTCATCTGAAATTTGATGCAGCGGTGACAGTCAAACAAAGATGTATTATCCACTTCAACACTAGCCCACAGGGCAGAGAAAGTCATAAACAGTTTATCTCATCAGTATGTCAGAACCTTAAGCAGTTCCTAATTGATTAATTTTCTCTATCAGGACTTTGTTTTTGGTCTGTCCATCATCTTGAGAGGGACGATTAATGACCGACTAAACTGGGCTTTTAACCTATATGACCTGAACAAAGACGGCTGCATTACCAAAGAGGTAACACACTCGCATTAATTTTCAAACTGACAAGTTTTATTTGAATTAATTTGAATTTCAATATCTCTTTCAGAATTTTGAACTTATTCATTGCATTAAGCATTTATTGCCTTCCAGCGTTTGAGATTTCTTTCATCCTTCATTTATTCAAAATCAGGTCACAGAGGTAACAGGTAAAAAAGAAAGAAAGAAAAGGAAACCTAGAAATCTCTCACCCGACTAGGACTCTCCAGCATATCCTCGGGAATCTCAATGCATTTATTTCTAGGCCAGAAGAAATGAATGTTGAATCCAGTGATTTGGGGTTTCCCTCAGATCTTCCCTTTAGTGGGTGTCAGGTGTCTGAACCACCTTAGCTGACTCATGTTTTTGTTGAGGAGAAGTGAATCTTCTTTGAGCTTCCCTTAATGAGTGCAGGCACTCTGTTGATGAAGATAATTCAGGCATTTGTATTTGAGATTTTGTCGTTTCAGTCATAATCCAGATTTCATCACTTATAGATGAAGGTCAGAGCAAACACAGGTAAATCGAGAGCTTTTGGTTCTGCTGTTCTGCAGCCTGACACAGAGCAGCAGCGTCTGTGTTACTGCAGACAAGACCCCAGTCTGTCTATTGATTTCCTTCTTCATTCCAGCATCTCTCATGAACAAAACGCTCAAACTTCTCTTCTTAAGGCAGACCAGGAGGAAGTAGTCTGTTTGAAAGCTATCAGTTTGAGGTGAACTGCCCTCCCCCAGAATAAACTTTCCCTGGAAGGCTAAGAAGTGTAATCCTTCAGTAGCTGGAACATTCCCTTCGGCCCTCTTGTCTATAACTCAGAACCGACTCGTTGAATTTACCTCCTCAATGTTGTAGATTTTGTTCTGCCCCTTCAAGCAACGTTGATGACAACTGTCATAAAAGAATAATGTTTTCTCCTACATCTCTAATACCTATGTGTTTTTTGACATTAATTTCTCAGGAAATGCTGGACATCATGAAGTCTATCTATGACATGATGGGAAAATACACGTACCCCTCTATGATGGACGATGCTCCAAGAGAACACGTGGAGAGCTTCTTTCAGGTTTGATTTCTCAGTGTTTGCTTTACTGTTTTCTTTCAGACTGCATATAGTCACAGACATTCGATTGAAAATGAATGTTTTCTTTCAGAAAATGGACCAGAATAGAGATGGGGTGGTCACCATAGATGAATTTATTGATTCATGTAAAAAGGTACAGAGAAAACTTTTGTCTTTAGTTTTAATCACATGAGCATAAATAAAGTGGTGTTTTTCTCTTTCTGTTCAGGATGAGAACATCATGCAGTCCATGGAGCTGTTTGACAATGTCATCTAAGGATCTGGACCAGTGAGGATACTGGCACCAGGGAGGGGAGTGGTGTTGGCAGAAAAGGCATCAGGACTGAAGAGATAGAACGAGTTTGTGAATGTTTGTGTGTCTGTGTGTGTGGCTGAGTGGGATACAGGCCTGAGCTTGTGTCCTCGCTGAGAACTGTGAATCCTTTGGGCGCAGAGACCATCACCCTCCTCCTGGACCTCCAGTGGCATTTATTCCAGCAACGTTGGAGTTTCCATGACTCCCAGGCTAATCATAAAGAACCTTAATTAGTTTTATCCTTAAGCACAGACAAAGAATGCTTGCAGTGGGCTTACAGCAACTAGCACACCCCCAGGTGTTTCATTTGAACTTTTATTTATTACTGTGTCTAGCGGGTCAGTTATTACAGCCTGCAAAGGCTGGACTCAGCTGGATCAAGTTTCCTTTGAAACCTTGATCTGAAATAACTTTCTCCTTTTGCCCTAATATGCTCGATATTTGGATGTGTGATTCTGATCTTGCCTCTGTTGCGCTGTGCGGGAACACCTCCCTGGAGCCGAGAGGAAACGTGGAAATGAGTCTGTGGCCACCTGGTGGACATGACAGAGAAAGACACTTCCTAATGGAGCGACCAACAAATTGAAGATCCCAGAGAGCCGAGGTGAAAACTAAACAAAAGTGTTGTTTTCCAAGAGAAACTGACTTCAGTATCGCATGATGATGTCACTAATATCTAATTGCATATTTAAAGAAATACTCCAAAGTCTGCTCGTCTGTCTGCTGTTCCTAGTCATTCACAGGTGCCTCACCCTCTGTGTGTGTGCGTGTGTGCGTGTGTATCAGGAAGCCACGTTGTCTGTCTTACAGATGAGTCCACGCAGTGGGTCAGCACCCATGTTTATTCATGGGTTAGACTAATTTCTGGCCTTCGAAACTATCCAGTCCTAGCAGTAGCTGTCTGATGACTGTTGTAATGTTTTAGCATTCTCAGTGGAATGACAATTAGCCAGTGCAATGTTGGAATAGCACTATAGTTGATCAGCTTTTGACCAGTCAAACCATGTCAGTATGACTGTGCAAACCACAGTCATACTGGGCTTTCAAATTTCATTAAAGGGAAAATCAGTGTATCTAAGACAGTATGTGTGAAATTCTTTTTACCTGAAATGTCATGTGGTTGTAGCAGGTTCTACCACTTCAAAATCATGTTTATTTTGAATATAAGGCTATTTAGCTTTTGCAGAGTTAAAATATGATGAATATGGATATTTTTGCCCCATGTCCGCCACATTTCCCTTTTCTTATTATTCACATTTCTTCCACCAAAGAGGAAATATTAGACATATGTGAGTCTAATGGATATGAGACACTGTAATCAGTGAGGCAAAAAGCACTTAGAGATAAAAGTATGCAGTTTGCCTGCTCACTGTCAATGTCATTCAACCTGCACGATAAGCTGTTATGAATATTTCTTTAAAAATGTTTACATCTAACATATAATTTGCCTCTTTTTATACCAGAACATCACTGAGTTCTAACACCTTGTTACCAGAGGCACTGAAACATTAATTCAGAGAACCTAACATGGAATAGCAATAATGTTCTCCAACACAGTACCTTTCCATTTCCACCCAATCTCTCACCTCCTTCAAACCAACTGCATTTTTTATGATTTTATTTCACACAATACTAACTCTATGGTTTTGTTTACACATGCATTATTTTTTTTATTTTACTAGAACAGAGTTTCAGCTCAGTTAAGTTTCTGACTACAGTAAAACCTGTCTATACCCGCATGTACTGTGTCTAGAAAAATGAAAAGTTACATGTACTGATTGTCTGGTTAGCTAGCTGCTGGTTGCATCACATATTCAAAATGTATATATTTTGTACAGAGATAATAAAAATCAGTTACTATGCAACATGGGATGAAATTTGAATTTCAAAGACTCCACATTCTTGACTCTTTAGAATTTCATTACTTTGATTCAAATAAATGAAATAAATAAATGAAAATAAAATGAAATACTCCATTTTCAGTGTTAACAGATTTTATTACGATAGAAAATTGTTCTTAGGCTAATTATTTTTTCATATAAATTAATGCTGCCAACACTGCAACTACTTAGATGATCAATCGATGTATTGTTTTCCCAGTTATTTGTTGGGGTTTGAGATTTTTTTTTTTTCAGAAATTTAGCCACTTATGACAACAATTTAATTGTATTTGTAAGAAATTCAGAGCAAAAGCTTATTTTGGTGATTAATGTCTTTTTCAGTTCACGTACCTATATAGATCTGTCAGTCTTTTCCACCAGGTAATATTAACCCATTGATAAAAATTTGATGGTTATTCTAAAGAGCTTTCTTTGATAGTCTTGCATAGTGTTTTAAGTCACTTTTTTTTCTCTCGTTATTAATGTACATTAGCAGTCATTTGCCCCATCTTATAAAATTGCATTATATTCTTACAAAGAAAACATTAAAAAATAATTTGATTGTATATATTCACTGAATTAGAATGCTATGAGTCTCCTAAAATTTAGAAGACTGTAAATTATAGCTATAGTACAGATTTTTATTTTTTTAATCAAATGTGGTGGAATTATATATTATGGTATTCAGGGAAAAAAAGACTAGAGAAATTTACTGTCACAAGAAAATGGATTTTATAATTACATATTTTCCAATTAGTTACAGTAGGAATTTGATCAAGTTGCAGAACCTTCCCAAGCCTCTCAGAGGTAGGTGGGACAAAAATAACCAACAGAACAAGAGTCCTTGTTTTTTTGCTTTCTCTTTTATACAAATTCAACAAGCTTTCTGTACATTGATTACACTTCTTTGAATACATTTACACAATTACATTAATTTCAGCAAAATATGGACATTATTTTGCATAAATCTAATTATGTTATCTCAAATAACATTTCAATTAGCAACCAGTGTAAAAGTGATAAGCCAACCAGGCAGTATACAATAGTGTGTATTTACATGGTAAAAAAAAAAGAATAAATAAAAAGTAAATTCATTTTTTGTTTTAATTTGCTGCTGGGTATGATTAGACAGGAAATGGGCCGAGGAGGAGTCGAGGTCTCTATATGAAGCCCCAACTCTGTGGCTCCCGTTTAGATTTAGTCTGTTCATGACTAAGAGCCTTGAAAAGCCTATAAATAACAACCTATTGTCAAATGAGGTTCATCTCTTCTTTTTCCACTGTTGCTTCATTTTGTTAAGACTTGTCATGTGATTAAACAGGTTTGTCCACAAAGGAGAAGGCTTTACTTTGGCATTTTACGAAGTTCAGCCAGAACCCAAATGGCAAAAGTCAGAAGAGCTACAGATCCAGATTGGTGAGTTGCTGCCAATGGAGTAGGAACATACAGTAGAAGTGTGCTGATACCGAGTGCTACCTAATGAGCAGAAAAATAAAATGTTTAGTTATTGTGACATATGTTGCACCATTGTGTTGTAGACATTTCTGCCTGAAAGCATACCTGTGTATAAGCCATTGCTGCAAGCAGACTGATGGCGATCTTAGCCCTTCTGGGCAGCATCATCCTCCTTGAGAACAGATAAAGGCCAGTGATTGCTGTCAGAGAGCCAATTGCCTAAAATATGAAAGAAACAGATTGAAAAGAAGATTAGCATATTACTGCGTGAATTCACTGGCATTCAGTTTGAACTGAATTTGAAATGCACTAAAGACAACATACCAAAATTCTGTGGTCAAACTGCACTGTGGTGGGATTTTCAAAGATGTTCTTCAGTGCAGGAGAGAAGGCCAATATGTCATCAGGAATCCATTTATCTGCCATCTTAGGGAATGAGTTATATACCAGGCCAGCATCCAAACCAGCAACAAAGGCACCTTCAAAACAAAAATAATCAGCAAAACTATTAAATATCTGACTTGTTTGATATTCAATCAAACTAGAATTACAACAAAAACACATTTAGCTCATAATTTACTTATATTCAAATTGTATTCACTGGAATCTATTTTGCCAAACACCCAGCAGTACACAGAATAAAGCAACTGAGTGAATAGTCAATAACATTTTGAAGCAGATTTATACTGCGACTGTTATTACGGGGAAAAAAACAACAACAAAAAAGGTAACCTTTCCTTGTCACAGTTACCTTCTTTATAAGAGTACTTACTACACCTTCTTAAAATGTATTGACTGAACAGGTTCTGTTTTTTTTAACCTTAGCACTGCTTTTAAGTAACACATTTGCTTGAAAGCAATTCTATTGTTTTCCTCAAATTACATTTTAAGTATCACCTGAGAGAGCAGTCAGGAAGACCAGTCCACCCGTTCCCTTTGCAAACCTTCTGAGCTGCATGAGACGTTTAGAGTCTGCCATCTAGGAAGTAGATGAAATAAAAGGGACAAAATATGATCCAATAAGAAATTGTTGATTTACAGTAAATAGATCAAGACAAAATTAAGATCAAAAACTAGATCAAAACTCTACCTTATTTGCAGGCAGAATCAGAGTAAGCCCGGTCCAGAGACTAGCACAGTACAGCACCAGGGCTGAACCCAGATGAGCACACAGACGGTACTGGCTGACCCGCGGGACATCATGCGATTCAGGCTTTTCCTCCAGCCCACTTTTCACCATGTACCAGCCCAGAAGGCCCTGACAAGATCAACACACTTCAGTTATGAGATGCTTTGCAAACCTCTGTGGAAAACTTTTACTAACTGAATAATAAAGACAATATTTATCTTGACATTAAAATAAATTAGTGATGTCTGACCTGGAAGAATACAAATCCACACAGCCCCAGCACTTTTCCTTTCATGGAACGTGCGAGGTATCCTTTTTTCCAAAAGTACACAGCAGGCAGGATGTATGCTAGTCCAACTAGCCTGCCCCACATGCGATGACCCCACTCCATGTAGAAGATGAACTTAAACTCAGGCAGAGTCATCTCATGGTTAAGTCTGTAAAATGAAACCTTCATTTAGTTACATAGTTAGAAAAAAATAAGATTACATATTAAATCAAGCATAAGAGAAAAAAAATCATTTCTACTTTGTTTAAATTAAAAAAAAAAGATTTCAGTGCGTCTTTAAACTGTCCTTAAAATGTTAAAACAAGAAAAAGAAATAAGCCGTACATTTTGAACTCTGGAAACTGTTTGTACTTGGAAAACTCAGCCTCCCACTCGGCCTCAGACTGAGGTGGTTTCATCTCCCTCACCAGATGCCAGTCAACCATTGAGAGTCCAGACTCAGTTAGCCTGAACAATAAAAAGAACAAAACACAGACACACATCAGCACTTATTGCATTTCAAAGAATTACAAAACCAGTGACAATAGTTAAGTTACTTTTACCTTGTGACACCACCCAAGACCACCGCCCCAACCACGAGCCCACTGCAGCCCAACAACCAGCGACCCACCATGCGGTTTGTTGCTGCGTTGGGAACAGATACTGCTGCTGAGGTGGAGGATGGCCCTGCTTCCACAGTAATGGAGCTCTGGTTTCTCCTCACAAGCCATTGTCGCAGCTGTGGACGCTGATGCTGGAAGTAAAGAAAAGAAAGCACACAAGGGCAAGGCTCTTATATTAAGATTTAATTTAATTTGAGGTGGCGTTCAAGTTGTAAATAAGGTACAGCACAAAGCAAACTAGTTTCAAAGAATATTTCATGAATGAAATCTTTATTTCCCTCATATAAAAAGACTCTCGTCTTACTACCAGGTTTTGTGAAGCTCACAGTGGTTTTATGGAAGCACTAGTAAAAAAATAATAATAATAATCAGTTTTTTGGGGGGCTTATTGCAGGTTTCATATTGACATTCATTTCCAAATATCTTCCTTTCAGAATACCCAGGGTAATTCAGAAAATACATCCAAGCAGGTGTAACGTCACATGATAAATGTGATGCTTACTTTCCACATTGACAGTAACAATGCGGCTGAAGGTCAGTCATGCAACATCATAATGATACGTGATTCCACAGCGTGACCGGTCAACATTAAGTTAATGTTGACCGGTCACGGTCAACATTTTAGTAAAAACAACCTGACATAGACGCTTATCGCAGGTTTGCTATCGCGACCTTTTCCTTTAACTACTTAGGTTAGCTCCAAATAGCAACTGAACGTAGCTCAACTTACGCTGTTCTGTTGAAGACCCTTCCCAGCATATCTGCAACCACAAAATATCGTAGTTCGTAACTTTGACAGTAGCATTTTAGTTTTTTGTGTGTTCCCCTGAGCTCCTACGGTACTACTGTGCTGTCCTAAAGATGAACTGTTGCTGCAACAAGGCTGGTTTGGTAACGCTGGTGGTGCGCATGCCTGCTCAACTTTGACCCGCTGACGTTGACAGACGTCACGTTGAAGTAATCAGGAAGTCAGGTTATTAAATAACAACAACAATAACAATAGCAACAAAACTTCTTGAGTTTTGGTGCTATTGTTGCTGACTTTTATAAATGACGTCAGATTTGCTAATAAGGGAAATATATATATTCAGTATTTCTGATGGCGGATCCAAACTAAGTAGTGTTTAGTTTCATACCAGCGTATCTGTCATGGGCGGTGTCACACGAGTCACACTCAGCTGTTCCAATTTATGTTTGCAAACAGACCCCAGTGATATCAGATTAACAAATTGTTTTCTCTCTTTTTGTCTCGCTCTACCTCTCGCTTTATGTCTGGTTAATAAAATTAACAAATATATTGGCCGCATGTTTTTTAATTGTATATGGAAAAACCTTTTAGAATTGTGATGAAGCTTTGTGGATGCACTTTTTAAATTGTAATTACAAAATTTAGAAACTCTCTGTAAAACTTTCATTCTTCTATAAGCAGTTCATCTTAACGTGAACCGTCGTATAAAAACAACTCCATCTTGCCACACAAATGCTTCATCTGGTGCAACAGATTTTATTTAAAAAGACATCTATTTCTTGAGACTTGTGATCTGAGTGGGAATCTGGTGGCTCAGCTGAGAGAGACATTTGTTTCATTGGCAGCCCTAGTTATTTGCTCAAATTAGTGCTGTATTCTGTGTTCTTCATACATTAATTTGTTAGTGAGAATGGCATTCACACTCTTGTTTTCCTGTTTCTCTTTATTCTTTATTATTTTTATTCTGGTTGCTCTCTTTTTTGCAGCGCTTCTTCTCCTGCATACTTTGTGTTATTTTCACCATTCAATTTTTATACTACTCAGCTTGCTCTCCTACTGCCGCCTATATCTTCTGGTATACATAACTTTCATACTTTTGATGATAATCAACTTTTTATGAATTTTTCACGCCTGCTTTTGCCATTTCCACCAAATACATTCAGCATTCACACTTGCATTTTCACAGAAAATGCACACTTTTTAGTTGTACTTGTCATTTGTATAATAAAGTTTCTTTTAAAAAAAATGTTGTCTGGTCTTTACTTCCTGGGCATGCGCAGAACAAGATTTCAGTACCTCACCTCGACGACTAATTATTGAACTGTTCATACCGCCTAGGTACAAAGTATTCATTGCTCAACTTGTCTCATATTTATGTATTTACCTATCGTATTCCTATAAATTTCTGTTTGTAATTTATCAAGATGAATTGTTTGATTTTTTTCTCCCTGAAAGTGTATAATTTGATGATTTTGACTGATATGTCGAGCTGAGTTCCCCCGTCGAGATAGGTTCCACCGTGTTTTTTTTTTTTTTTTTTTTAAAGCTGGTGAATCACCCGAAACGCTTCTTTGTCCGTTTTTAGCTACAGTTTCCATTCAGTTAATATCTAACTGAGTCATCTCTACATTGCGACAGTTAGCTGATGAGTGAATTGTCACAAATACCTGTTTATCTGTGGTCAATATGAGGTGAACTGGACTCTGGATGTAAGGCAAGCCGTTTTAACATAAAATTGACTTCACAGCACTAAGTTCCATATATGTGATATTGGTTAATAACTTGTCGTGTAAGTTAATCAGATAGCTAATTGTATATTCCCGAGACAAAAATACCCATTCGAAATAATTCTGACTAGCATAAGTGACGTCAGATTTACCATTAAGAGAACTTAATATGTGAATTTATGTAGGCTATGTTTTCGTTTAATTTGCACCCATAGTATTTCAAGTTGGTATTAATCCACCCATCCTTCAAGCCAAACAGAAATGAGAGATTTTATATTTAAACTGTTATCATTGTGAAGTGATTGGCTGATTTATTCTTTTGTTGTGAACATAGTGTCTTTAGTAAATATGATTTTCTTATCTGTTGCAGTAGGGTGTACAGCGAAGTAAATTTCGGAAAACTTATCATCCAATCACGGGAGTGTCTTTCAATGGGATCCTGACCTCGGATGTTTTTGTCTATTCAGCTGGAGCAAGTAAGTTTGAGCCATGAGGCCACAAAAAAAAAAAAAAAAAAAAAATCCAGTATATTAGGGCAGTAATTTAATTACCTGGGAACTACATTTTAATGGTTGAATTCAACTCACACCTGTAAAATATACAGATGCACTCACACAGATTTTATATTTCCATGTATCTGATGATGCCATTAGGCTTCATCTGAGTGCATTTTATTACAAAACACAGTCTGCATTCACAGTTGAACCCACACATGTATAAAATGTGCAGTTTATGTAGAGTGGTTGAGTGAATCAACATTTTTTACCTATTCCTTTTTTCACTGAGACTATTGAAAATAACAAATTATTGTTGCATTTCTTCAAGAGATGGAAAGAAAGTGGGAAGACATTTTCTTCTATCTTTCCCAACATTCCTTCCCAGAGGAGTTTCGGAAAGCTCAGAAGCAAACCCTCAGGAGATATGCCTCCAAATTCACATTGAAGGGTTAGTATCTAAAAAACTAGCGTGCATATATCTAATGTCTTATTAATGTTCCTCTTTCAGTTAAGCTATATTTATTTTGCTTAGAAGGAGAACTTTACTTTGGAAACAGAAAGGTTGTTAAGACCAAGGAGGAGGCAAAGGAACTTTTCAAAGAGTTTCACATTTCTCCAACTGGTTCTCACATGGGAATTGTGAAAACAAGGTCGGCTATGTGCGCCAGGTATTACTGGAATGGCATGTCTGTGGATGTGGACAAATGGGTATGCCTTTTATTATAGCAACATACATTATTGTTTGTTCATTTTATTATTGTATCTATTCTTTCTTTATCCAAAAGGTTGCAGAGTGTGATAACTGCCAAAGGGTTGGCAGACCTTTGGCTTATGGTCGGAAACGCAAATGTTTTAAGGTAAACGTGCTCTTCCAGTAAAGCTAATGTCAAAAGTGAAGTTGAAGGAAATGTTTTTTTGTTTGTTTGTTTGTTTTTATTTGACATTTGCTAATATAATATGACAGACAACAACCGTGCCAATTATTTGACAATGAAGATTATGTAATGTAAACGAGGTATCTAGGAAAAAAGCTATTAATAATAACTTTAAAAGACAAATGCATTTGTCTTTACCAAGAAAACACTTAACTTGAGCAATGCCATCTGGAAAGGTACAGAGAGACTAAACTCTTTACGTCTTGATAAATACTTTGAGCAAATGCAGTTGCACAATATTGAAACTCAGGTGTAATTGTATTATATTTGGGTGCAATGTTTCAACCAGCACAGACTCCTAGGATGCAATCTTTGGAAAAACATAACACTGCAAATCTCAGGCATTCATGCTCTGCATACATATAATCCAAGGGACTGAGCTTTTAAATGAGCGTTTATTTTTCTTAATGTATGGAACCGGAGAATTTGACAAAGATAATGAAGAAGAGTGAAGACATAGTGTTTTGGGAAAGAAAACAAAAAAAAAAGAAATTGAGGATTATTGTTGATATCATCACTGCAATTTTCATTAATAGTAATGTAACGTGTTTCTGAAATTGTGCAGCACCACAAAAAACAAAACAAACAAAAAAAACATGGTCATTCCTTATTTTTAATAACTATGACTGATTCAAGAAAAAATTTAAACATAATTTTTCAATTTTACTATAACATGTAATAAATTTATTGTTTTTTCTGTTTTGCTTTTTCTTTTTTTTAATTAACTTACACCTGCACAATAAGTTCAATTTGTTTCACGTTTATCTCCAAATAAGGGCTGAGGCAAACAAAACATTTAAACTAAATATGTTTCTAGTTTGAAGAACTAAAACAAAAGCAATGTAATATTTGTGGGTTTTTTCTTTCAGAAAAAAATGTAGGCAATTTTGGGTAAATTTCAAAAACATTTTGCTTTGTATTCATTGGTATGTTCTACTTTGATTGGCAGATTTGTTAAATTTATGTAAGAGATTGAAGGTATGTGTGTATTATTGTTTAAGATAAACATACTCGTTATTTTGCTCAAGGCAAACCTGCCTTTACCAATATGGCGGAAGCGCGGACGTGTTTCTACGGGGCAACAAAAGCGACGCTGTTTTCACTCTTTATTTGTATGGTTGTATGAAGCTAACGGTCCATGGGTAAATCGTAAATGTAATTAATGTTTGACCAAAATATTTCGTTCATCTACTATTTTTAAAAAATCGTAATGGAGATCCCGAGTGTTGTTAGTGTTAGCATATAAGCGTATCTCGCGTGGGCGGTGTCACTCCAACTAGCGATGCTGGTAGCAAACTATTGACATAAGTCCGCCCGCACAAACAGAGCAAAAGTTAAATTCAACAACCCGGAAACTGGTCATCCATTGTAGTGACTGGCTCCCACAAAAACATGTCCTGACTCTGAATCGCACTCAAAACATTCATTTCGGGTTCCTTCTGTTGATAGGAAAAGGTACATGTGGTGGTAAAAGTTTACATACTTTTAAACTTGTTGAGTGAAATAAAAAAATTAGAATGCATATGTCTATATCCCTTTTCAGCGTTCCCTTGGCCTGAACTTCATGATGGCACAGAGCATTTTATTGGAGGTGTGCGTGGATTCCGTGGAGTCTGCTGTCAATGCTGAGCGAGGAGGTCAGTGAAGAGTAGTTCAGTTTGCTCTGCTTTACACTTTTAAACCCATATTTCTGTCTTAAAATCTAGCTCTCCTTAAAAGCAAGGTCAAAGGTTGCAAATTGCTGACTCCATTTTAGTGGTATTTCAAACATATCTCCATTAGTTCTGGCAGGTATTGTGCTTTAGTCATGTCAGATGTCACTGTTAAGTTAATGTCCAGAGTTGCTTCAATTCGCAAAGGTTAAAGGCCTTGACTTTTCTCTGACAGTTGTTTATGTTTTGTCCTTTTAGGTGCTGGTCGACTGGAGTTGTGTTCAAGTCTTATGGAGGGAGGTCTCACTCCCAGTCTCGGTCAGCTGCACATTGTAGATCTGTCCTAGAAACTCTGTGACCTACATAGCCGCATAATCACAATTCATTTGCTTCTTATTTGTTTTGCTGCAGGTCTTCTACAGGTGGTAAAGCAGTACATCAAAATTCCGGTCTTCGTAATGATACGGCCTCGAGGTGGAGACTTCCTTTATTCTGACCAAGAAGTGGAGGTGATGAAGAAGGACATTGAGCTGATGAAGACGCAGGGAGCAGATGGCGTCGTGGTTGGCGCCTTGACAGAGACTGGAGGGGTGGATGCAGAACTCTGCATGGAGCTGATAGGTACAGTTGATGTAAATAGTTTACACACCACAGCTGAAATAACTAGTTGGTAAATAAGACCAAGATAAATCCTTTCAGAACTTTTTCCACCTTTAAAACAGCATGAAACTAAAATCTTTTTTTGGTGCACACCACCTATAAAGAGGAAATCATAATTACCATAGAACACGTTGAACATAGTCAGCATCGAGTGGATCAAAAAAGTAGTGCAAGATTTAAAGTGCTGGCAATTTTATTTGGCTTTGTAGAAGATGTGAGGATAATCATCCGTCTTCGTCTTATGTCTGGTGTACATCTCTTTTTACTAAGAAGATTGTCCATGCTTGGCTAAATCTCTCAAATGCATGTGGAAAAATGTGCTATGGTCTACTGGAACCATGGTGGAACTTATTAGAGAATTTTCAGAATTTCAGAATTTTTAGAAAATTGGAACTTATTAGGAAACATTGAGTTTCCTAATAAGGAAAACTTATTAGGAACTTTTTTCTAATAAGTTCCAATAATTTTTAGCTTGAACAGGGTCCTTAGTGAAGTTGAAATCGAGTATCAAAATACTGGTGAGCGTTGGCTATTCAACAAAAATGTTCTAGCTAAAGCAAGCTTACATTTTGAAGTAACCCAACCAAACCTGAATGAACAGTTTTTTTTACATCATAAAAGATTGACATTTTAGACCTTTAAACCTTAACTTTATGTCTTTAGAGCAGGGAATATATTGGTTTATGTAGGTAAAACTGCTCTCAGATGACTTAGTACAAACATATGCCTAAGTATGCATCATGCAGTGAAAATGACGCACTTCTTGCGAAATGTTTTTGAAAAAGACCTTCAGTAAGAGCCTGGATTTTTCCAGAGTTTTTAATAAATGCTATATATTCTCCCAACTACAGGATGTATTCTAACTAAGGAAACAATGTTTTAACAATTTGAATATCACCATTTAATTGTTTATTATTGTGGCTGAGTATCCTCAGCAAAGGAGATTGAAATACGTAGAAACTTTTTAAAATTTTACAGCGTCTATGTTTGCAACAGACATTTACGATGGGTGTTAAAACTGACTGCCAGAAGGGGGAGACAAAATATGAGCAAAAAGAGTCATAGCTGGTGTCAGAATTGCAGTCTCACTGATATAAATAGATTTGGACCATGACGTTCCTCTTGGGCAGCTTTTAGTTTTTTCATCATCAATTCTTGGAAAGCACAGAGCCTGCTATTAGCTGATTGAGAGTTTTATTTTAGATCAAAAGGCTGTTGTCTGTTTGTGGAAGCTAAGGCTAATATAATATAAATAATGTTGTAGAAATTAAGAAGTATAAGTAAGAGGCAAATGTTAAAGGTTGTAACTTTGTTGAAATCATCAGAAATGGCCATTTTCATTGACTTGAATGACGAGTCAGCAGTTTTTTTCAGGATGTAGGTGGAAGTGCTTTTCACTTTGTCACCAATCAAGTAAGGACTGTATATCCGTCTGGATTGCTTTATTGAGGTATAAAATGCCCTCATAAATCTTTACAGACAAGCTTGTTGTAGCACAAAAAATGAAATAAAATCAGGCATAGCTTTTTTATCAGCTGTCCAAATGGTGCAGTTTTCTCACTTCCATGTTAGAACTTCCATTAAAATGCCAATTATTGATGAAACCAGCTCTCAAAGACTCACCATGTTAAAAGTAGGAAGGGAGCAGATCAATAGCCTGTTCTGAAAGCCATGATTCTAGTTTATTTTAGGCCATTATTATGAAAAAAAAGGATAACTCTTCTCTACTGCATGTTTTGTATTTGATGTGTTTCAACATGGCACTTTAGGATGGATTTGTAATTTCTCTGAGTTATTAAAAAATAAAATCATATGTTGAATTGTGTCAGTAAGAATCCAGGATGATATTTTCTCCATCACAGAGTTGATGCTTTTAATGCATCTTTCTGCGGCATCAGTTTTCAGTCTGCAAGCTATGTGATAAACCAATTTTCTCAGCATGCAGGTTATTAAAATGAAAAAGTCAACAGTTCAAATTAAATTTGGAAACTTTCCAATTTTCCTGCTGCTAATAAGATGTTCTGTGCCTTCCTGCTCCCCAGCGGCTGCTCGTCCTCTGCCTTTGACCTTCCATCGAGGTAACCGCACTGCTAACCTACCCCCAGCATTCACACCTAAAGAAATATCACAGATCCTCAGCAGAATAGACAACTCTTTATTAGAATCTTTTAAGAATCTTGTGTTGATCTTCCTGCAGCTTTTGACATGGCTTACGACTCAGCAGTTGCTCTGGAGACTCTGATATCGTTAGGATTTGAGCGGGTGCTGACGAGTGGCTGCGACAGCTCGGCTTTGGAGGGGCTGCCCGTTATTAAACGGCTCATTGATCAAGTACGTGTCACAGAAGCCCTAGAAACCTTGCTGGCAATTGATCAGATGTTAATCAATACTTCAAAAAATATTTCTTAATATTTACTTGAAAGCTTTTTGATTATCTTCGAGTAAGAGCTGTGGAGCCCCAGTTGAATAGTTAGAATTTTCATTCATATACAGAGTAGTAACTGCTTTTGTAGATTTAATTTAGGGTGAAAAGAGCCCACTGCAGAATGATGAGCTTCATATAGTTTGGAAATGACCTAAAATTTCTCCCCAAAAAGAACTTCAGTCAGTGCAAGAGTCTTTCCTCCTTGATATTCCCTTAATATCCACAGGCAGTTCTGCTTTATTAAAAGTGCTTCAACTTCCTGATGACCAGTTAATCACTGCTGATCAACAGAACCTGATTGCTACAATACCTTTATTATAATTATAAGGTAAAAAATGGACATGATAATGTACAGAAATAAAGGCCTTAAAACTTGTGTAATTATTCGACTTTTTTCTATTTCCTAATACACTTGACTCCATAATTATTCATACATTGCCAGATTTAGATTTTACCTAGTAATAACATTTTGGAGTTACCCAGCCATAATCCCACTTTGGATCTGATAGTTAAATATTATGGTGATGATGGATAGGAGGCCTTTCAACCTCAATCTTTTGAAACTTATCACCAAAGATAAAAGGCTAAAGGAACATGCAAAAAGCTTAACAGCAATGATAAAATGGGTGTGTGATTGCTGTAATGACAGTAAAGCTGTTGCCTTTGGCTATGGAAAAGGCTATAAATACTGTTTCACGTGTCTTGTTTGAATAAAATATAAACAAAAGTGAAATCTGATATTTCTTTAAATTATATTTTTATAGAACTCTGCCACATTAACTATCTTAAATTCCTAAACCCATTGGTTGAACAAAAATATTTTGTGATTAAAAACTGCCTGATTTTGGTATGAATGATTTTGGGCTTAACTGTATGTGAACACTTTTTTTGATTTCTTTATTTTTTTTAGTCAATGTTCAAAAATGGCAGTGTTGTTAGAATCATTCTGACTTTGCAATCTGCTCTTAATAGGCCAAAGGGAGGATAATTGTAATGCCAGGTTAGTACTCCCATTTTTTCCGCTTTCCTTTCTGCCTATTCATCTCTTAATGTATTATTTTCTCTTTTTTTTTTATGTATTCGAATGACAGGTGGTGGTATTACAGAGAGGAACCTGCAGAGAATACTGGAGGCCTCTGGAGCCGAGGAGTTTCACTGCTCTGCTCGCTCCAGCAGAGACTCTGCAATGAAATTCAGGTCTGTTTTAAAGCCAGCCCTAAATAATGCTTACCTGGGCATGTTTCTACTACACTTAACGAAATAATTGCTACCAAACTCAAAACCTTAGTTAAATTCTTCTAAACTGTTTGCGTGCAGGAACACCTGTGTAACGATGGCAGCTACGATGTCAACGCCTGAGTACAGCCTGAAGGTGACAGACGCCAGCAAAGTCCGGAGTCTGAACGCAATCGCCAAAAATACCTTGTGATACCTCAAAAAGATGGAACAGTTTTTTTCTTTTCATACATTCATTTTCAAATGGCCTCAGTGTTCATTTTCTTTAATCAGAGCATTAACATTTAAACAGTCTGTTTGTTTTTGCAGCTCAGGGAAAGCACTGCTGTCTTACATGCTGTTAATGAAGGTTTATGACTGAACAGAAAGCTGTGGATCATTCACAGTTGTGTTTGTTCGTGTACTTCTGAGGCGCAGAACACAAAAAGAACAGCATTTCACACAACATTGTGGGAAAACTGGAAAAAACATCTAAAAAACAGAGTCATAAAACTATAAAAGAATATAAAGCACTTGAACAATTTAAACAATAAGACAAAGAAACAAATTCACAATGAAAGTACATTCAGTTCAATGTTGGAATTGTTTTGTTTTCTTAGCGCTGTTCTTTTCTGTTTTTGATTTTTCAGTTAGCTGTTGTCTTCTGCTACCATTGTGTTTTGCACATTTTAATTGAACCATTTTTGAGCTAAGACGTGTGGGGAGCTTCAAAACTCTGGGTTTGATTTGTAAAGTAATAAATCTGATCAGATCTGTGGATCTGAGAAAAAACAATATTCTTTCAATCTGGTTTATTTATATAGGAGCCAATTCACAACAAGCGAATTTAAAGCACTTTACAAAAAAAAGCCAATTCAGTCCTGTCATACATATTTAAAGTCAAGTATATACATTCAAGTTGATCACAGTTCTCAAAAAAATTCAATCAAGCTCTTGATTTTGTTCACAAGATGGAGGGAGAAGATGAAGCCTTTACGTTCTTGGAACTAAGATGCTGATTTGTAAAAACATTGTTTGCTTTTTTTCTTTTCAAGTGTGCATTGACTTTCACAAAGTTGCATCTCACATTTACACAACTTTTTTATGCATTCAATAAACAGTTTACACAGTGACTTTAGGGATACACAAAGAGGTCAAGATGGTAATGATGCTGTTGCTAAATATAAAATATATGCGTTATTTCCATGTTATTACAAATTTAAAGTCCCTATATGTAGCAAAAAGTTGACTAACATGTTAATCTCAGATAAATTGTTTTTCTCTGAGAAAAAAACCCCCTCATATTTCACAAAACTATTAGTCATTTGTGACTTAAAATACCCCAAAACAAAACTATGCTTTAACTTGTGAATAATAATATGCCTCTTTTGGTTGGTTATGCAGGCTGATATTGAAGTGTGGCCTTTAGTTACTGTCCAGTTTCTACGTTAAGTTTCATGATTGATTAAAACAAGACACATTAAACTGAAATGACCTCTGGTCACATTCCTATGAGCAGCAGCATAGTTGTATTTAGAACAGTGAATAGACTGTAGTATTTTTTATCATGTATATGTTGGCGTCACATTGCTTTCCTGGGAGTTGCAAGAATATTGAGTCATCATGACTATGTCCTTGTGAAATTAGTAAATGTTTAATGATTACCTACAACACAGTAGGAGTCATGTCTGTCATGGCCATTGAAGATAGTCAGAACCCACACACACACGCACACATGATCTAAATCCATTAGAGACTATATTTATAGAGATGGACTTTTAAGAACTTTTCCATCACATAGATATATCTCATCGACAATTAAAATAATCTATTTTGAATAAGATCTGTTAGGGTTGTTTTTGTGCACTGAGTTGTTTACCAGCTCAGATAAGGCCAGTACCAGTCAGACACTGATAATAAGCTAATGGTAGCAGCCTGTATAAATGTGAACTTTTTAATTGCCCATATTTCCGAAAAGAAAGATCATCTAAATCACGAGTACTTGTCTTCCTGAACTTTTGCTGTACAAAAGAAAACAACAAAAAAGAGTTGAAATATAGCAAATTACAAAAAAAAAAAAAAAAAAACATTTTTCTTAATTAGGACACTGTTTTTTGTTTATTTTTTAAGGAACTTTGTACGCATATTTGAGTAAACTGAGTAAATGCAGCCCTTGTGTAAAGTTCTCTCAATATGACTTAGGAAAGAACAATATAAATTCAGTCTATTGGCCATTGGCCGTTTCGTTTACCTTTCAGTTACACTTGATTATTATAAGACTGTTATCTAAAGTCTATTGCTGGATCTTCTTATTTATGAAATGAATCAAGTGCAACTAATTTGTCCACTTTTAAACATTTGGTGAAGCTTTAAAGCAGTGGTTTTTAAGCTTTTTTCAGGTACCGAACCCACAAATTTCAAATTCGCATTCAATGAACCCTTCTTTAGTGATAAATAAAATATGATTTTTTTCAAAATTCAAGACATTGATATATGCTTTTTTTTTTACTGGTGCACAAAATGAGCCAGGCATGAACATCACCTTGCTCAAAGAACAAAACCAACACAGTGCATGAACTCACAACAAATTACAGTATAACTTTATTCTGGCCCCCCAAAAATATTTTGGCTCCATACAAGAACTTCAGCCCTGAAAAATATATATATTTTTCTGCTATTTTACTAATTAAACATAAATTTAGATTTTTTTAGAGAATTAAATTTTTTTTAAATAATTTAATTGTTTAAATTTTAAATTTAATTAGTTTTTTTGAATCCACAAAATACTTTTTTACTTTTACTTTTCCCCATCTCCATGCAGCTTTAAGAAGTGTTCTCTTAGTTTCTCCAGTGGGAGACTAGAGTTGCTCAACTTGGCGTTGCATATCATGCAGATGGGACTCTGACTCCCATCTCGTTCCGTGATACACCTGAATCCATGTTGTACATCAGGGGAGCTCAAACTTTTAGAGACCAAGATCTACTTTTCCTCTCACCAGCCGGCTGAGAACTACATCTTGACACGAAGACAGAAAAATTGTAAATGAAACATTGACTTATTTTATATACAACATCAGTTATATCAGAAAGGATAAAATGACAAAAAACCTAATGTGGTTTCTTCCTCAGTGACATTCTGACACTGGGAGCAGGTTACTGGTTTCTCAGTCAGAAGCTGGTCGCAAACCTAAGGCCAGCAGGTGCCAGCAAATTTGGTTTGATGACGTCAATACGAGAAGCTGCAGACTGAGAGGAGGAACCAAAGTGCTCTGCAAAGGTAAAGGCAAATCTTCTGAATCTGGAATGTAATTAATTTAATTTCACATCATTATCGTGGTAGAAGCCATTTGTTTGTCAAAGCTTAATCAAATATGTGTGTCCTATTGGATGTTTGTTATGACACGTTCACTGCAAACGAAGAGTTAATTAGTCATTAGTCAAAGTTTGTCGTTGATTGAACGTTCAGAAACTCCAGCGGCTGTGATGAACCGCAGCGAAGGTGAACAAAGGCGAAACAAACCCGAACAGGTGATCAACTCAGAACCACCCGCAGCTTTTTGCGCTTTTTCTCTCTTCATCGTTTTAAGCATACACGTTGCCGTGGTAACCGCCTGCGCCCCGCAAGCCGAGCAAAGATTAAGTTAAAAACATTCAGTCCTTTAAAACATCAGATTTCCAGGCTTGATATTTAGTTATCGATTTTTTAATGAGTCTTTGAGTCCCTTTTTATTTGTTAATTGAACCAAAACGGACTGAATTGCGCAACATTAAGTTGAAACAATAATTACTGATGATTAATTTTAGCACGTTTCGTTGATAAAAAAAAAAAAAAAAAAATATATATATATATATATATATATATATATATATATATATATATATATATATATATATAATTCTTCAATGAAGCTACAAACCTTTAGGATCTTGGTGAATATTTTTAACAAGCCTGTCAGAAGAGGAAGTTCTGGTCTCAGAGTCCTGGAGGCCTGTCATTTCTCTTGGGTTGAACCTATGGAGATTTTCACCATGAACTCCATCCCCTGGGCATGCAGGCTGTTTGTGGTATTCTTCAGTGATTCCTAGAAGGTAGTAGGACAAGGTGGAAGTGACTTGGAATGAGAGCAGTGTAGCCACAAAGTGGAAGGCCACATCAAGTCACACCAGTCGGCAGATGCTGAGATACATGGTATGGTGTGAGTTTATCTCAGAGAGCTTTGTGAAATGGACTTCATGGCTGAAATCTTGCAGTCACCAAGGACATGTTTTCTGGAGAGACGAATCATTTCTCTGTCAGCCTGACAGAATATCTTTGGGATGAATTAGAAGCTTTGAGTCTGGCCTTCTTACCCATCAGGGTCTGACTTTACAAACTCACTTCTAAAAAAAATGGTTAAAATTTCTCAATGGTCTCCTAAACCTTGTGGAAATCCTTTTCTATTAGCCACAAAGGGTCAACCGACATTATATCAAACCTGAACTCTGGGATGTTGCTTACATGTGTGTGTGAAGGCAGACAACCAATATTTTGGCAGGATAAAGATAGTCTATTATTAATAAATCAGAGCAGCTTTTAATTTCCATCACGCAAAGTGTGGAAAACCCTTGTGACCCCTTCAGTTACCTTTTCTTTACATTGTAAACACAGTGGAGGGATGTTAATCTACTCCTAATCACACATATCTCACTTTAAGTGCAGCATGAATGTTCACTATGCCCTCTGGGTTTGAAGTCCAATCCTCTCCCTGTTCGACAAAAACAAAACGAGGCAAAAGGGTTCTGTAATGACCACACCCCCAAGTCTGTGACTAATCAGTGTCTGACTAAAACACAGAGATTTCTCATTTGGCTCATTATTATTCAAGTCATGTTAGTTGAGAATTTAATTAAACTTGATGTGAGTGCTGAAAATAAATTGGTCTCATTCCAGACTCTTTCTCATGCAGAGAAGTGGAAACTCAACAGGAAAGCAGACATAATGATCCCCTCCCTCCTTTTCCTAAACACACTTCCTTTTATAGAGAGCGGTTCCCCCAACACATCGAAAACTGCGCTGTCAGACTTACGCAAGGTTTTTCTCTCGCTCTTTTTTCTCCCTCTTTTTTATTACTTACGGACCCTTCTCTGCTTGTAAAGTTAAACTTCAGACAAAAATGAATACAGAGGAGTTTATGTTTATGTGGGCTGGAGAAAAATGAGACTTGGTTGTCTGTGTGGTTTTCCCATCTCAAAAAGGATTGGATTATAGTACTCTGAGGACAACACAATTCACTAGAAGATAAAACCTCCAAGATTTGTATGTAATTTATCATTTTGCAGCAGCATAGCAGCACTTTTGTTGTTGCTGTGAAGTATCTTCACACAGTGAGTTGGTTCAGATTGCTTGCAGTTTTTTTTTTCTTTTTTTTTTTCTTTTGGAGGTGGGTTGGTTTTGTTTCAAAGGTTCCTGGATCAAAGTCCTTCGTAGCTACATCCTGAAATTGTCTCTGCTCTGTGGGTAGACAGAGGAGACAGCAGCAGTGTTTGAGTGGAGCTCAGCTGCAGTGGAGCAGAGGGCACGAGGAGTCTGGTCGACAAATCATCGCCGGGCCAGTGAACCTAACACAACGGATCATGTGTGCTTCGCCTCTTGATGAGTACTGCGGGTCAGTCTTTTGGGTGAGTTTAACAGACTACAGATGTTCGAAAGAGAAGTCATGTTTTTTATCTCAGGATGAATACAAGGATTGCTTCTTGTGCAGACATCTAGTCTCTAACCTTTCTTGAATAAAATGTTTGTTCTAAACCTTGTTTTATTTCTTTGTATTGTTCTCAGTTTTGTCTTTAAAAAGTTCTGGTTTCATTACAACATTTAAAACAGTTCAAGCCCAGAAAAGTTTACATTTATTCTAGATTTCAGTTGATGAACTTTTTGAGTCATTTCTTTCTAATTGTAAATGGAAACCAAAGTAAGTGTTTTGCCTTTGTGAACATATTATGTGACTGTAATGAGGCTCTTCCTGGGCATGATTCAACAAGTCCGAGAACCATAACAAGTATTTCTGAGAGGTAATACTGCAGCTCATCTTCCTGAAATGTAGAGCGCCAGTACGACAGCAGCTCTTTTTCTTTTACTCATGGTATTGTATTGTATTTTATTTTTTTAAGTTATTGAAGATATCTAAAGGCAAGAAAAGTTATAAATGAAGGAGTGTTAAAGAGTTACAAGAAAAGATTTGTTTACATAAAAACAGAATTTGTGATTGGTAATCAATAAACTACAATCAACTTCCAAACATACAGCATGTACCTGATAAACTACCTTAAGGTGCAGTTCACAGAGTAAACTCATAAACTCACCGACCTCATTAAAACTCTGACGGTGATTATTACGGATCCATTCACATGACAGATTGTATGAATGTATTTTAAAGTGTGTGAATCATGTTCTTTTCAAATGATTGAAATGTTTAGCAACTCTTTCAGTTTTTTGAAAAGCGTCAGGGTCCACAGTTTTTAACTCATTACCAAAATGACTCAACTCAGAAATATTATTTAATTTATAATTAAAGTTGTTTGTGCCAGTCTTCACACATTAACATAAATTATCCTTAGAAATTACAGTGAAAATGACATCTTAAAGAAAGAGCGTTTAAACAAAGCATTCTGTTGTGGAAAAAAAAAAAAACTATTTTCAAGCACTGTTCAGGTAAAATCACTCAATCAGGTTCATTCATATATTGTGCACAATACAGAGAGTTCATAGGGCAATCACTAATGAAGCAAGTCTGGATGCAAAAGCTCTCCATGCCGCCCTACACGTAAGCTTTGTACAAAGATAAAGGATCCGAAACATGGGAAACATTTCAGGTTCCCAGGCAGCTGGAAATGACTTCCAACCTGATATGTAACCCAACTAGATTTAACTTCAGTGGGAATACACAGGAACTTAGAATAAACATATAATACAACTAACTGATGGGACCTTAATATAATTTTTCCACTTATATTGATTATAAATAAATATGACAATATTCAAAATTAATCAACACTCATCAATTACCTCTTTGGTTAAATGATATAATATCCCGCAAAAGGCAAAGAAAGAAAAAAAACATATGCAAGATACAAAAAACCTACAGGCAGTAACCTTGTCAATCCCATAAAAATTAAAAAAAGTAAATATATAGGGCCATATGAGAAAATAAATCTAAGTTTTAATAAATAAAATCAAGACAGAGGGATACAAAACTTCTCTGAATTCTTTGTTTTTGTAAACAGACTTTGTACAGGTCTTGGGAGGGAGAGTAACAGCTAACATCCCTGCAGACCTCACACATTCTGGACATGAACTGCTTGGAGTTTTATCTTTGGATATTTGTAAAAACCAGCCACCAAGGACAAACCCCCAGGTTTTCATTATGACGAGAACAGTCTCAGGGAGCCCAGATTAATAACATGCATATTTTCACTTATTCAAATATGAGTGCAAATATCATATTGCACTTGTATAGTGTACAAAAAGAACACTATACAATGTTCTTTTTGTTTTTAAAATAACTCTGTGTAGTATTCTTTTAAAAACACAATACAGCTACACATATTTTCTAATGAAAAAAGAAAACAACAAAAAAAACCCTCCTCACACCACCCATAAATTTTATATATTTCTATTTTTTAAATAGAACTAGTGTCTAATTTTGTTTGTGTGCACATGCTTGGCCAATAAACCTGAATCTGATTATTAAAGTTATTCTGATACATGTTTATGATGCATGTACATATTTGTGTTTGTACTTCAGAATGGGTCTTATTTGGACAGAGAGGACCCTGACCTCCCAGTATGTCTGGAACAGACAGTTCTGGTCTGGATCCCCCTGGGCTTCCTCTGGCTAAGCGCTCCATGGAACCTCATGTCTTTATGTAAAAGATCACAAGTAAATACAAAAGGTCGGACTAAGCTCTACCTCTGCAAACAGGTATTGTACTATTAAAACCTTCTCATTCTTTCAGTATGTGGTGCTGAGATGGAAGCATTTTAATAATCAGCCTCATCTTTCTCTTCCCTCCTGAGCTTGTTGTGTTTCTGTTGTTTCTGACGGCTATCGGAGGCCTGATTGTCACATTAGTAGAAGATTTTGGTCCAAACAGCTCAGCAGAGAAAAATTCTGCTGTATACTACACAAATCCAGTCCTCTTCGCTGTCACATGGGTAAAGTTCAGGTTTTATGTTCCGACATTTGCTCCAATATTTAAGATTGAAGCAATCTTTACAGTCTACTTTGTGATTTGATATATTTTGTTTTCAGATTCTCCTGCTGTTGTGTCAAGAAGGAGTGAGACGAAAAGAAAAGGCAGTAGACTCTGCTTCTCTTTTTCTTTTCTGGCTTCTCCTTGTCCTCTGTGACATTTTCCCTTTCCAGACCCACCTACGGGAAGCTCTCAGGCTGGTATGAGCAACCACAGATTAGCTACGGGTTTATATTTAAATTAAATATCAAATACAACATCTGTCTTACCCTTTAACATCTTTACACCTAGGGAGAGGTCAGAGATGTCCCTCGTTTCTCTCTTTTCTATGTTTGCTTTGGTCTGGAGGTGATAGCACTCATTCTCTCCGCTTTGGCTGACATCTCTCCAGAGTCAAAGGAGCTTGTGAAAAAGGTGAATTTTGTTTTTCTTATTTTGTTTAGAAATGGAAACACTACAGCGCACTGGGGAAGATGTTACGAAGATGTTTATTAGTAAACATCTTCCTAATGAAGCTAGTGCCTTGAAATTCACACCACTTACCAGTAATTACAGTCATATTACATTCATAAAGAAGCTAAAACAAAGCAAATGACTGACTTATGTGTGAAATGCAACAAAACCAGGAATAACTTCTGAACACATCAACAAGAAAGATGCAACAAATTCCAGAAAACTATCGCAAAGAAACATCATTCTCTTATCAGTGAAAACTGCATAAGACTTCACTGCTGAAGAAAAAGGACACTGAAGCTAATTCAAAGTTTGTGGCACAACATTTGAGAAAACAGCAAAATACTGGGGGAGTGTTGCTTAACATATTATTGCCTATTGTAATGTGGCACCGTCTTTTAGAATATGTATTTGCAGATTTAATTTCAGGAGGGATGAAGAAATTTAATGAGTAATATGTAATTGGTATCCAAAAATGAAACAAGCTTAGATGTTTCAGCAAGAAAGTGATTCCAAACAATGGAGACAACTATCTTTGGGTTTCAGAGAAGGAATTTAAGGCTGTTGGCAACCCAGTTGGTCACCTGACAAGAATCCAATTGAAATCAAAGAAAAAAGATCAAGTTCAGATCGCATAGAAAATACCGCCAGAACCTTCAAAAGACAGTTTGTGTAGAAGAATGAGTGGAAATCCTACTTAAGAAATATATTTTCCTACTTTGAATACACAGCATTGCACATAGCCTATAAAC
Source organism: Poeciliopsis prolifica (assembly GCF_027474105.1). NCBI lineage: Eukaryota > Metazoa > Chordata > Actinopteri > Cyprinodontiformes > Poeciliidae > Poeciliopsis > Poeciliopsis prolifica. The sequence continues at coordinate 9,016,846 of NW_026562380.1, forward strand.
CTATTTTTATATTTGGTGAGAATTTTATGTTAATAGCTTCTTTATATGTATATTTGTAGTACTGTATATTAAATAACTCCTATGTTAAATAACTCTACGCTTATTTATTTATCTGTTTGTTTGTTTGTTTCCCCTTAACCACCTTAACATACCTCTATGTCTTTGTTTTCTGTTCTTTGTATTGTAGAATCCAGAGGCTGGTGCAGCATTTTTGAGCAGAATCACTTTTAACTGGATCAACAGGTGAATTCAAGCCCATTGTAGAAAGAATTTGAACAAGAGCTTGAATGGCCGAATAAATGAATGAAATCATAAATAGGCTGAACTTATACAGTCAGTTTGTATAAGTTTAATCCCCCAAAAGGGGAAAATTAAATGATGCTACTGCTTGTGCTGCAATCTAAGGTTTCTTCTTTCTTTTCCAGCATGGTGGTGAAAGGCTACAAAAACCCTCTGGTTCAGGAGGACATGTGGGACCTGAACGAGGTGGACAGCACCGCTTATATCAGCCAGGGTTTCAATCATCACATGAATTTTGAGTTGGGTAAAGCTCGGATCCGATTTCAAAAAGAATTGAAGGACAAACTGATAAAAATCCGAGGCAATTCTATGGAAGCACCTTTGCAAAGCAACGGTCTGGAGAAAGGTGTGAATCAGGATGTACTGATGATGGTGAGAACCTTTAAATACACCACACAACCTGTCCAGGTCTTTAATCCCCAATAATAATTGTATTTTTGACAGCAACACCGATTCTGTTCCAGGTGGTCCCCATATGCTGTTATGTCCTAAAGATTATGCTTACATATTTTAAATCAGGAGGAAACAGGAAAAAAGGAAGATGAAAATAAGAAGAAGAAGAAAAAGAAGGAAGACACAAATTATCCAAATTCATGGCTGGTCACCACCCTCTACAAGACATTTAAATGGCTCCTGATTGAATCTGCCTTCTTCAAACTTCTGCAGGATCTTCTGGCTTTTGTCAGTCCTCAACTCCTGAAGTAAGAATAAATAATCAACAGGTTGATTGCTATGTAGGTCCTAGCATGATTAACACTAGTTTGACTTTACCAGATTTAAAAGAAAAAAATAATTTTAGACTAAATCTATCAAAAGTCTCATGCAAACAGGTTTTACATTTTTTGAATCAGAAAAAAAAATTTACGTCAAAGTTGTTCCAGTGCTCTAGTCTGACCTTGTGAATGTTCTAAACTTTCATAGTTTACTCCTCATTGATTGGTAAGGCATTCAGTGATAACACGAGGACAGCTTGAGAAGAAAGTAAACAGAAACTAATTTCCTCTCCTAGGCAGAGCTAATCCTATACTTAGGAGGATTATGAGGGTCTTATTATCATGATAGTTAATGTTTTATTCTCTTACTCAGGTTGATGGTTTCCTTCACTCAGGACAAGTCCAGATATGCCTGGGAAGGGTATTTGTATGCCGTGCTGCTGCTGCTGGTGGCTCTTCTACAATCGTTGTTTTTGCAGCAGTATTTCCAGCGATGCTTTGTTCTGGGGATGAAGGTTCGAACTGCCCTCATGGCTGCCGTGTACAAGAAGGTAATGGTCAAAATGACAACTTGATAGGGGCTGGATAACAGAAGTTCAAAACTGCAAAAAAAAAAAAAAGAAGAAAGAAAAATCGTTTTTGAATTTTATAGTTCTATCGATGAGATTGCAAGGAAGATACAGAAGGATCTGAGTTTTTCTTGGTAGAGGGACCACAGAGTAATACTCCAAACCACCTCTCCCATGACCCTGTTGTCTGTCAGTCAGCTGGCCAAAGAAATACAACTTTTGCCTTACTTAGAGACATATTTATTGGTTTTTAAAGAATAGCTGTTAAGCTATGACTGTGTGTCTGTTTAACAACTGACTGTAGGGTGGCCATCAGAGCAGATAGCACAACTAATTGACCAGCTAATGTCAATTTTTTTTTAGCTATGATACAGAGAGCTGAAAGGGCAAAAGATATCATTTTCAGCAGAACGTTTAATTCTGGGGACAGTATTATGTACTTATTTTTTCTTAAGTATATTGCCTCATCAAAAATATACTTGGAGTGTTGCTTCATTTCTGTTTGAGAAATCCTTTAAATTTGTTGAAGTTTGTCTATAAAAAACAGTAAACATAGTTATCAAAACTGTAGCAGTAAAAAAGTCGCATTATTTAAGCAGTTGCTTTTCTTTTTGCACAAATAAATATTCTGCACTTTAATGTTTGTGCTCTTAACGTGAAACATTTTTTTCTCCATCTTTCCTTTCGCTCTCTTCTTTCAAAGGCGTTGGTGATGTCAAATGACAACCGCAAAGAGTCAACAGTCGGAGAAACTGTGAATCTCATGTCAGCAGACGCCCAGCGCTTCAACGACGTGACCAACTTCATCCACCTGCTGTGGTCCTGCCCCCTGCAGATCATTGTGTCCATCGTTTTCTTGTGGCTGGAGTTGGGACCTTCAACATTAGCTGGGCTGCTAGTAATGGTGCTCATGGTGCCAATTAATGGATTTTTAGCAACCAAAGCCAGAAATTTCCAGGTGAACAAATGGGACAAAAAGAGAATGTTTCCACACTCAACCTATTCAACATACAGCAAGTTAATCTGAAATTAGAATACTTTCAAGATGTACATTTATTTATGAAATTTGTTTTAAGATGTAGTACTGAGAGTGTGAACATTTTCAAGCCTTTAGTTATTTTCTATTATTATTATGTCTTTCAGTAAGCTGAAAAAAAAGGTAATTGGTAAAAGAAAATTAGTTTTGTAGCTTCATTGTATGTATGTTTATACTACTTATTTTTATTTCCTTCGCTGTGACTAAACTTTCAAAGTTTAACTGTTTACTCCTCATTGATTAGTAGAGGCATCAAGTGATAACACCAGGACAGCTTGAGAAGAAAGTAAATAGAAACTAATTTCCTCTCCTAGGCAGAGATAATCCTATGCCTAGAAGGACTATGAGGGTCTTATTATCATGACAAAAGGTTTCCTATCTCAGTCATGATCTTTAGTCTCAGGTTATCAACCCTTGCAGTCATTTTATAAATACTTGTGCTTAAGAGCTTACATGTTTACCAACCCCCTTGGATTGCTCATTAATATTGAGATCTATTTTGTTATTTTATACAAGGATAAATAATCTGCTTTTCAGATAGAAAACATGAAGTTCAAAGACAAGAGAATGAAGATAATGAACGAAATGCTCAATGGAATCAAGGTAATTTATTTTGAATGTTACTGTTTGGAGACAGTCTTTGTCATATTTATATCCTGTGGTATACTTTGCTCATGTCTCAAGTTCCCTGCAACACTTCACACCTTGTCCTTGTCCACCATCTCTCACCAGATTCTGAAGCTGTTTGCGTGGGAGCCGTCCTTCCAGACTCAAGTTGAAGATATCAGAGGAGAAGAACTGAAGGTGATGAGGAAGTTTGCCTATCTCACATCTGTCTCAACTTTCATCTTCACCTGTGCCCCTGCTTTGGTGAGTCATGTCAGATGTTTTCAAAGAGAAACTAAAAACTTGCAAGGGTCCTTGATGCTAACCCAACCTGTGCTTTGTTTATGGACAGGTTTCTCTGGCCACATTTGCTGTGTTTGTCAGTGTGAATTCAAACAACATATTAACTGCTGAGAAAGCCTTCACGTCAATCTCTTTGTTCAACATCCTTCGATTTCCGCTGGCCATGCTTCCGATGCTTATTGCTTCCATTGTACAGGTAGATAAACTGCTCTAATTGCTACTTGGACACAAGTCAGAGTTGTAAAAAAACACTAACTATCTGTTAATTTCACACGTCAGACAATGGTGTCTAAAAAGAGGCTGGAGAAGTTTCTGGGAGGAGATGATCTTGACAGCGACATCGTGCGTCATGACCCTAGTTTTAGTAAGTCTCTCTTTCTTTCCTATCCATAGAAGTGACATGTTGATCAAATCTGTCAGATGTACTGTTTTTTTTTTATCTCCATTAATCATTTTTCTTTTAGATTCTGCTATCAGCATATCCAATGGGTCCTTTGCATGGGAAAAAGACTCTGAGCCTCTATTGAAAAAGTACGTTTGCTTTGTTTATTATACAAGCATTCCTGGGCACAGTTAAATCAAACTAAACTTTTGCTGTTTTCTTAAAGTTAGGATTGCTATTTTTATTCCTATTCATTATATTTCACCATAACAACAGAACATTGAAGAAGTTTTTTTTATTTTTTACTTTCTTGAAATCCAAAGTTTACATGTCTCCTTGGTATTTAGTTGGATTGTTTTTTAAACTGTTGGGCTTGGTTTAAGCTTCTCAAAATAGTTTATTTACCTATTTCTTCTGAAAATACAAATGTAGTTCATTCATTTGTGTTCCACCTGGCTCACACTTTAAGTGTGTGGGATTGAGATTATATCTTTGTGATGGCCACTGAAAAGCATTTTTTTAATCCTTAATAATTTTCCAATATGTTTAGAATCATTTGCTCCAAGCTTTAAACATTCTAGTTTTATTATGGTCAAATTCTTACAATTTTGTCAAATGTGATCACTCCAAAGTGAGGTCATTGTCCCTTAAAGCCATCACAAAGAATTTTGTTTATAATGTTGCTAATGGAGTAATGACATTTTCCTTCTTGAGTGTCTTTTCAACTCAGTTCATTTGCTGGACTTATTTCACTGGGTCAATCTTCACGCTGTGTGTTGATAGAACCAGTTTTCTGACAGCTGGCTTGAAATTCTCATGCAATTTATACTGAATGTGCCATCTGGAAACTGTACCAAACAGCACAGTTTCCAGATGGCCAAACAGTACAGTTTCCAGACCTGTGGAGCTCCACAATTCTCTTTCTTGTATCCTGAATGACTTCTTTGATTTTTCCATGATGTCACAGGTTTTTTCTGGATGTCTTAGGTACATTCAGAATTAGGCCTTCACGTAACTCAAATGTGAATTAAAATATCAGAAGCCAACAAAACCATGACAGACTTCTGATATTTTTATTCAAGAAAAGGGTTGTGATCTTTTTACAAAGTTTATGTACATGTCTGGTTTCAGCCATATATGTATCGCAGTATTTGGCCACAAAATTCCCTTTTAATCTTTATATTATTTGGAGGATATACAATGTGATTTCTGTCTGTTTCCCAGTGTGTCGCTGGATATCAAACCTGGTCGGTTGGTAGCTGTAGTGGGAGCTGTGGGCTCAGGGAAATCATCACTCATGTCAGCCCTCCTAGGGGAGATGCACAGCACCAAAGGCTTCATCAACATTCAGGTACTGCTTGATTAAAGGCTTGATTAATGTTTATTGAATTGCATTAGTATACTTAATGACATCTTTTTTTTAAGGGTACTTTTAATCCCTTATGAAAAGGTTCAAGTTTGAATCATCAGGTGGTCCAATGAAGTATTAGTTGTTATTTTTCTGCTCAGAAAAACTGTTTTTGAGAAACCTGTGGAGAAAATGCTAAAGATTTCAGTAATTAATGATATCATGTCTTGATCTTTTTTCTATTATCTATTTGATATTTATTGAAAATATTTGCACTTAATAATGACTCATAAACATTTTGTTGAAAAATGTTCATACTTAATGCAATAGGGATGATATAACAAGCTTTCTTGACTCAATAAAAACATTGTGACGTAGTTGAAAAAAAGACAAAGAGTCACATTGATTCATAATATCCATTGTCAAGTTTGCTCATAAAACTTTCTTGTAGTTTTTCTATTGTTCTGAAAATCATATCATTGTGTTTGAGGACAAAGTTCTGCAATATAATTAAAAAAAAACATATGTCAGATTAAAAAAGTTTTCTACAGAGGCATGTGCTCTGGGCACTGATTCTACAAGTACTGCTATCTAAAATAAATAATATTCTGCTCTGATGAACTTTTTGTACATATCTCTACTAAGGATGAATTTACAGCTGTGTGTGCTGTAGTATTGCTACTGTGTTTTGTTGTTGATGTACCATCCATGTTTGAAACAAATCTTACCTGCATGAAGTAAGTGTAAATGTTGAGCTAGTGGGCACAGCCAGCAGATGTTTATTTGAATTTAAAGTGACAAGATGCACTAAACCAGCAAAAGTGCAGGGTCCATCTCATAATCTGAGAATTGTTTTTGTATTGGAAAACATTTAATGAGCAAAAAATGAGCATGTTTTGCATAGTCCATACATATATAAAACCCATAGATCAAGCATGAAAGCTTGAACATGAAAGCTTGAACATGAAAGCTTGAATAAGCTTTCATTCCTGTTCAAGGAAGCATGAACGCTCCCTTTTACTCCCGTTGCTTATTACTAGAAACAATCCAACCTTAATGTAAAATAAGTGGCATTCAATCTGAAAGTAAGAATGTGGGTACATGAGACTGGCACCTTATGTGCTTTTTGTATTTCCACCCAGGGCTCTCTTGCATTTGTACCACAGCAAGCCTGGATCCAAAATGCCACTCTGCGGGATAACATCTTGTTCGGCTCTCCCTATGAAGAGCAGAGGTTCGAAGACGTACTGGAGGCCTGTGCTCTGGGCCCCGACCTCAAGCTGCTGTCTGCAGGAGATCTCACTGAGATTGGAGAAAAGGTAGGTTCATGTGTTTAGATTTTGATTCAGACAGGTAGGTATGCTCACAATGTGAGTTTTGATCGAATGTTATATGGCTGTGAGGTAAAATAAAAACCTTGTGGGGTTATGAAACCTCATATTATTAAGTGTGTGCTCTCATTTTTGTTTGTAGGGTATCAATCTCTCAGGAGGTCAGAAACAGCGTGTCAGCTTGGCCAGAGCCGCTTACAGTCAGGCTGATATTTTACTGTTAGATGACCCCCTGTCTGCTGTTGACTCACATGTTGGAAAGCATCTATTTGATAAAGTTATTGGACCCAAAGGAATTCTGCAAAACAAGGTTTGTTCTTGCCCTGCTCTAGTGTCTACAACACTAAAACTGAAAGTGAAAGAAACAGTCTACACAAACTGCCAAAGAATTGTGCAGAGAATAAACATTGTGCATCTATCACATCTTATACAGACTCTATTGTTGACATTGCCTTTTCCTGTTAAATAAAAAATCCAACTTATTTAATTTGAACTTATGATACTTGCTGCAATTATGAGAATTTCCAAAAACAATGACAAGAACAGTAGGAAATTTAGTTTCTTAGTAGCTGAACTATATTTAAAAAATCAAATTAGATGAAAATTGATTTAAATTAGGCTTCATGTAATACTAATATCTCTAACGTTTACCATAATTTTTGTATCAATAAAGGGAAGTAAATAGAAAATATTAATTTATTATTGAATTTGCTTTTTTCTCTGCAGACTCGTGTCCTGGTGACTCATGGAATTAGCTTCCTGCCTTTCGTAGATGAGGTAGTAGTTTTAGTAAATGGACAGGTTTCCGAGGTTGGTTCCTACCAGAGCCTTCGTGCCAGTAAAGGGGCTTTTTCAGAGTTTTTGGACACATATGCCAAAGAGCAAAGTAATCAGACACATTCAAAAGAAGGTAATTTCATCATTCCTTTTCAATCATCATGGCTATAAAAGGCTGCATAATTACAGTATGTGTGTATTGGATCATTACAGAAAATGATGCTGCATTGAGCATCCTATACTGTGTAATTACGTGGATGGTTTTTGATCAATTCCTTTGCAGATGGTTACCAAGATATAGTAGACTTAGAAACCATCCATGAGAGAGATGACCTTCAGGCAGACTCTTCTCTCGAGGACGCTGTTTCTGTCTCACTGAGAAGAGAAAACAGCATCCGTCGCAGCCAAAGAGGAACAGGGTCCAGGTTTGTTCACATTGCTGTCTTAAGTAACAAATGACGCAAAAAAACAAAAACATAGTTAGGGTGTGCTGCAATATTTTTGGGGCCTGCCCATAGCAATGCAGTGCCTGACTTGCAAAGCAAGTCAGTTACTACCTCCATGCATTGCATGGCAATTTTTACATCATGTCATTGCTCTTTTGGCAATTATATAACTGACTTAACTGAACCAGTGTTACACATGGGATTAGTGTTGCCATTTAAAATGAAGCTTACTGACAATTTCAAAATAAAAGCCTTCATATTCCTTTCAGGTTAGTGCACTGCCATAAGCGGTGCAATAATATTAACTCGCATTATCTTTTTGTCTCGGGTTAGGTAATTACTGAGACAGAGCCCTAACCCTTGCGTAATTACCCTTGCGCAAGGCAATTACCATTAGGTATTAAGGTATAGCTATTTCTCTTACTTATTAGCCATGCTTAGTTATTAGCCATGTTTAGTGTCTATAAATGGAGTAAGTCATTTACAGACAACATGTTAGTGATGCCCCACATGCTACTGAGAGTATTCACGCTAGCATTAGCATTTTGGCTAATTTTAGCTTATACACTCATTTTAACATACTGTGAATGGTGCAAGTCCATCTTAGTCAACAAGCTTGTGACTCTCCACGGGCTACTTTGTAATTTTTAGCATTGATGCTAATTTTTAGCTTCAGAACGCTGGGTCCAAACCAAACCAGGCCCTGGTTAAATTTCTTCAGAAATTTTCTAGTTTCAAACTACTTCTTGATACTTCTCATTCAAGATATACTCATGTGCTCATGTTTTTTTTTCTTTTTCCTGTTGTATTTTATTCAGTTTCAGATTAAAGAAAAATGACAGCGTAAAACCAACTGAAGATGTTAATGAGACAAAGAAAGGTCAAAGGCTAATAGAGAAGGAAACTATGGAAACGGGGCAGGTATACATTTTGAGTCTACCTCATCTAGCAACTGAAGTTAACCAATAAATGAATCTGTAGAGCATGTCTTCTTAGTGTGCTCTCTCATTAACATCCAGGTAAAATTCTCAGTGTATCTCCAGTACCTGAGAGCCATGGGATGGGGATATACTTTTTGGATCATCTTCATTTACTTCATCCAGAATGTTGCATTCATTGGTCAAAACTTGTGGCTGAGTGACTGGACAAATGATGCAGTAGATTACTATAACATCACATACCCTACCCAGAAGAGGGACACCAGAGTAGGAGTGTTTGGTGCTCTTGGACTGGCTCAAGGTAACTGACCTTTTATTTTATAATTTTCAGATTTAAGTCATTTGGTTTGCTTACACCACAATATCTAAGGTTTTCAGAGTTGAGACACTGAAGAAATTTGTTCAGGGTCACAATAGCATTACTGATCTGGCCTGATCTAGTCTAATCTAATCTAATCTAATCGAATCGAATCTAATATGTGTTACTCTCTAATAACTTGAGATAGCACTGAAAGTGACTACCTCAAGTCACTTGTGAGGTGTTCCATGTTCTTGATACTTCTCATTCAAGGTATACTCATGTGCTCATGTCTATAGACCAATGAGAAATACTTGCTCAAGAATCAGAAGTTGAATTATCTTGTAAACAAGCATGAATTAACATAACATAGATATGGGATTGTGTGCTTATTTTTATTTTGGAACTTTACTAATTTTTCATTCATTAGAGTTTTTTCATCTGTCACTGCAAAAACACAAATATTAGGTTAATAGGTCAGTCCTAGTTTATCTGTGTGATTTTGGGCAGAATGGTTGTTCTGTGTGTGTGTGTTGTCCTGTTAAAGTCTGGCTACTTGCCCATGGTGTAACCCCACATCTCACTCGATGACTGCTGGAAATAGCCATTGACATTCACATGGGACATTAACCATATATAACTGCTTATATTACAGGTATTTTAGTGTTCCTTGGCACACTTCTCCTAGCCAATGCCTCAGTCAGCGCATCGCGGATTCTGCATTCAAGACTGCTAAACAACATTCTCAGAGTCCCTATGCTTTTCTTTGACACAACACCAATTGGAAGAGTCGTCAACCGATTTGCCAAGGTGGGGTTCTATTTATACATTTTCTTTTTGATCATTGCTGTATTTATTCACACTTGGAAAACCTCTTTGAGATTTTACTGTTTTAATCTGCACTCAGTCATAATAAGTAACTAATTAAAGATTAGTTATCTTACATTCTTCTCGTCTTCCTGTAGGACATATTCACAGTAGATGAAGCCATCCCTCAATCGTTCCGCTCCTGGATCTTGTGTCTGCTAGGCGTTCTGGGAACATTGTTTGTCATCTGTCTGGCAACTCCTTACTTCACCATCATCATCATTCCTCTTGCTGTGATTTACTTTTTTGTGCAGGTGAGTGAACCCCAACACAGGCAGAGTGAAACAGTATGGAAAAGAATGAATGATAGAGTGCCACAAAACAATAATATTCTAATATTCTTATTAGATCTGGTACACTAAGTGACTGTCCTGTCTTAGTTGCAACCTCTGTTGATACTATAGAGAGTACGCAAAAAATGCTAACAGGCACTAACTTCCTTTGTGAGCACAAAGTAGAGTTCAGGATCAAGCATGGCTTACAATAAGCGCCCTCGAAGTGAAAAGAGGTCATCTTATTTTTCCTGTTACCGATTCACACATTATTCTCTCTCTTTGTCTTTAGTTAGATTTATAGAAAGAAAGCTGCATGGAGAAATGGCATGCAGCCTGAGGTGCTCTCAACCTCAGCTCCTCTACATGCTTCCCTTATTCTCATCTGTATGAGGCAGATGGGTCCTCCGCTCTTAAGCTGGGAGAAATTGGTCTCTTCACTTCTAAAACGTTTAAATTGTCAGACCACAAAGACAGATTTCAACTTTAATTCAGCTTGACATGGATCATTCAGAGCTGAAGCACAGATGTTAAAGTGCTTCTATCTTGCTTTTAAATCAACTGAATTATAAAAAACAGAATTATTAGTAAACCTCCTCAGTCTTTCTGCTCTGAAATTATGAAAACAATTACCTTTTTGCCTGTACACGATGAATATAGTTTAGCAAATTAATAAAGAGTTAAGACAGCTTTGAAGCATATAACTGGCATAAACTCTGAGGAAGATGAGATCAAGTCTTGGACCAAACCAGCTGGAGATGATTATGATTGGTATGATTAACATTGCTGTAATCACACCAATATATTCGCTGTGTCAAACAGTTGAAGAAAATCAACTTGTGGAAGCTCATTAACAATTAAGCTATTCTATGAAATGTCTTCAGACAAACTACGACTAATTTTTTAGTAAGGCGCACTGCCACTACATTTGGGTACATTAGCATTTTAGAAATAATGACATAAAACATGCCAATATATTGTCCTAAAAACAGTCCAGTAAAAATAAAGAAAAGCAAATGGCCATCAGTAAAAATCCTAACATTGCAGGGCAGGGTCTGGAACAGGTCATTTTGGCCCATTTAGCCAGGAAAAAATAGACAGACCTGCAAGGCGACTGGCAACTGGTGGCTAAAAAGTACATTACCCACAGACATGCATAAAGTTCCCCCCCTTCCACACTACATAGATAATATTTATTGCAAAAGTGTATCTTGTCAAAGAAACAATCCCTCCTGGGAGATGTTTGATGAAAAGTGTCTTGGTTTTGGAAAGCTTTTCCTATAATTATCAAGTTTTTGTTTTCTCTTCACTACCAGCGATTCTATGTAGCAACTTCACGACAGCTGCGCCGCCTGGACTCAGTGTCTCGCTCGCCTATATACTCTCACTTTGGTGAGACTGTGTCAGGTCTGTCTGTAATAAGAGCTTACAAACACCAGGAGCGCTTCCTGAAACACAATGAAGTCACTATCGATGAAAACCTGAAAAGTGTCTATCCCTGGATCGTGTCAAACAGGTCAGTATTAGAAGCAGATCTTCAAAATAATATTTTTCAAAGTACTAAGTGATGGCAGATTTTAATGGAACACCTTTTCAAAATGTATATTTGTCGGTTTCAGTATATGATGTTTGTTTACTCAACAGATGGCTGGCCATCCGCCTGGAGTTTGTGGGAAACCTGGTGGTGTTTTTTGCTGCTCTTTTTGCTGTAATAGCCAGGAATAACCTTGATAGTGGCCTGGTTGGTTTGTCGATATCATATGCCCTTAATGTGAGTCACTGAATCTCCTTTACTGTATTTTAGGACAAATAGCACAAAAATAACAGTAGTAATGAGTGAAGATTCAGTATTAACGAAACCAGCTAAAACACTTTAATTTCTATTTCTCGTTTGGGTTTCCAGGTAACTCAAACCCTCAACTGGCTGGTAAGGATGACCTCAGAACTAGAGACCAATATTGTCGCTGTGGAGAGAGTCAGTGAATACTGTGAGCTTGTGAATGAGGTAGGCTGTCTTTCATTGTTTCTCCACTACAAATCTGCTGTCTCACTGTTTCCTATTTTGACATTTGCATGGCATTTAGAAGACATATGTTACTTGGATCACAGTGTGAGAAACTAGAGAAATTCTTTAAGCATCAATCACTGTGGTGTTTTTTTTTTTAAGTATGTGAGCTGTTTTCAAAATCACTGTGTGTGTATATCTATATCTATCTAAGCTGTCTATCTATCTGTCTGTCTATATAAATATATGTATTACGATATTCTTCCACTGTCGTTAGGATTATACTCTGGTATGCAATACTGTTATATGTGTATTACAATAATGGCATATTCACTAGTATATTATACATTTGGATAGATCTACAAGATATACATTCCAAACATCATCAGCCTAACTTAATGACGTCACTGATGAGGCTGTTCTTCTTCAGGCTCCCTGGGTGACTCAGCATCGGCCTTCAGAGAAGTGGCCTGAAGCAGGAAGGCTGAAGTTTGTAGACTACAAAGTCCGATACAGACCTGAACTGGACCTGGTCCTGAATGGGATTACTTGTGATATTGGCAGCACTGAGAAGGTTTGTGTGTGGGATGGAGGTGTGTGTCACTGTTTATAAACCATATAAAACAACCTTCTATAATTCAAAACAAAAAAAGGGAGTTTTGAATTAATAAATGTGTCCTTGTGTTCATGTCATACCAGCAGGGTTATATTAAGGTCAATTTATTGCATCTCATTTATTTGCAAGCAATCTGAATTTGAACTTCATATCATTGTGGAGAGAATATCAGACATTAAAGAGAAACAGCAATAGCTAAAATAAAAAGGTACTTTAATGGACCATATTTATGGGCAAATATTGTTTCAAACTTGAAGGAACTCAATCTGCGGTGAATCAGAATATTGAATAAATTGTGAAATAATTCTGGATAATTACATAAAAACCATAATAACAAAACTTTGAGCTAAAAGCACAGATATGCCTGTTGTGAGCTATGCCATAAACACATTCTTCTCTTCTTTATCTTTGCTTCTTCAGCTTTAGAAAACAGTGCTCATGTTGACTCTCAGCTAATTTTGTTTGTGTCTTAATTTAAAAATAAAACCAATGTGTATTGCTTAGAGACCTGATAGCTGTAGATGGTAGAACTAGAGACCATAATTTGCATTTCTTGGATATTAAAACTTACTTATAAGGAATGTCCGCATTGGTTTGGCTGGTTTGAGTTTATTGCACAAAGAGGAAACATAATGAAGAAGGATTTTTTTTTTTTGTTCTTGGCTTTAACAAATGTATAATATATTGAACATACATATAGAAATATCCTTTATCGTCTCACAATGTTAATTTCTAGTATTCATATTAGAAATGTCTAAAAATACATGAAATTGTATAATGTATTTGATTTGCGTTAGGTGTGCATAAGGTAGCTCTCTCTGCAATGCAAAGAGTTTTCTGTGAACATGTTGCTGGAGGTGACAAAACGGATCACATACAGCCTTTGTCTCACACCTTGAACAATGTAGTTAAGGGCATAAAAGGAATCTTTGGTTAATAATTTGCCTTACAAAATGTTATCTTTGAAACTATTTGTGTGTGAACAGAATTTACCAGTAGATTTAGTTTTAGACTTCGTAAATTAGCTTCTTTGCTTTGCACATTGTCAATATTAATGACTACTGGTGCTGCTCTACAAATAGTTATTTTCCACTATGCTTTTGAAGGAATGTCAAGCCTTGAGAAAACATAGAGATGCTCCAAATGACACTGACATTTTTGTATATCCTACATTTATCATATTAAATGCACAAATGAACAAACTGTACAATTTTCCACCTTTTTATGTCCAGTTGCATGTTGGTGCCACATTATTAACGCACCAGATTTGTCTGTCCCTTCAGATCTGGAGTTTGAGAAAGCTCTCCAGGAGATCCACAACTTTAGATTGAGACATTTCTTGGCTTTAAATAACACAGTAAACGTTGCATTAACACAGTTATTGGCTCCAATCAGAGTGAAAATGTGAAATAATTGTATTAATTTATGTTATTCCAACTGGTTGTGTCTTCTAAAAGATGGGTTATGCAAAAAAAAAAATCAATTATCATATTTAGGATCTCAATTTTATACTAAATTTAAGCTTTCTTTTATTACTTTCAGATTGGTATAGTGGGTCGCACTGGAGCTGGAAAATCAAGCCTGACAAACTGCCTGTTTCGCATAATTGAAGCAGCCGATGGACGTATCCTCATTGATGATGTAGATATCTCTAAAATTGGACTGCACGATCTAAGAAACAGACTCACAATCATCCCGCAGGTAAACACCAAAGACAAAAACAATGCAAAAGCAAGGTCATCTTTTCTGCTAAGTACAATAACCTATTTGCTTCTGGAGCGCAGGATCCAGTCTTGTTCTCTGGGCCACTGAGGATGAACTTGGATCCATTTGACAAATTCAGCGATGAGGAGCTCTGGAGAGTGCTTGAGCTGTCTCATCTAAAGGATTATGTAGCTGGGCTGAAGGAAGGATTGCAGCATGAGGTTGCAGAAGGGGGAGAAAACCTCAGGTGGGCAGCATAAACTTAAACAGTGATTACAATTCAAATCACAGTAAATGAATACAGAATGTGAAAACATACAGTTGTTGGTAACTGATGGAATACTTGAGTTTTCAGTAAACAGAACAATATCGTTCCCAACACAATTCCTTCCTAAAATAAGATGTTTATGCCATATGTACACAACACTTTAGTCTAACCCGATCTCAGTCCCAGTGAGTGTCCACGTGGGATTTTATTTTAATTTCTGAGAGCTCCAGATAAGATCTGAACATCTGCCTCTCTCTTCCAGTGTTGGTCAGAGGCAGCTGCTTTGTCTGGCTCGGGCTCTGCTGAGAAAGTCTCGAATCCTGATCCTGGATGAGGCCACTGCGGCCGTTGACCTGGAGACAGACGACCTGATTCAGACTACAATCCGCAAAGAGTTCTCCCACTGCACGGTGCTCACCATCGCCCACCGTCTGCACAGCATCATGGACAGCTCCAGGTGAGTCAGAGTTCAGCACGAGAGTCTGAAATGTCCTCACAGGTGCTTCATTCTACTTTAAATGCTTGTTTGCGTCTGAGGGAGACTCAAATAATTTTAAATCACAATTGATCAATCAATCAATTATGAAACATAGGTCCATACATAAATAAAAGGGACTATAAAATGTAAAAGAAAAATTTAAAATATAAAATCTGGAATAAATACAATCTAACATGAATAAGACTAAAAAAAATAAAAAAAACACTATATGAAATAATTTACACCCACATTATTTAACTAGTTTATCTTCAGACAGTAACAGAGAGTAAGGTTTATAACTGCTATAATTATACTGTTTCCAGCACTATCTAATCATTCACTGAAACTGAACTTTACTTAAAGGTGCTTTAAAGGTGCAGCTTTTTGCACATAAATGGTGCAATTCTTTCTCCCTTGGTATGCTGTGAAACATCTTTGTTTTCAAATCGGAGATGAATGACTCAAACGTGAAACGAGGGATTTAAAACTCTTTACTTTTAAAGCTTGTTAAAGCACCACCACAGAGATGGCCACTTCCTTGCCCATAACTCACATTTTTACAGTCAATATTGAAAAGTGATGCCTTGAGACATGTTGTCATACAGAATATGTTGGAATAAAATATCTGTTTCTGTTGTGACCTACACCATCTGAAGACAAACACATTACATTTTGATAGAACTGCAATTGTTTTTTCTAAATTACTTTTAAAGCTTGAATGTGAAATATTGTCAGTGAAAATAAACATGAAACCTTGAAACAGACTCAAAGCATAGAATGGCCTTGAAAATATATTTTAAAAAAGGCACTTATCCTCATATTGCCTATGATTCATATTTTGTTTCTACGATGACTTTATTGTTCTGCATAAAACACAAACAGTGTATGTTCATGTCTCTTTCATTTAGCTATGTTTTCTTTTATCACTGTCAGAATAAACTCTGCTCAGTGAGTTAACGCATGTTTCTGCTCCACAGGGTGATGGTTCTTGATGCTGGTCAAATTGTAGAATTTGATTCTCCAAGCAACCTGATGCAAAAAAGAGGCCATTTCTACTCCATGGCAAAAGATGCTGGAATAACATCAGAAAGTATGACATCTCTTTAATGAGAAGTGCTTTATTGTTTGTTTGTTTTTAAAGATGACTTAATTTTCAGAATTTTTTTCCCTGTTTTGTCCAAAAACCATTAAGAAACATTGCAAGCTGTGTTGTATTTATAAGAAACAATATGAAGAAATTATATTGCACGTGTATATAATTTTTATATGGTAACAATAAACATTCTTTCTGAACTAATGCTTCATGTATTTACTATTTTATTTTTTATAACTAAATTAGATCTTTAAAGAAACTGAATTGTTACGTCCTTTTGGATATAAGCTCTTTTGGCACTGTCTTTCACATCGGTGACAATACAATGTAATTAATTTGAGTAGGGTTGTCAAAATCAATATTTTTAATCAATACTCTTAGAAGATACTTTTTGTCTGAAAATTGATACACACTAAGCCATTTTTAGGCTAAGTTATCACATATCTTTATTTACCAGTGCTGCAGACACTCCTATGAAGGCAACAAGTGCTATATCCTCTAAGTAATTTGTTAAATGCATTTTCAGATCAAAAAACAAATGAAAGGCAAGATGATGGGATTTACAACAGAAAAAAGTAGCAGCTTAAAAAAAAAATACAGGTTCAGGCTTCAGAGCCTCAGTGTAATCAGTTCAGACTGATCAGTGCAAAACATAAATTTTGGATTTGTGACCACCATTTTTCCTGACTTCTTCCACCAATAGAGAAACATAAAATAGACCTGTTTTGCTGCTCATAACAGGTACATTATGAGCAGCCCCATCTGCGTCCTGTTATGCTGCTCATAAAATACTATCGTCTCCCCTTTGATAGTGAGGATAGAACTGATTTTCCAGGTTTAAAAAAACTTCCAAAAGAGGAAAAGTTGTTTGAAACCTTCTAGGACAGATACTTTTCTCCTTTATTTTTAATTTTACAATCCTTTTAGGCCTCACACCACAGCGAAGGTCATTTGCTGGAGTTAAAACCAAACATCAAACTGTGAAAGAAAGGATGTTCAGTCTTTGAACATGGCATGGTTGTTTGGTACAGGTCCAGATTTTCACATACAGCATCTTTCAGGTTTACAGACAAAGAGAGAGTACCAAGCGAGCAACTTTTGTCTGGGCAAAATGCCTTGTTCTTGTTGTCAGCAGAATAAGCAGACTAATTTGAGGGCATTATATGTGGAATAGCATCTCTGACTTGAAAGTAAAATCTTGAATCACATTGTCAACAACAACCTTTAATAACCTCAGAGCTGAACATTGACTGAGATGTTGCGATTTTGGCCATGTTTTGATTCATAGAAATCATATTTTTCTTCCACATCTTGTTGATTTTGATTTCCTTTTTAATGCATTTAAGATTATCTCTGACTGAGGAGTCTATCATCCCCTTAAACCTAGAGGTATTTGTTTTAGAAATGTATTTTACAAGTCGATAACATGTTCCATCAATATACGACTTTTTTTATACTGTCAAGATTATGCTCAATCAAAGGTTTGACTTTGGTTAAAAGTGTTTTTTTTAATTATATATTTGGTTATTGTTCAGTCAAATTCACAAATATTCAAAATAAGTCAATTAATTAATTAATCATGTATCAAGAAAGCAATCTCATTTGTGCTGGCAAACTTCTAATGTATAGTTCTCTGAAAAAAGTGATCAGATTCTTTTTTAGAAATCATATTAAATGAAAACCTAATCATACCAAAGTTTATAAATTTAAGGAAACAACATGTTTCCCCCTATTCTTCCTGATGAGCTCCAAAATCCAATTTGACTATTTTGTAGTCAAAATGTTGTAACCTTTGCAATTGTAATGTTTCTACTGACTAGTAATTAACAGGACGTCACTGAGGCACAGGTCATTTATATATTTTAGTGTTAGATGATAAATGTTATAAATGTTATACAAAATGACAATAGTCCAAACAAATAATTTACCTTGTTAAAATGAATTATAATTTTTCTGTTTTAAGGAATGATGTCAGAAAAATGATAATTCATTGAATCCAAAATTACATAACTTGGGTGAAATTGTTGCAAATGCTATTTCACTTCAACAAGATGTTCTGCATTGCAGGCATTAACCTGGTATTCATGTGTTCAAGATTTTACCAGCTATGACTAAGTGTCTTTCTGAAGGTTGAAAAAGAGAGAGAGAGCCAGAGAAAGGGGGTTGGAATAAGAGAGGGAGTAGCAGAGCCACCGAGGTACTGAGGGAGGCATCCAAAGCAGGAGATTTTTTTTTCTTTTTTGCGTTTTGCCATAGAGGAGAGCTGCTGGTATTTTCTCTGTTTTCCCTTTTGAGAAAGGTGAGTCTAATTTTACAAGTCTAAAACATAGCCATAGGTTTTTTTTTTTCCTGTTTCTCTATGATGCTGATTTTCTGTCCTTCCTTTTATCTGACTCAACAGGCTACACCAGTTAGATAAATCTTTTTAAAAAATCATTTTATGTTCATTGAGAAAAAAAGAAATTGATTACGAGATTATATTATTTACAGATTTATCTGATTCAAGCACTTTCAGTAGGACTTTGCTTATATTATTTTACGTTAATTTAATTTAAATGTATGTTATTTTGATGATTATGGTACACCAGTCTGAATTGTCATTGAATTCAGAAATTATCAACAAAAAACTCTATTGAGAATTTCTCAAAGTTTTTTTTGAATATTCTGTATGTGTTGGTTAAAAAATGATTAATCAGTAATTCTTCCTAAACCTCCCCAGATTTTCTTGTTTCTCTAATATGGGTGCATATTCTATTAAAAATGTAAGGTTTGTCTCACATGTTATTCTTTTGTCAAAGGTAGGTCTCAGTATTTGTATATAATACTTGTCATTAATGCATTTACTACTATAAGTAGGTAAAAAATGCAAATGATACCAAATTCCACATAAGAACATGGAGTTCTGTATTTACATCAGATCTATTACCTTGTAATTTGCAACCTGTCAATTGTTTAATTGCCTGAACAAATGTGCAGCAGTTGTGCTCCCTCTTCTTTTTGTTTTCACAAACACTGGATTTTGCAATAAATTTTTGCAAAACCAATAAAACAATAGATCTTGTACGATAAATAAAACAACCTACATATTAATCTGAATAAATAAAATTTGGTTTGATGATTATTTGGTGACATCACAAGTGTATTTTTATTGTAAATAATGCAACACAATTTTTCCTCCTAAAATCTTCCTGTAGCTATCACCTGCCTGCCTCGACATGAACTTCACAGAGCAGATTGCATTCCTCTTCACCTGCAACGTCAGCCCAAGTGAAACACCAAAGCTGGACATCAGCGTCACCAAAAGTGAACCGCTGTCGGTTGCTGTCCCCATGACAATCTTTTACAGCCTCGTCTTCTTGTTTGGCGTATGTGCGCTTTTCTAGACCCAAAATTGTGACTTCACAGCCCGTCATTTGAAAATGTGTCAAAGTGCTCCCCTTTGAATGTGCCACAGGTCGCGTTCAACAGTGTGAGCATACTGACCCTCCTCATGGATGCTCATATGAGAGTCAGCGCCATTCGTGTCTACCTTCTGAGCCTTGTTATTTCAGGTACCTGCAATGATATATTACCTACTGTGAAGTTCAATCACTCACACCTTTCACAGTGAAAGTGACATACAACATGTTGATGGCCCCAAACAGAATCAAATTCATCATTATTGCCAAATCTCAGTCGCTCATGCTTATAATTGGACTGAATATGTGATGTTGCTGTTGCACCTGAATTTCCTCTCTAATAAAGGCTATTTTTACTCTAATATTCTGATTCTATTTTTTCTGCTTTTTTGCTGCTTTATGTTAAAGTTAGTGCTGCTTAAATGGCATTGCAAAACTGATCGATAACTCTCTAGCAATTCTTATTGTTACAGACATTTTGCAGCTGTTGACCATCCCAGTCACTTTGTATCGGTATTACTGGGAGAGCTATCCATGGCGCCTTGGCCAAGCAGTGTGTAAAGTGTATTTCATGGTCCGTCAGATGTACTGCGCTACCACAAGCTGGGTCATCGTGATCTTCACCACAGAGCGTTACGCAGCAATATGTCACACCATGTGGTCCGTCTCCAGTCTGAAGGTATGGAGCCGATACAGCAAAATTGTACCATTTGTTCTTGCAACTTGTCTTTTGTGTTGCCATTTTTTATTAGAAATTTGGAGTTCTTGCACAAAGAGCAGTCAGATCTATGCATGTGCAGTCCTTCTGCCTGAGCCGGAATCTCTGATTGGAGCTCTAATTCTCTAACTACTTGCCTTTTTTCTATCATATGAGTGAAGTTGCAATTTTGTACATCAGTGTGACAAAACAGTAAGTGATGTGTTACTTCTCGTTTAAAGGACATTAACCCATGGCTTCTTAAAAACCTTTGCACAATATTGGGAACCCACCCCCATCTAATACAGTTTTAAAATGTTTTTCAAATGAAGGACGTTTAATTGAAGCGCCAGTTCCTTCTGAGGTCTTCACCACCCTCAATACCCACAGTTTGATTCACCCTTAATTATCACATTTCTTGACTCATTGACTTTTCATCCACTCAGTATATTCCTTTGTGTACATCAGTGAATAATTGTTTTCCATGTCTTGACTGATCATGATTACCACCTTGGGTCCCACTTAGCAATTAGCAGTTGGAAGAAAGGCTGATGAATTAAAGATGCAGTAATAACAGTGTTTCCCCACCTTTTCTCCTTTCCGGCCTAAAGAAGTCTCGACTGCCGTGTCTTGTCACTGTGTGGATCGTTTCCCTGGTGTCCGCTGTGCCATTTGCACTGGTTTACGACCAGGCAAGAGCTTGCATTCTCGACTACACAGCAACCACACAAGAAGATGCTTTTAAGGTCTCCACCATGTGTGAAATGACAGAGCCTGATCCTGCTCATATCTACAAAGGAGCCTTACTCCTGAGAGCAGGGCTCTTCTTCCTGGTAACATCACTTTTTCAGGTGTCTATCTCAGCATCATACATGAGTACTAAATATTTTTGTCTGACTACAGGTTCCCCTGGTCTCCATCTTTACACTCTACATGTTCATACTACTCCACCTGCGGAAGAATGGTCTTCAAAGGAGAAATATGGGTCTTATGAGGCCAGATTTAGAGGGAAGGCGAGACATTCAGTGCCATCGGAATGGAAAGCTACTTTTAAATGAAAAGAGGGCTTTAAAACTAATGGGTGAGCAAAAGAAAAACACAGTTTATTGCATGTTGGTTGTAGATGCAATAAAGTTTGGCAAAGTTTTTAGCAGCAAGAGCGTTTCAACATGAACCTTAATAGGAAATGTATATGTTTGCAATCAGTACTTTTAAGCTTCTTAATGTTTTTTTTCTCTTCTTAGGTGCAGTGGTGGTGGCTTTTTTCCTCTTCAATTTTCCAGACATTGCATCATCACTCATGCAGGTGTATGTGGTTGTTTGGTCTGACAGAGTTCTTTCTGTCTATACTGTCCTGAAATCATATTTGTCCCTGCCGCTGTGGTACATCAATGGTGCTCTGGACCCGCTTCTGTTCTGTATTTCCTCCCACACGTTTCGCAGGGCGTGCTGGAGAACATTGAGGAGGCTCAGGCCACGCTGCTACTGGAGGTACCAGGGACTGTCTTGGTTGAGGACACAAAGTTCTAGTGAGGATGCGAGCACAATGCCCCAGGAGAAGATTGACAGAAAATTCTGCAAAGCAAAAAGAGACAAACAAGAAAAACTTTGAAAAGGGAACGGATCTGGCAAATGTGGAGAGCTGGGAAAGTTCTTTTCAATGTTAGCTGCAACAAAAAGCCCTCTGAACATTATGCTTTCTGCCATTCTCTTAGAGACAAACGTATAATTTTCTGCTTTCTCTCACTTCCTTTTGTTCATGTAGTATAATGTTGGCGTGTCACTAATGTAAAAAAAAAGTTTAATCACAGTTGTTATTTGAAAACACTAAAAATGCTTTCAATGGTTATAACTATGTGAAATTTGAAAGATCCTACTTTGTGATGTTATTTCAGTGGTTATTTCGTAAACCATCGTTACAGTGTAACAGTGGTTACAATGTATAGTAATTTTGCATGCCAATGGAGAAAAACGCCACTCTATTTTCAACGTTATGTACCATTAAAACAATTACCTGTGATCTTTTTCTATTGCTGTTTTATGTGTACATGTTTAAATAAATGTTGTTATGGAATAATAATGGAATATATTTCTGATATAAAAATATTTGTAGGATAAACAAACAAGAAACGCTTTTTTGAAATTGAATGGGTTTTTTTATATTTTTTTCTTGAATTACCCTTTAGCTGAAATAATTATCATTCTGGCAATTTGAGCATATCTATTAATCAGAATGATCAATCAAGTAATCAATCTTGAAACCTAATAGTTAAAAAATATTCCTGTTTATATCCTTTTTGTATTTGCTTTTGACAATAATGCTGCCAGTAAAAACATATGTATATAAAAAGCCAAAAGAGCAACAGGAAAGAAACAGCAAAACATATAAAATATCAAGCTCTTTATTCCTTACTGCTTTCAGTAGGAATATAGAGGGGCAACGTTCACATGAACAGCTTGAATTCGATTTAGATTGCTACCATTGTGTGATAATGTCTCTAATTTGCTGCCACCAAAGGAGGGAGCATTTTATATGAGCGATAGCTTACTTGTCATTTCATAATATATACATTTTTCACTTTTTCTTCCTTTCATTATGTCCTTCCATCATTGAGCACTCTGATATTTTTTAAATAAAAATTCTAGAAATTCATTTGTTCTTGTTGTTCAGGCTGAACTTAGTTGAGTTTAAATACTTCATTGTTCCTAAAGGCCAATCGATTGGCAAACACCCACTACAATTTAAAAAAGAACAAAAAAAACAAACAAACAAACAAACAAAAAAAAATCTACATTGACAAAGTTGTATCCAGATTGCAGGCAGCACAGTTCAGCTCGAATAATTTAAAAACCCAGCTAGTGCAAATAAAAGACAGTAAGTGCTGGTTTTATTTTACCTTTTTGGGATACCGTAAGTAAACCTCTTTATTGAAGGTCAGCCAGAACTTAATGTGCAGAGGATGCTGAGGGTTTTCATGAATCATCTCACATTCAGAAAATTAGACTGAGGTCAAAGCATCACATACAATATTTGTCTGGAAGTGCATGAAGATATAAATTTATTGCATTTATGCTAGTGTTTAGAGCAATGTTAATATATAAAAAGAGGAACCATCCACTTGAGAGAAATACAGTAGAAATAAATCTTCATGAAACCACAACAAAGATTGAGAAGAACATTTTTTGTTTATATTAACCAGATTTGAAGCTATGAGAGAGAAAAGAAAAATCTTTTTCATTTTCTGAAAAAAATGAAAAATATTTAGCCGTGTTAGGTTACATGGGTTATTGTGTGCCTAACTGTAGTCAAAAGATGTTTGCAAATTCTTTCCAAAATTTGCTATAATGAAAATGTTCTATCAAACTTGATCTTACTGCATGTCAAAAGAGAAAGTCAGGTTGACAGAAGAAATTCTGAAGACAATTCGAAAAAGCCTTTTAATGCAATGAGTATTTAGAAAAAAATGTTTTTGGTCTGACAGAATAAATTTGAAATTCTATCATGTGTCTAGAATAATTTTTATTTTCCCATTTTAGATTGGAATATTTTCCCCCTTCTTCAGCAGCTCTAATGTAAAACAAAATTAAATAACATTAGACTCATTTTTATTTCCACTCTGCAAAAGATTTAACAGTATTCTGTCAAGTTACAATTTGTTTAGTGTCAGAAGACTGAATCATTTTCTTTGGTTTGATAACAATGCAAATAGTGGTGGAATTAAGTATTCATTTTCTATTTTTTAGCTTTTCCTTGTTACAAATAATGGAGGTGCCTGTAATTTTCATCAATTGCGACAGTACATATACATATTTTTTTTTTAATTTGCCATTTTTGCATGAAATAAGTATTTGATTAATGCAGTTTAATCAGAAACTAAACTTTTCTTACTGATGGACGTCATCTCTGTGTAACTAATTTAAGACAGACAGGTGAGAAGTTAAATTAATTCTTTGCTTTGAAGCTCAGGTTGTAACTTGGCAGGTTTACTGGCTTCTGGCTTTCATTGAGGGGCCTGCACGTGTTGTAGCACAAGCTCCTGACCAATTCATTTTCTGAGAAAATGAAACTGATTTCTCAGTAACAGTTATATTTCTATTAGAAACATTTTCTATTTAAAGTCAGAAATTAAATCATTTTCCAGCAGAGTTGCTTCTGTATGGAAGCCCGTTTCCGCCACTCTGTTAAAAAAATAAAATAATCTCATTATAATGAGATAGTATCTCATTATAATGAGATAGGAGACTGTGGAGGTTGAACCCCCTTTCGAATTGTGATTGTGAACAAGTTCCTGTTCACAATCAACTACATGTATTTGGTATTAACTGCCTCTGTGAAACACAATAATTCTGTGGAAAAACGGATAATTTCTTCTAATTATATAATTCTGTGGAGATTCATAGATTAGTGTCATAATATTTTAAAGGTGACTTTATTCTATCTTTTAAAACATTTTTAGGTTGACATCATTAAACTGCAATAATAGATTGTCTCCAATGTGTACTGTTTCTTTTTTCATCATATAGATGATCTGTAACAATAGCCGTTTCAGTAAAATGCTTCATATAATAACTATTGTACTTGTGTTGCAGCATCTTTAGCTTCTCTCCTGCAATAATGGCTTCTTCTGAATGTACATGTTCCTGGTTAAATCAAGGTATTTTGTAAATGAAAAAAATATTCTATTTGGTGTTTGTTTTACTAAGAATTCGGTAATTCACTCTGATGCAATCTATTGCAATCTGTTCCTCTTTGACCCTTCTGTTTGAGAAGCATATTGAAATTACATGCAATTAAAAGAATAAAAAATAATTACATGCAATTAAAAGAAATAAAATAATTTCATGTAATCAAAAGAACAATTTTAATTACATGTAATTAAAAGAACGATTTTAATTACATTTTAATTACTTGTAATTAAAATAACAATTTTAATTACATGTAATTAATGCACGATTTTAATTACATGCAATTAAAAGCACAATTTTAATTACATGTAATTAAAAGAACGATTTTAATTACATTTTAATTACTTGTAATTAAAATAACAATTTTAATTACATGTAATTAATGCAAGATTTTAATTACATGTAATTAAAAGCACAATTTTAATTACATGTAATTAAAAGAACGATTTTAATTACATGTAATTAAAAGAACGATTTTAATTACATGTAATTAAAATCGTTCTTTTAATTACATGTAATTAAAATCGTTCTTTTAATTACATGTAATTAAAATCGTGCTTTTAATTACATGTAATTAAAATTGTTCTTTTAATTACATGTAATTAAAATCGTTCTTTTAATTACATTTAATTAAAATCGTTCTTTTAATTACATGTAATTAAAATCCTGCCTTTAATTACATGTAATTAAAATCGTTCTTTTAATTACATGTAATTAAATTCGTTCTTTTAATTACATGTAATTAAAATCGTTCTTTTAATTACATGTAATTAAAATCGTTCTTTTAATTACATGTAATTAAAATCGTGCTTTTAATTACATGTAATTAAAATCGTGCTTTTAATTACATGTAATTAAAATCGTTCTTTTAATTACATGTAATTAAAATCGTTCTTTTAATTACATGTAATTAAAATCGTTCTTTTAATTACATGTAATTAAAATCGTTCTTTTAATTACATGTAATTAAAATCGTGCTTTTAATTACATGTAATTAAAATCGTGCTTTTAATTACATGTAATTAAAATCGTGCTTTTAATTACATGTAATTAAAATCGTGCTTTTAATTACATGTAATTAAAATCGTGCTTTTAATTACATGTAATTAAAATCGTGCCTTTAATTACATGTAATTAAAATGTAATTAAAAGAACGATTTTAATTACATGTAATTAAAAGCACGATATTTAGACAAATGATATTTGTCTAAGGCTTAGACTCTAAGCCAACAAAGCTTACACAAACAACAGATGGTGTATATTAGGAGCTCAGAGAATGACGATCACTTTAGAATTGAATTTAAAGATTTAATGGAAGCCAAATCCTGGGCATTTATTTTAAAGAGTCCTTTATATATATATATATATTTTATTTTAAAGAGTCCTTCATATATAAAATTAAAAAAAAATTCCCTTCTCACCCACCGCGGGTGGTTCTTATCCTCTGAGCTCGGGTCCTCTACCAGAGGCCTGGGAGCTTGAGGGTTCTGCACAGTATCTTGGCTGTGCCAAGGACTGCACATTTCTGGACTGAGATGTCTGATGTTGTTCCTGGGATCTGTTGTAGCCACTGCTCCAGTTTGGGGGTTACTGCCCCGAGGGCCCCGATGACTACAGGCACCACTGTGGTCTTCACCTTCCAGGCCCTCTCCAGTTCTTCCCTGAGGCCCTGGTATTTCTCTAGTTTCTCGTGCTCCTTTTTCCTGATGTTGCAATCACTTGGTATTGCTACATCTACCACAACGGCTTTCCTCTGATGTTTATCCACTACGACAATGTCTGGTTGGTTCGCCATTACCATTTTGTCTGTCTGGATATGGAAGTCCCACAGGATCTTAGCTCTGGCGTTCTCCACCACCTTTGGGGGTGTTTCCCACTTTGATCTTGGGGTTTCCAGTCCATATTCTGCACAGATGTTTCTGTACACTATGCCTGCCACTTGGTTATGTCGTTCCATGTACGCTTTCCCTGCAAGTATCTTGCACCCTGCTGTGATGTGCTGGACTGTCTCAGGGGCCTCCTTGCACAATCTACACCTTGGGTTTTGTCTGGTGTGGTAGATCTGGGCCTCTATTGCTCTGGTGTTTAGGGCCTGTTCCTGGGCTGCCAGGATGAGGGCCTCTGTGCTGTCCTTGAGTCCAGCTTTTTCCAGCCATTGGTAGGATTTACTGATATCAGCCACTTGGGTTATTTGCTGGTGGTACATCCCATGTAGGGGCTTGTCCTCCCATGATGGTATCTCTGGCACCTCAACCTCCGTTCCCTGTTGTCTGAGACATTCACTGAGCACATTGTCTGTTGAGGCTTTGTCCCTGATGTATTTATGGATCTTAGTTGTTTCGTCCTGGACAGTGGTTCTCACACTCACTAGTCCTCTGCCTCCTTCCTTGCGGCTCGTGTACAGTCTCAGGGTGCTGGATTTGGGATGGAACCCTCCATATATATATATATATATATATATGGATATATATATATATATATATATATATATATATATATATATATATATATATATATATATATATATATATATATATATATATATATAACAGAATAATATATTTATTTTATATATATATATATATATATATATATATATATATATATATATATATATATATATAACTGAGAATAATATATTTATTATATATATATATATAATAATATATTTATTATATATATATATATAATAATATATTTATATATATATATATATATATATATATATATATATATATATATATATATATATATATATATATATATATATATATATATATATATATATATATATATATATATATAACTAAGCTGTATGATTTTGGCATCTCACATTTTGTTATTCGTGTAGATTGAGGAAGATGAATTGCCACCGAATTTCAAACCTGCCTTGGTCTTTGATGTTGAAATAACTTGCAAATTTTTACAATCTTTTGTACATTTCGCAAACATACATACATTCAAAATCGAGGGATTATGAAGGGGGAACGGAATATTTTAGCCAGCTGAAATATATGGTTCCCCCCTCATAATTCTGGCAAAAAAGGAGCAAATGCTACCAAAATCACAGGATTTATTGTTGATGATGAGAAGAATAAGCACAGTTAAGCATTTGCAGGTAAAATAATTTGTTCCCATTTTATGGAGGGGGAACGGAATATTTTAGTCACCTGAAATATATGGTTTCCCCCTCATAACTCTGGCAAACAAGGAGCAAATGCTACCAAATTCACAGGATTTATTGTTGATGATGAGAGAAATAAGCAGAGAAAAAATATTGCTGGTAAGTGCAGTTGTTCCCATTTTATGGAGGGGGAACAGAATATTTTAGCCAGCTAAAATATATGGTTCCCCCCTCATAACTCTGGCAAAAAAGGAGCAAATGCTACCAAAATCACAGGATTTATTGTTGATGATGAGAGGAATAAGCACAGTTAAGCATTTGCAGGTAAAATAATTTGTTCCCATTTTATGAAGGGGGAACGGAATATTTTAGCCAGCTGAAATATATGGTTCCCCCCTCATAACTCTGGCAAAAAAGGAGCAAATTCTACCAAATTCACAGGATTTATTGTTGATGATGAGAGGAATAAGCAGAGAAAAAATCTTGCTGGTAAGTGCAGTTATTCCCATTTTATGGAGGGGGAACAGAATATTTTAGCCAGCTAAAATATATGGTTCCCCCCTCATAACTCTGGCTAACAAGGAGCAAATGATACCAAATTCACAGGATTTATTGTTGATGATGAGAGGAATAAGTAGATAAAAAATCTTGCTGGTAAGTGCAGATGTTCCCATTTTATGAAGGGCTAAAGGAATATTTTAGCCAGCTGAAATATATGGTTCCCCCCTCATATCTCTGGCAAACAAGGAGCAAATGCTACCAAATTCACAGGATTTATTGTTGATGATGAGAAGAATAGGCAAAGTTAAGCATTTGTAGGTAAAATAATTTGTTCCCATTTTATGGAGGGGGAACAGATTATTTCAGGCTGCTGAATCATCCATTATTTCCTCTCCTTACTCCATAACCTTGGGGAATAAAGAACAACTGTTTCCAAATTCACAAAAACCTTTACATACACACTACGTGTTGGGAAAACTGTGTTTGGTGACTGACTTTTATTTCTGCCAGACTTACGTGAGAAAAGAGCGATTCTCTTGGTGTTTACAATAACACAAAACAGCGTCAGAAGACCTCGTTTATTTATTTATTTTACAATTTTTTTAAACAACAGCTGCAAATTA
This sequence comes from Poeciliopsis prolifica, assembly GCF_027474105.1. Lineage (NCBI taxonomy): Eukaryota > Metazoa > Chordata > Actinopteri > Cyprinodontiformes > Poeciliidae > Poeciliopsis > Poeciliopsis prolifica. Next base: position 9,046,225 of record NW_026562380.1, read on the forward strand.
AACTGAGTGTTACAACATTGACATGGTTGTATTAGTTGTTTTTTTACCGAGAAATCGATCAGAAGCGACGTGAAAATGATCAGATCCGCCTCTTTCGCCTCTCTGGCTGTAATGCGCGCTCCCGACGCAGGGGGAACAGATTTTCACAGGGGAACCGAATTTCGCACAAGACCGGCTCTTTAAAGTGAACGACGGGAGCCGGAATGACAACCGTTTTTCATTTAAAAAAAGCGGGGCTGCAAAACACCAGCGCAGGGGTGTAGATTTATGCTAGTCAATCCCCCCTTCGCACTCACGCGAAAAGGGATGAAACATTCTTATTTGCCAAGTAAGTTACAAACTAAGTTATAAACTCAGTCATTTATGACTTTTTTTTGAGAGCTGGGCTACAAAAGCCCAGCTCTCAGCTCTCTGGAAAGAACCGGAATTCCCATCACTAGTGCCTTAACGGTCGTTACGTACGTTACGTCGTGGGCGTGACCATCATGAAGCCGCGGAAGATTCAAAACGAAGATGGCGACTAAAACTAATTCTCAAAACACTGTGAAGCTTGATAGAAGGTAAACCATATTCAGTTATTATATAAGTGAATGAACAGACTACAGCAGCAATATGAAAACAGAGTGCTTCCTTAAATGATATTGAAAGTATATAGTATTATTTTGTACTATTAAAATCGTTACATTTTAAAATACGTGTTAGCCCTATCCAGCTTAACCAAATAACCTAGCAACAGCTGGGAGACTGGTAGTTATGCTCAGCACTTACTGCAGCCCTCCATTTTTAGCACCCGCCTGTAAGCTTTCTATTAAATATAATAACAAGCTGATGGCGTTAATGCCTGTTTCTTTACAGGGAGACAAATTGCAGCGTATTCCTCTGTCACGAGAAACCAGACGCGAACCAGCCTGTGATCTTTAACCCGGACTTCTTCGTGGAGAGGTTCAGGCATGAGCATCCGCAGACTTTCGCGGATTTGGTGCTTAGTAATATTACTCGGCTCATAGATCTGCCAGGGGACGAGTTCGCCCAGCTGACTGGAGAGTCGGGGCCGAAGGTGCCGATGTCCACCGGGTTCCTGCGCTCCTTCAACTTCCGCAAACGGAAAGGTTAGAGGTGTTAATGTGCACAGGTTTTGAGATCAGCTGCTTCATACAAATGAGTTTTCTATGATAACACATGCAGGTAAACATACTCCACCTTGTTAACATTCTGGCTGCATCTTACTGCTGCCTAAACTATTGTTGTACCTAACCTACCATAAGATATTTAGTTCATTATTGCACGACTGCAAATTCAATTTCATAATGACTAAGCTCGTTCTTTCTTTACACATGGTCTTCTTGTTGGCTTTTTTGCACACTCTTGGTATATTATGGAACAAGAGTCGCATTATGCATAGAAATTCAACATATGAAAAGATGATTTATTTGTCATACATGTCATAATGTTCTTTATTGTGTTGATTGACAGAAAAAGGAGTGATATTTGGAGCGCCCTTGACTGAAGAAGGAATAGCTCAGATCTGTCAGCTCATTGAGTACCTGAGTAAAAGTAAGTTTAAATGCTGTCCTGAAAGGAGGGTTATGGCATCATAATTACATACAAACATTATAACACTAACGATTGTTTTATCACTTTTTTTACTAACACCTTGATGTGATGAACTGTATATATACAGCCTTGTAAAAGTATTAAACCTTTCTCAAAAACTACATATTTAACAAATAATATTTAATAATGTTCGCAAAATAAATTAAACAAGAAAAATCTAAACTTTGTTGGATCAATTTCTCAATTTAATTTCAAACACCATTCATCTTCTGCCCTGTGCTTTACAATTGTATGCACTGCTTGTGACATAAAGTCCTGAAAAATACATGGAAGTTTGTAATGGCTTGATGCAATCTGCTGGGTTTCCTTAGATATATACATATATATTTAAACTACTTTGAATAATTAATTGAGAATACTCTATTGTTTGATAACTAGGACCAATTGGAATTTTAATTATTATTATTATTTTTGCCTTGTGATGACATTTGTTATGAATTGGTGCTTTATAAATAAACTAAATTGAATTGAATTAAAAATAGTGCAAAGCAACAAAAGTGAAAAAGTAGAAGGAGGTATGAATATTTTTTCAAAGCACTATGCATATGCTTTAAAACATTTAAAAAAATACAATATATCATTACTTTTTGTTTTAAATCTCATAATTAAATTTTTGATGTGATGTGTGGGCAGAGTTTAATTAATTAGAGTTAGGCTAGTCAAAAATTAAGACACCATAACTTTCTTTATGAACATTAAGTTACCATGAGGTCATGGTTTATTTCTAGAAAAGAATGATGTCACATGCTGAAAGCAGACACTAGAAGCAAATGCATCAGTAAATAATTTATCCGAAAGCACTTTGCTCTTGCTGACTCTCTCCCTCAGTTTCATTCACCACATCTTGTCTGCCTCTTTCTCTGCCCCTGTGTGTGTGTCTTCATCACTCTGTGTCCAAAACGCCCATACACTCCTTCTTTACTCCTTCCTCCCCTTTGGTTATCTCGCTCTTTCACTGCTCCCCAGACCTTCATGTGGAGGGGTTGTTTCGGGTGCCAGGCCACAGCCTGAGGCAGGCGGCCCTAAGAGAAATGCTGAACAACGGCACCGAGATAGATCTGGAGACAGGTGATTTCCATCCCAATGATGCAGCCACTTTGCTCAAGGTGTTCCTGGGAGAGCTGCCAGAGCCTCTGCTCATGCATAGACATTACCATGCTCATCTGAAGATTGGAGGTATTTGTTGAATCACACAGAATTTTGGCCTGTTTTGGTATTTTTTTAAATCATCTTTTTTCTTTGCTTTGTCCAGAGTTGACTTGCTTTGATGAAAAGGGAAATAAGACTAATGTCCCCGATAAGGCCCGCCAGATTGAGGCGTTTCAGCTGCTTTTTATGTTGCTCCCACCGACCAACCGGAGCTTGTTGAAGCTGCTGCTGGACTTATTGTACCACACGGCCCGCAGCCAGGACATGAACAAGATGTCTGCTATTAATTTAGCGACAATGTTTGCTCCACATATCATCTGGCCCAAAAATGTGAGGATCTTCTCAAATATTGAAAGTATCTCAGAGAGTTTTCCAGAAATTTCTTATTCTATTTTTTTAATATATTCTGATGCAGGTGACAGCAAGTGATCTCCAGGGAAACATAGAGAAACTGAATAATGGGGTAGCGTTTCTCATTCGACACTCGCAAAAATTGTTCAAGGTAATCCACATAGTTTGCTACTTAATTGAATAGATTGATGTACATTATAAGTGTGTCTTTTATTTAGGCCAATGTTCCCCAAGTTGATAATCGAAAGTCATTCATAAACTAATGTATGTTTAGTTAAATGTGCTGATTGTGTTTAACTGCCGGACAAAAGCACAGTATGTTTGATTTCTACACAAGGAAGTAGTTGTGAAATAGGATTCACTAAATTCCTTTTTAAAGCTTTGTATTTTTTCTTTAGCAACTGTTTTAGTTATCAAGTTGGGATGTTGCCAGGGTTACAAAAAAACAAAACAAACCTTAAAGAATATGAACTGATAATTGGCACATAGAAAAATCAGAGAATGTTCTTCATGAGTCAGACCACAGTGTTTTGTAAGTTATGTTTAGACTCACTAAGATTCATTTTCAGAAGTTGAGAGGTCATGATTGTCTCAAATTTTTTTGAGTTAAGAGCTTTTGTTCAAAATGCTGCATATTTGGTATCCTAATCCTTCACTGTGGCCATTTTCAGCTTGTTTGTTGTGAAACTCTGTGCCTTTGGCTAGTTGCCCTGCATGCAGACGCACAACCACACTGAAGTCAGATTATTTACTCTCCCTGATAAGCTCTTTTAGTCATCCATTCGAAACCATCAAGTCCTATCATCCTGCTGTGTAATGAAACAGTCCCACTGATTTCTTTAACACTCTGAAACATCTGGATAGGACGGATGTGCCCTGACATTCAGTCAGTCATTAAAGTTCCCAGCGGCAGCTATATTATTTCCGAGCCATCTCCATGCAGGGGGTTTGTTTGTTCTTCAAGTATTTGAGAATGAAACAACTTAAAAACTAACATTTCAGTAAAAGCTGAGATACAGATATTCTTAGCTGAATATTACTTTATAATAAAATGAGCAGCCTTACCTTACTGATGTCATGGTTGACAACTCAAATCTTTCTATTTTCTTTCCATTGAGTTGACTTTACTTTGTCAAACAGAGTCTCAGGGAGCACTAACTTTCTTTCCATTTTAAAATACCTTAACAAACCAAATAGTGAAGTCTTTATGTGTTTCTAAATTCTGTGTCAGAAACAATAATTTAATATGTGTGCATGCTTTGAAATGTGTTCTGTTGACTACTTTTGATGCATTTTATGTTTTCGTTGATAGTGACTTAATGCAGTGCATAATAAATGAGATTCATTAGACTCAGACTTTATTGCAGATATTTTATATCGTTTAAGGCACCTGTCTACATTAAAGAATATGTGCAATTATTCTACACTGGATCCAAAATGCTTCAGTCAAATGTAAGTATGTTTATTTTTTTTGTCTTAAGAGAGACGTTTGTAGCACTGTTCTGGATCTGTTTGTGAACTCAGTCCCCCATTTTACAGCCATTCATTATCATTTTATCTTGACTTACTCCATTTCACAAACATAAACAAACCACTCCTTACCCATGTCCTATAGCTGAAAAATGGCAAATGCTGTACAAATATTTTATGAATGTTTATTCAGGGAAATATTCATAATGTTCTATTTATGTTGAATTTTTGCCCTTACTGTACAATGTGTTTTTTTTTTCATTATTCTGTTTTCTACATTTGGCTTATTCTCATCTTGATGTAAACCTGCTTGCGTTGATTGTCTTTCACTTTGCTGTTGTTGCACAGGAATTTCCCCATTGTGGGGAAATAAAATATAATTCTATTTTTATAGATGTTTGCAATACTGCTTGATTGATTTAAGATTTTGTCCAATTGAGTGTCAGTTGTGTGTGCAGTATGTAATAGGATATCTCTTGATTTTTCTAGGATTACCTGAATATTTCTTCAGGAAACAAAACTGGCTCTATTGCTGCTATTGCAGCTCCATCACCTTCTCCCTCTGTGAGGTCAATCACAGGTGAGACTAGCAGCACCAGTAACATCAAGCCTTCTGAGAATCAGAGCTATACGGAGTTGTGTCTCAGAGAGCTCTACAAGCAAGTCAACAGCATGCCAGAGTCTGCCAAGAAGAAAAAACTCATCAGACGGGTAACTTAATGGGACTTTTCAGAGGACAAATTAAACTCAAACTATGCAATGAACCTCTTTAAATCGATTCTTTAATGGGGTGCCATCTTCTTCGTAGTTTGAAAAGCAGCCTGACTCGAATTCCTCTGCAGAGACACGAACACCGTTCATCAGGAGACACTGTCGCTCTCGTTCTGTGGGTGGAATTATCAAGGTGGGCGGACGAGCTTTTATTAAATTGCATTCTCTTTGATGCTTTAATCAATATTTTCACACAGAACTCATTATTATGTGAAAGACATGATTTGCGTTTTCAACTTATGTAACAGAAGAAGGCACTGGGAGGCCAGGCTTCTACAGAGAAAGAAAACGGCACACTGCAGAGTCTTCCTCCCAGGTCCTGATGATGGGTAGAGTATGACGAAACACCTGCTGGGAGAAAGTGAGCATAGCAGCACTCAGCCTCAACGTGAATGTCTTCCATTGAAATTTACAGGCGTCAAGTTAAAGAGGCTGAATATCACAATGGTTCTCTTTATTTGTAGAAAATGTTTAAAATCATTTACCACTTTGGTGAGTCTTTCACTCAGAGGGAGATTGTGGATAAAATCCCACATAGATGGACAAATGTAACAATGATAGTTGCTTTCAGCTGAAGTTTTGACCAATTAACCCCTTTTCATCCTCTCTGCCAGGAAGAATTGCTATTAAAGGATTGTGCTCCAAGAAACATCAGGCATTTTATGTGCTGTCATAGCTAATTTTCTCTCTTTTTGTTTTTTATTTGTTTTTTTACTTTTTTGTCAAACTTAAGGGTTTATAAAACCCCAAAGAATATCTTTGCAGCTTGCTAATTTAACACAATAGTTACAAAGTTACAGTGAGGATGCTGATGTTGTGTATTTTGGGTCAGTCAAGTGTGACGTTTTTAAGCTGCCAAGAGTTTAAAAACTCTTGGTAGAGTTTTATTGAATTTGAGTGAATTTCAGTTCATAGATTATTATATTTTGCTGTTGTTTACATGGCAAGACCTTCACTGTTCTTCCTCAAACGTCTTAAGAAACTGTGATGTGCTGATTTTCTGTTTGTAATATAAATGTTCAGACCAAAATTTCCTATTCAAAGATGTGCCTTAAACTGTATGTCTTAAGTTATTGTAAAGATGAGCTCTTATGCAACAGGTTTTTTTTACAATATGTTAACATTTTTGGAGGCTTGATTTACATTTGTTTAAGATAAATACTTCCATATTTACAAAATGAATACTTGTGACGGGAAGATTAAAGGAAAGGTGATAGAATATTTTTATTTTTTATTCCTTTAACAAAGTTGTGTGAACACTTTTATTTTGTAATGCTACTGATATTTTAGACTGGCATTTCTTTTTAGTTCCTACTTTTAAGCTTTTCCTGAGGCTATTCTGTATTTCTACACATTAGCTGCAGTTTTGGATCTTAAAGTGGTGAATTTACTGTTTTGGTGAGAGGTTTTTACGTATACTTTTATCTTTTTATGATTGTAATGGTTAATTCAATGGATTTGAAGCAAAATATTTTTTTTTTGTTCTCCTGACTACTGTCAAACTTTTGTAAATTCAGGTGTATACTGAAAGAGTTGGAGCTGTTATCAGTTTTGAACTGAGTCATACTTGCTTTACCATTTAATTATAATGTGATTATTCCTGATGGGCCACATGGTGCTTCTGGAGAGCTATGCAACTTATTTTAATACTTTCAAATGTTTTCTTGAATCTCCTTTTTATTTAAATACATTTTACTTTTACATGTTTTTGAGCGTGCTATTGTGTGAAGTCAGGTCCTGCACTTTTTTTTTGCAACCACGAGGGGGTGGTGTTTGGTTGCAAATGGTTGTGAGGTAAGAACCTTTCTACACAATTTGTTGCTTTTGGAGACGATCGCTCAGTCTTCCTGCTTATTGTTATCCACACATGACCCAGTATGGTATTGTAAGCAATAAGATGTTTGTTAATGTTAACTGTTTACAAATGAATTATTAATTTAATGTTTATTATGGCAAAATTACCAAGGATAACCCAAAAAAGCGCAAACAAAAAAACAAACTTATTCTTTATTGAAAGATTTTGTGGGTAGTGAGACCAACTTTCACCAAATGTTAAGGTTTATTGTTTTCTCAAGTTCTTCACATAAGAGGCAGACAGCATTAGTAAAGCAAAGCAAGCTTTTACAACTAGAGAGTCATATTTCTTTTGTCAAATAGAAAACAGATTGATGTCTGTGACCTGAGTTCTCCATGCTCTAATAAACGCCACATAAAATGTGTTCTTGGTTTTTGCTGTGTGTTTAATTTTTTTTGTCTAAATGTGCAAAGTCTGACAAAATGATAACATATATCATAATGGACGTTGACAGGAAGCCACTCTGTTCTAAACTCTTATCTGATCCATAGTTTGCACATACAAACTATGCCTTCCGTTTATCACATGTCACAGTTGAGCACAGAGAAGCATCTTTCTTTGTCCTGAGCAACTACTCTCATTTTGTAAATGTGACTTGTTAGAAAGTGGCTTGCTTATATAAAATTTTGAATCGGCAGAACAAAAATCAGTTGTAACTCGCCCTTTCAGTCCCCATTGTTTGAGGTCTCGTGTTTTGCAAACATCTCCTCTGCCAGACAGTTGTAATTGCTGCCATGTTCTCATTGCTTTGCTTTAAGAGCTGAGAAGTCGTTCTTGTGTACTTGTGTGCATTCCTGTCAACTCTGTGAGAGCGGAGTTATGTTTCTACCCCCCATTACCACTAAACACCACTGTCTCCTCTTTAATTAGCAATTCATAACGGGAAGATCTACACTGAAGTGACATTTTTACAAGGACAAATGGAGCTTTTTTTCCCCCCTGCATGTGTATGTTTTATAATATGAATATTGTTGGTCACATAGCATTGCATTCCAATTTTTTCCATAACTACTTTACTTTAGCAACACTTGTAAGGAGCATCAACAGAGCATTTTTATACCTCCTGCTTGACCTCAATGAAGATGGTTTGAGAGTCGTGGGGTCTCTGAACTTTATGCACGTGTTTTCATCACATAAGATGTTCTTCTTAAACAGTCCTTTTTGATTTCAGCTAAAATTCATGCTGTATGATTTTAAACAGCATTCATTGTTCTCATGGTTGTCATTCCATTGTGGGGTGAAGCTTTGCATGCAAACTGCTTTTCAAACCCAGTTCAGTTTTTTTTCCCCCTCAAATTTCTCACAATATGTTCTCTGTTTTTAATGTTACCATTTATTTCTCACTGTGGATAACCATGACCAAAATACCCTGAATCCTTGAGATCCTGTTCTGAATTCACATCCAAAAGTACAGATTTGCACGTACAGTTTCTCTGAAAGCTACAGTTGCACTCTCAGCAGCAGACAGGCTTTAATATATATGCTTCCTTCTCTAAAAGTCACCCTGTGATGACATGTAGACGTCCTTTTAGGGGAATAAATTCCTGCAAATGCTGCTCATTGTTCACTGTTTTCCATCTCAGCAGAGCTCGCTCCATCCAGCTCTTGGTTTTTAAGTCCACTTTAAGACTCAAAAATGCTTGGTTCTGGCGCTGCTGAGAATGGGATTGTGTTCCAGTTGCATTGATGAATGAAAATAGCAGGTATGAGTATACTGGAGCTTTTTTATTTGAATGTTTTAACTATTCTGTCTGATTACAAAGTGCTTTAAATTGAATGTTGACTTTTTATTTTTATTTTTTTTTTCCTTCTAACTCTTTGTAGTGTCTGCTGCTTCCCCTCATACACAAGTGAAGACACAAAAAAGTATTAACACCCATTTTGAAATAGCTTAAGCTCAGTCAGATTAGATGCAGAGCACTTCTGAACATCAGTTGATAAGTTCTGTCACAATTCTCAATTGAATTTGGTTCTGGACACTGATACAACAATAACACATAAATATGGTTTTGGGTCTCTGACTCCAGTCTCCATCTTACAACTTGCTCCAACAAACCAATAAATTGCTGAACTACATTCTCAGCATGTCATCAACTTCTACAAAGGCATTTTTTAGTTATGTTAGAAAAGGGATACCTTTAAGAGTTACAGAAGCTTCACTCTTCAGGACTGGAGTTGGAGATCTCTGAACCATTACACGTATAAACTTGCCTAACACTGTAAGGAGTCTCAAATCTGGATTTGGCTCTATCCATTTTCTCTGGCTGGCTTCCCTCTCCCTGTTGATGAAAATAATTCCCACAGCCATGTTTTACCACATAACCTGCTTTCAATTTCTCTGGATCTTTATCTTTATCCTGCTGTGTTTCTTGGTCTAGACAATGCTTTTTGTTTACTGATGTTTTATAACAAACCTCTGAGGCCAGATTTACTCATTAAAAAAATATTTCATTCACTAACTGGGTGTCGTCTGTACACCGACTTTATGTCTCAAGCATAAAGATGGTTCTTTGTGCTAGATTTTAACTAAGAGTAAATGCAGAAAGGACTTTTTAGAGGGACAGATAATTAAAAAAAACACGTTATTTTGCCTCCACCTGAAAATCCCTGTGAAGGATCCTGATGTAAGTTGCTGCCGTGTGACAAAGATGTGCAAAAGTATGATTACTTTTCAAAGACACTGTACTTGTTGATTATTTATTCAGTATTTTTTTTCTACCTCTCTGGACCGGGGTGTTGATTCTTCCCATCCCATGTGGATTCTCTCGCTCCGGGCAGAGGCTTTGTAGTGTCATGCAGGTTAGGACTCTCTGTCTGTCTCCCTCTCTGTGGGGTTTGGCTGGAGGCAAAACTGAGACACAAGAATGAGTCGGGTAAGTGTGTGAGAAGTAGCTGAAAAGAGGAAGATAGTTGGAGTAGATTTATATTGTGAAGAGAGTCAAGGGAATGAAAGAGGGATCTTAGGAATGAGTGTGAGTTCAGACAGGGTTGCGTTGGAGGGGGTGGGGGGATTGTATGAGGAGGGAGAGAAGTGAGGGTGAACAGGAGGGGTAGGGGTGGAGTCGGGGGTTCTGCTATTTGTAGACCCTTGTGATGGATGACTGGTGTGTGTGTGTGTGTGTGTGTAAAAGGGAGAGAGATAAAGAGAGAGAGAGACTGCCTTTTTTCCTTTCTGCTCTTTCCCTATTCCCTCTCTCTTCAGGCAAGCGGAGCAGAGCAGGACTAAGTAAGAGGAGGACAGACGCATGCCGACCAGAGCACACCAACTCCACAAAGACGAAACAGCACAGGAGTTTGCAAGAAGAAAAGAAAGAAGGAAAACGTCTCCTTTTTACATGGGCAAACTATAGTGGATATCAAAGCTGCATCACCACAACTGTAGGATTTGTGTAGGAGATTTTTCTATTTTTTTGTTTCTATTCATACTTTCCTGTTAAATAAAATTATTTCAGCTGACTTGTAAGGTGTGGCAGGACTTGTGGAAGCCAAAGGAGGGTGAAAATCAAAAAAGCTGGATAGAAAGAAGTAAAAAAAAAAAAAAGGAAGAAGAGGCTTTGAACATGCCCGCTGGGGGTTTTGAATCAAGCATGGGTAAGCAGCCCAGGCAGTGGATGTGGCTGCTGATGCTCTCTGCCCTGGTGGTGGGCAATGCCAACGCCTGCCCGGCACTTTGTACCTGCAGCGGCACCACAGTGGACTGCCATGGACTGGGTCTCAAAACTATGCCAAGGAGTATTCCCCGCAACACTGAGAGACTGTGAGTGCCATCTTTACTTCCTTCCCTTGTAATGTGTGTATCTGCAGGCTGTGTTCTGTCTTCCCATTGTTTCCACTACGGCTGTGTTATTGTAGTGCACATGGGTTTCTTTAGATGGAAACAGAACAATAGCCCTGCCTGTGCATGCTGTGTGTGAGTGCATGTGTGAATGTGCCAATCAGGGGAGCCAGTCACTCACTGGCATTCCAGTCAGGTATAAATAGACATCAGAGTCTGGAAAAAGCAGGAGCAGATGTGCTCCTGTCTTGTTTATTTACTACATTTTTTTTCTACATGTCTGATATTTTATCTGTTGGTTTCATATGGTGTTACTTGCTTTTCAATCTCAACTAAGAAGAAATTCAGACTTTTTCTCCACTTTTTAATTGCTTCCAGAGTCAAGTTTAACGACTTAAGTTCATTTAAAGGTTCTGTTAGTTTCTCAGTCGTCCTGCTGGCTTTTCTTGCTCTGTCCTTATCTACCTTTCTCGTCTTTTCACTTTTCTCCACTTGTGCGCTGTCCACTCCTGCTCTCACTCTCTGGCCCTGTCATGCATCTGAACGCTCGCTCCCCGAATTGTTAAATCATGCAGAAAATTAAGCAAATCTGCCGCTTAAGTGAGTCCTGCGCGAGGTTCACCTAAGCTGTAAAGACGTGAGTCGGGCGCCAGCCCTGCAGAGGGGTGTTTCTCCATCTTCTCTGACATTTCTCTGAAATATTCATCTGCAAAATCAGAGGGAGCACAAAGTGGGGGGAAATAGATTGTTCAGTTTCAGCTTTAAGAATATCAGCCGTGAATAAAACATGCGGTGGGGAACAGAGCAGGGAAAGCCAGTGTCAGAGGCATCAGTGATGGCATGGTGGGAGCTGGCTGCATATTTCATGCTTTCCACATTTAATTTCCAAGAACACCCCTCTTTTTCTACCCCCATGCAAGTTGCATACATCCACAAATTGGTTTAATAGTGAACCACAGAGGAAGCGTGTTCATTTTGTGACTTCCTTTTAGATAAATGGCCATTCACACTGGAAATGTTCCCCGTGCTTTCACTCAAAGAGCATTTCTGTGTTAAAAGTTGCTTGTGCGTTTGTAGGTCATGTTTGAATTGTGTTCAACACTCGGGAGGTTGCGCTCTAATCATATTCTGCATAACAGTTATCTAATATATTTCGAGGTCACTGCCTTTCTTCTTTTCACGGGTGGATTTTCTTAATGTATAGGGATGCTGCTTACTGCTTAGAAGTTCTGTTCAACAATAGAAACTGGTCTCTGTGTGAGCTTTTGTGTCGGGTGATTAATCAAGAGGAGCGGACGAATCAACACAGCCCCATTGGCCACACATGATGCTCCCATGTGCAGTTCCAGATTTATGGGTATTTTTTTCTTTTTGAAAATATGTGAATAAGTGAGCGACAATTTGTAGCTGACATCGTGGTCAAAGGTGAGCGAAAGTGCTCACATCACTTGAACTTGTTCACATTTTGGGCACTTAATTGCCCAAAATGTGAAATGTAAGTACAAAGGAGCATGGTTCTAAATGTTTTACAAAAAAAAAATGTGGCGTCAATTCAAATTCAGTCATGCTTATGCTGAAACAAAACTCAGTCTGTCTATTTATCTTTAGAAGTCACTATTGGAAAAAGCCCAGTTGTGTGTGTTTTAGATCCGGTAAAAAAGCAGATGCTCTGTGAAGGTCTCAGATGTTTGTTGCAGAACGTTAATGAACAAACGGCATCTCAGAGAGCAAGAACACAAGACAGGCCAGGTGTAAAAAAAATAAAAAATAAAATAAAACAGAGTTAAAGCAGTATCTCTAGCTTTGAGCATCTCATGGAGTGCTATTCAGTCCTTCATCTGAAAAACTGAAAAGGTTTTTGTGATTGTCTAGAATGAGAGTCTGTTGAGGGAGAAGATTGATCAGGGCCCCATAGAAACTATGGAGGAGCTACAGAGATCCTCAGCTCAGGTGCGATGAATTTGTGTAAGAGACAGCTGCTACTCATGCGCTCCTCAAATCTGGCCATAATTAAAGAGTTGCAGTAAGGATGTCATATGCCGCCCCATTCGTAGTCTGGCATGTTGGGGACACTGCAGTCCTGGATGAAGGCTGTCTAGTCAGATGAGTTGAAGTTTAGTTCTTTGGCCTCCATGTTAACAGCTATTTGTGGTGGAAACTGATGAAAAATGGTGGCAGCAATGTCACGCTTGCTTTCCTTCAGAAAGGAAAACTGACTAAAGTTGATGAGAAGATGAATGGAGATGATACAGGGCTGTGCTGGAGGAAAATCTTGTAGCAGTAGCGAAGCAAAAAATGCACTTTCAAAATATGTTTTTAAATACAAAAATAGATTTTTTCATCATCTTACAATTATGCTTTGCTTTGTGTTGTAACAAATAGCATCCTTATGATGTTTGTGATTTTATTCTCACCAAACAATAGAACATTCTAGAGTTCTGAATATATTATACTATATTAATATATTGTACTGTAAAGTAGCAGTAGTATAATTGAAAAATATATATTTAAACTGTAGCTTGCACGAGTGTGACTGACACTACTAACTCCTTCTTCCTGGCTTTGATTGGTTGATCAGATGGTGCATTTCTGCAGTTGGCTGTAGGACCACAGGGAGGAGGCAGATTATACTATACTGTCACAACATGGGAACAGTTGTAATAACTAAAAAACATATTGTTTATAAAAGTTCCATGCTGTAGCCTTAAGACAAATGTGTTTGGAAACTAAGTAAAAATACACAAAAATGCAGTTGAGTTTATTAGGCTGCTTTATTCCTGAATGTGTGTGTGAGAACAAGCGTAGTATTTGTTTTAAAGAGCTGTAGCGTTTTCTCCTTTTTTTTTCTGAAAGGTGTACGTCCCTGTGGGGTCCACTGTGGGCACGGAGGCTGCGGAGACAGACAGCAAAATCCCATTTACACTTGTCAGTGTGTGTTTGGATCAGGTCTGACCCCTGTGCTCCTCAGACCAGAGCCTGTAATGAGACTGTGAGCTCCATGTGTTATAATCATTCTTTGCCGAATATTGGCTAATAGCCTCTTTGTCCCCTCTGCCTCCGTTTTCCATCATTTTGCCATTTTTATCTCGCCTTTTTCTGTCTCTTTTACAATTAGCCTTTTAAATGATTGATTCTGACAAATATCACATTAATTTGATCATCACCCTGAAATCTGACTCAAACAAAGGGAAATTTGTAACGCTGATTAAAGTGAGTCGCTCGCAGCTCTTTGTTCCACAGATATCAAATTAACAGTCCAGCTGCTCATCTTAAATGTTCGTCTCATGTCTTAATGAGGAGAACGACAGGAGTAGATCACGTTAGTAAGTCTGGATGCTTTCATGTGAAAAACAACAACATTATTATGAGCCAGAAAATACCTTGTACTGAGATCAGAGGGTGTCTTGGAGCTCATCCAGAATAGAGGCAATGGAGGCTGTGCACCACATGCATGTATTCACTTTTGTTTATTCATAAACTTGAGCATGTGCCTCCATATGTTTTACATGCCTGCGTGCCGCGAATAAGTAATACTAGATGATAACACATGGGGGTTAGTGCTGGTTGAGGGGCTTGATGGCTTTGATAGCTTTAAGGCTTTGGAGGTGGGAGCTTGTGCCAGGTTTTGCCTGCAGCGTTTCTGGCAAAAAGCACATAGCCAGAGTAACTGACAGCTCACCGGGCATCTGATCCATAATTTACTGTGACGTGGCTGAATATAGCCTGCCCACCAATGCCTGCCAGCTCTGGCTATGGTGAAGAGAAAAGAAATGAGGTGAGTAAGAATAAAGGAGGTAATCACTTATGAAAGGAGTGCTAAGCAGCAGAGTGGTAAGTAGTATTGTAGCTCACCACAAAGCTCATAAATGAATAAAAAGGATTATGGTATTTATTATGGAGGGCAAGAAGGGTCCTGCCCCAGGAGGACTGAATTTAATTCAGGCCCAGTTTCACAGCCTAATTTATCCATTCTCGTTGCTGACAATCCAGTGAGGAGGAAGAATGCCTGGAATGAAGATCGCACAGAGAATGTCAATGCACAGTGGATTGTAGTGAAATTACAGGCCTGGGACTGAATCAGTTCAATTTACGGGCTTTCCAGCACAGCTGTGAGCTCCTCAGCTTCTCGGTTTCCCTGACTTGCTTCATAAAATGCTTTTGTAAGCTTTTTTTTCTTTCCTGCTTGTGAAAATACGGAGTCAATATTCAGGTAGCATTTCCAGGTCAGGGTTCATCCTCTGCGACTCTACTGTTTTTATTTTCCATTTGACCCAAGCACGTACTCACCTTTCTACACTTAACATTACATGTGCAGCCAGAGTGTTGCTTGTCTAAGCAGAGCGATGGCTGACCGCTAAGCATCAAAGCCAGCTGGTGTGTGTCCACACACACCCTCTGGCCTGCTTTCCAGATGAGTACAGCTTCTCTATGGATCTGTTTGATGGCACCCAGGAGACTTGAGAAATTACCTTATCAACAGAGTGCGCAAGTGTTGCCAAAAATCGCCTTTCAAGTCCAGCATGTATATACTTTTTGCAAAAAAATCTGCTTGACTGGCATGCATATATACAGAATGATGTATGTGCTTTTGCACATCGGGGAGCACATGTGGGATTGCTTTGCTTTGCCTGAGAGTTTCGGCTTTTCAGCAGACTATAAAGAAGGGAATTTCTGAGAACCCACCTAGCTTGCTTTATGCTTTTCTCAGGAGAATCGCATTGCTTGCAACCCCACAAACTAAATGGCAATAAGCTCAAGAGTGAAGGAGACTAGGTAGAATGTATGTGTGCTAAAGTATGCATCAGTGAACACTCAGATGATAGAGTGGATAGATATGTCGTTGTAATCTACATATCGCACTAGTCAAATCGCCTGTGTTTAAATCAACTTTATTTTTGGCTGCATTCCAAATGAATTTGGTATTTTTAGTACTGTGTAAATTTAAATTATGACATGTATTTCTGTGCACTATTATTGTTATTATATGTTCAAAATCAAATACATATCATCATTATCAAATTGTTTATGGCTAAATGCATTGGATATTTTGGAGTGGGGTTTTGTGGGGCAGTTTTTATTTAACTCACACACAGAAGTCAGTTTGATTTCTGTTTCAAGAATCAGGAAGATTTTCTTCTAAAACATCGCAGCTAACTGTCAGGTTGAAAGCTCCTACTTCAAGCCACAACTGTTAGTCAGATTTTAACCCACTTTACTTTTGTATCACAGATATGGTAAGTTTAAGCCAGACCATTTGAAACATGTTTAAACCTGTGTGTTAGTTTCCAACACACATATCTTTACAGTCCAGTGCAAGATTGATGCTAAGATAGCTAACATTTGTCTTCTTTGTGCAGTAACAGCTTCCACTATGAAGAACTTGGTAATGCTGAGTCTTTGCTGATTAGAAACAGAGTATGTGAATCTGAGATTAACCTGAAATGTTTCTGATTCATGTCACCAGATTTTTAAGTGTGACAAACTGAAAAAAAAAATCTGAATTTAGGCTAATTGAATAACAATGTATAATTTGTTATTTGAGTTGTTTACCGTTTCTGGAATCCACTGTGCAAGACATTGTGTCTTGCTTTTAGCTTTTCACTTTCAAACCACTTTAGCTTTGACTGCTGATTGTTACTCCACCGAACCTCCACCTCAAAATGTCAACAACGATGACCATCCAGCGTTGAATAGCGATCAGCTTGTCTTTGTTTTCTGATGCTTAAATGAACTTATTCTCCAAACTGGATCTGGATCTACCGGCAGCTGAGCTGTGCTCTGTGCAGAGCAGGTGGAATGCTGGTGTCAGTGGCCTCTGTGGGGGGTGAGACCCAAACGCTCTCTATTCAAAGGGACCAACAGAAATACTCTGGCTCAGAGCCAACATAAATCAAATTACCAGTTGTCAATGAACATTTGTGAGGCAAACGTTTTCTCAGTTCTCTGTTTGCTTTATATGAAATGTAACAGATGTGGCAGAACGCAGATGTTTTTTTATCCACATAATCCCCGTCCATAGTCAAAAGTGTGCATTCATATAGCCTACATGCCTTCATACAAAATGAAAACCCACAACAGAACCTCCGAGTCTGTTGCTGAACAAACTACAGATCCAACATAAATCATGAAAGGCCCTTCAGTCCTGGCCTCTGCTGCAGTTCCTTGCATGTGTGTGTTCTTCCCCCCTGTAGCACCACCAATATAGGAACAGATGTTTAATTGATTCCCTTTAACCCAAAAGTGTTTGATCAGTGTTCCTCTGTTACGCTCGTCTTTTGCCTTTCACCTACACTGGTTCAGTTGATTCCCATTTCTTGTTGATTTTTTTTGCTCCATGAATTTTTATGTTTCCCATACTGCCCTGCGCTTTTGCCGTTCAGTGTTTATACAGAGAGAAGGCCTCTGCAGCATGGAGAAGACTCCACAGTGATTGGGGCTGTGAGAAAGAAAAGTGTGTGTGTGTGTTTCTGTGGGCTCTGTCTGTGAGCGATCTACTTGATGTTTAACTTTCCTATCAGTAATCTTGCTCCTGAGGCCTGACTGAGCAGAATGAAAACTGTAAATAGCCCTTGAGGAGCCCAGAAGCGAGGAAAACACACTCAGACAGTCACTGCACACACAAGTGCGCTTATATAATTATCGACACACACATGCCAACACACAGTAAAAATGTACAGTTGACGGCATTAACTGCTTGTCTGAAAACCACATGTCAATGGAGAGAGATGTTTTTTTGCTCAAGCTAAGGAGAAATTTGACCTCTTGGTGTGGATAGAAGTGTTCCAGTAAGGTAAAACAGTGTGGTCACTGTGGTTGCTTCTTTCTCTCCTTCTTTCTTCCTCTCTTTCTTGCTTTCTTTCACATAAAGTTATAACCACACACTTCACTGAATTTTGTTGGGATTTTATGTGATAGACCAAAAGAAAGCACTACATAGTTGCCAAGTAGAAAGAAAAAGATGGTTTACAAAATACTTTTGAAATAAAAATGTCAATAGGTGTCCTGCTTTTGTAATTGGCTCCCTTTATTGCTGATGCTTGATAAAATCCAATACAAACAATTGAAAATGTAAACTTAAATTTTAGCCTATTGTTCTTTGCAATTAGTTTAAGTTCAATTCTCAGTTGGATTTATGTCTGGGACAGTCTAATACATGAACATTTTTTGTTAAACTATTTAATTGTATTTCTGTCTATGCCCTTTAGGTCATTACCCTGAAGAAATGTAAACTTCTGACCCAATTTGAAATATTTCAAATTGGGTCAAACTCTGACAAGTGTCCCTGCCCCTGCTAAAGAAAAGCAACCCCACAGAATGGTACTACCAGTACCACAGTCATAGGTGTATTGTGTTCATGGTGATTTGCAGTGGGTCAAAAAGTTCAATTTTTGTTACATCTGACCAGAACATTTTCTTTTATATGTCTTCCGTGTCCCCTACATGGCTTATTGTTGTAATCTATAAATTGGGACACTTTTTTACCTTTTCTTAACAAACCCTTCATAAAGCCCAAATTTGGGAAGTCCACAACTAATAGTTGTCTTATTAGCAATTTTTTCCATTTGAGGTGTTGATATTTTAAACTCCAGCAGATTTACCGTGGCCCCTTAACAGCTGCTCTAATTATTAATGTCTTCACCCAGCAGATCTGTTTGGATGGATAGTTGTGACTTTTTGGAAATTAAGTTGTTCCATATATTTTTTAAAATTTTCCGCCACATCTTTTCCCCTGTCCGGCCAATGGTGTTCCTTGGTCTTCGTGTTGCTGATGGCTCATTACTGTTCTCTAAATACCAAGCTCTTCACAGAACATTGGTATTATGCTGAGACTGTGTAGTCTCTTATCACAAATCAGAAGATTTCCAACGGTTATATTTTGGGGTGTCAGAGTAAAAACTTTTTATATTTTTATTTAATGTCTTTTTCCTTTCATTTCACAGGTATGAACTTTCATGTCCATAACATAAAATCCTAAAAAGAATATGAAATAAACTCAAGCGTGTGTTCACAATAGCAGTGATGTGAAAAGGTTTGAAAAGGTTTGGGGGGGTGTGAATACTTCTGCAAGGCACCGTATGGCGATATCAGATAGAGCCCACTGGTTCCAAAGCATGTCTGCTCAGCTGATATGTGGGCCACAGTCTCCACCAGCTCTTGAGAGACTTCATCCCTCTGCTGACATTTCCCAGACAGTCTGTCAGCTTCCTGCAGCTCTCCCTGGTTATTCGCAACACTCTACCA
This sequence comes from Poeciliopsis prolifica, assembly GCF_027474105.1. Taxonomy (NCBI): domain Eukaryota; kingdom Metazoa; phylum Chordata; class Actinopteri; order Cyprinodontiformes; family Poeciliidae; genus Poeciliopsis; species Poeciliopsis prolifica. The sequence continues at coordinate 9,065,451 of NW_026562380.1, forward strand.
CACTGCTACACACCGTCACTTTCAGACAGTTAACAACCGTGTCAGAGTTGCTCTGTCTTCTTTCCGTGTCTCTGTGACTATATCGCTTCCCTGCTCCCTGCCCACCTGTGTGTTTCATGGCTGTCACCTCCATATGTTGCACAATCTGCAGGAGGAAAAATGTTTTCCTTGTTTGCAGCTCTTCCGCCTGTTCATTGATCTGGGGAGCACGGTTGCCGGTCTGCTGCTCAAACAGCGATATCAGTCTGTAGCTGTGATTAATGGGCATCCGTGTTTTAGGTTGTACAGCCTCAGGGTTCTCGTTATCAGATTGCTTCCACAGCATGGAGTTTGGAAAGCGCCATGCCACCATTCCTCAATCAGTGGGTTTCTGTGTTTCCTGCTAGGCTAAAGCTGTTTGGGACAAATGGTCTTGTGGTGTTCACAGCAGAATGACAGCTTAGAAAAATCTGAGCACCTGAATGTAACAGTTAGATGTGATATTAGAGAAGGATGTGGCAGCAAAACAAAATCTTCACTTGTTGGCCTTGCTCAGAGCCTGAAATAACTTCGACCTTAAAGACAGAGAAAGTTTCAAGGACTTATTTTGAGGCGGAAAGCAAAGCAAATAACAGCTTAAGAAACACACCTTTGTGAATCATAGAAAAAGAATGTGACCTTTTATTAGTGAGCAAGATGTGGAACAGTGGTGTTGGTTTTTCTGAAGGCAAAAAAATATCTTTCTCCTTTCAGGCACATCCAATTAAATTTAATGAATTATGAATCAGAAGCATACAAAACGACAACGTCCTTAGCTGGGAATTTCCAAATTGTCTAAAGGAATAGTGCTCTCAATGTAGTCAATGTATATAATCTCAAGAATTTAAAAAATATAAACAATGACAATGTTTTATTAAACTTGCAAATTATTTGCAAGTGCATTACTTGCATTACCTTTTTCTATTTAGCAAATAGAAAAAACGTGTTGACCAAAAATAAAAAGTTTAGTCTTATTTAATTTTAAGATGCATCTTTTTTTTTGTCATTGTATGTGAAAGTCTAAAATCTAAAAAAAAAAAAACATTGCTGGAGTAGTTTTTTTTTTAAGATTCTAATGATGTGGATCTTAATTAGTCTGCTAATTGACTGTGTGCTAATTACCTTTAACTGAGCACAGCTTTGCGCAGTTAAAAGCACTGCATAAGAAGCTGATGTGTACTCAGTGACCCCGTAAAACAGACCTTGTGTATTTTCCAGTTGCCGTGTGAAAGCATCGCACATTAGTCTATTCTACCTCTGTTTGCTTGTACCTTCTTTTATTTCGTGTAGCACAGCTCAATTCGAAACAGGTCCAAAACCAAGCTCTGCACAGGACTCCCAGCAGCTGGCACAAATAAACCTAATGAGTTTTTCAGTACTGTAGCAGCGCTCAGAGCCTCCTTTGAATTATAGAGATCTATAGTAGTGGAGCAAATCTGCCCTGTGTCCACCCGAGGGAAGTTGCACCAGGATATATTCACCAGCATCAATCAGCCTGGCATGGAAGATGAAGAGGGATTAGGATAGTGATGTCATAAATCCAATTTCTTCCCAGGAAGTGTGTCAGCATTGGGAATTCTTACTGCCAGAGGTTTTCAGAGGATGGAATGGATTTGAGTGAATCAGTTGAAGGTGGAAATCCTTTGCTATTGGAATTTGGGATGATAGCTAATAATTTTAAGGCTTTAAAGTAATGTGGTACTTTCATGGAAAATCTGTCAAGATTTACTGTAAAAAAAAACAAACAAACGTGTCTACAAAAAACGTTGACATGCCTTTACTGTGATGCCAAAACATATTGCTTGACTCCCTTTGATTTGGAAAAACAGCAGTGATGAATTATATCGCTAATAAATAGCACATTTTTCCTTTGATATATTTGTCTGAGTTTAGCTAAGTTTGCTTCTGTTTAGCTGCAAAATAAATATACAGGTAAGCACTGATGAAGTAAACTCAGTGTGTTCTTACAGTTAGAATAAGATCTAAATGCAAGAATAAGAACTCCTGTAAGATAAATATACAAATATTTGTA